>NC_067148.1:60992883-61352468 GCF_903995435.1 Acomys russatus | reverse complement strand
AACAGAGGAAAAGATACCCAACACACAAAAATTCTAGAAAGGCTCCTCCTACAAAAGCATCCATAAGCTCCCCAAAGAAAGCCACAAAGGCCAGACAAGTGTTCAAAGACAGCCTCTAATCTAGGAGCTTTTTGACTCAAACAACTGCATTCTCACCCTGGTTACTATAGGTTTATGGTCATCCTGTGATGCAAATGCATTTAGTATAACGGTAATGATCCTAATAATCTGCAACAGCCTGTACACTGTCCAAATGCCCAAAGTCGCTTCTGACGATTACAACAACCTCTTTTTTTGTTTGTTTGTTTGTTTGTTTGTTTTTTAAGACAGGGTTTCTCTGTGTAGCCTTGGTCATCCTGGGCTCACTTTGTAGACCAGGCTGGCCTCGAACTCCCAGTGATCCACCTGCCTCTGCCTCCCGAGTACTGGGATTAAAGGCGTGCGCCACCACACCCAGCTCACAACAACCTCTTGATTCACACATCTTATGAAATCATTACACAAGTTCTATCTTTCCAACACACAATGGCACAGAATAGTCCTTCTCATTCCGGGAAATAGGAATGTGTACACAGTGAGGGGAGCTTAGACCAAGGCAAGAAACTAAGCAGGGCAAACACCATACCCTGCAGCTCTGTCTCACACACATGGATCTTCACGTCAAAGGGCTTAGATGCCCCTATTCCTGTACCTTTTCACACATCCCTCAGTTTGGCTACTTCCACTCCCTATCTGCATCTCTCCGTGCAGATTTCTCAATGGCTTGGGTGTCTCAACATCTTGTTTGTGGCCTCAAAATGCAACTCAGGCTTCATCCTCACAGCTTCAATGCAGTGAACTCTCACAGTCTCCTCACTGGGACTATGAGGCTGCCAAACATAAAGAGCTGGGACATTGCTGAGCTGAAACCACAGAGGAAGATTCTTTGAGTTTTGCATCTTTCTTGTTTCCAGAACCAGCACAATAAAGCGATCCTGTCAGATTGGCTTCCGTGTTAGGATGGACACTGCCACGCTTGGACCACAGTAGCAGCAGGTTTTATGTGAAGTTTTTTCCTGCAACTAGGAATCACTTTGCATACTCTTTCCATTAATTTAAGGCTTAGCAGGGGGAAGTATTGTCCTTAGGGCACCTTGTTAGGCTTCCAACACAGATCAAGGGCCCTCTTTCTTTTCTCCTTGAAAAGTCCTGCCTCTGTGTCAGCATCTGACTGCCATCTGAAACTGCCTAGTGCTGTTTTTCTCTACAAACGGCAGACTTTGTGTTTACTTCTGGCCCATGTTTTTATCTTTTTCTTTTTCTTTTCTTTTCTTTCTTTTTTTTTTTAATGCAGTCCTGAGTGAGTCACAGGTATTAACCATTCAAAAGATTCAATATTCCATCTAAGAATCAGCCCACTGAGTTTTAATTTTGTCTCAGGGCATGAGCAGAATAAGAAACATCACACAAATGTCGTCTAGCTAAATTTTTCCTGGGGTCTATTTTCTGCTGAATCCCTATGACCTTAACTTCCTCTGTCTGCACTACTCAAAACACTCTGACCTTCCAGATCCTACAAGAACAGCCGTTTAAGCTCAGTTTCTGATATTTTCCACATTCCTCCCAAAGAGAACATCCCAGGTTCTGTCCAACAGCAGTCTCTTTTTGTGTACCATTTTTGGTTTTAATTTGTTCTATCCTCTAATCAAAAGCATCTCAGGTAGTAAGTGGGAGTTTGGGATGGTTCTGTCAGATCACAGTCCATCATTTTGGGAGCTCAGGATAGAAACTCAAGCTAGAAAATCAAGGCAAACATCATGGACAAACATTGTTTCCTGGCTTGCTCTCTTGCAGGGTCACCGTGTCACATTCGGCTGGCCAGGCCCATTTGCTTAGGGATATTGCCTCAGTGGAAGAGCCTTCTCAAATCAATCATCAGTCACACAATCTCTCACAGACATAGTAATCAGACATTCTGATGAGAGCATGCCCTCAATTGAGGCTCCCTCACATGACTATGGGGTCTGAAATGTTGAGAGCTGAAGCTAATTACGACACAGAGACATTAATATCTGAGAAAGTTTGAAAAACTCCAAATCAATGTGTTAACCATATCAATCACTTAAGTAACAAAAACCCAAACACTGATGATTACAACTGGAAAACACAGACTTGCCAAGAAATGAGAGGCAAACATTTGGGATCAAAAGGCAACTAAAAATGTTCCTCCACAGAGAGTTCCCAAACTAACAAAAGCTAAAGGAGCTCATAACACTCAAGAGCAAGTAAACAGATAACAAAGAGAAGAAAACAAAGAATCGGGAAGCAGCTGCGGCACCTGCGAGTCAAGGCTAGGACAGGGCATGGTCGTGTCCGCCGCACTGAGAGCTGAGCGGCCACGGGGTCCGCCAATCGCCCGCGGGGCCGACATGGGCGGCAGCGGCTCCAAAGCTCCGGCCTCTGGGCTTTTGCCTCTGCTACCGGGGCGGCGGCCCCAAGGCGGCGGGCGCTGAGTGATCTTTGGTGCAGACCCGGAGCGGTGCCTCCCTTCATATTCACGGGTCACGGCTCCGTGCTCTATGATAAAAACGGGGATCTGTCTCACGAGTTCTATGAGGAGACAATTGTCACCAAGAAGGGACAGAAGCGAGCCAAGCCGAGGCGGATACATAAGAATCCGATTCCTCAGGGCATCGTGAGGCTGGATCCCCCGGCCCGAATCCACGTGGATTTCCCCCGTGTTGCTCTATGAAGCGTGAGCCTGAGGCATGGCAGACACAAGCGCCCACTGCCCCAGCAAGAAACTCCCCGGGTCAAGGTGTAGCTTCCGTTCAGGAGTCCAGGCAGACGCCACAACCCTGAATAGACTAAACTACGTTGGACGAGAAAAAATACAACAAAACACCAACAACAAAGAATCAATGAAACGGAGTAGACTCATTGCAAAAAAACAAAATAAACTAACCCTTATCCAAACTAAAACACAGAAGAAAATGCAAATTTTAAAAATGGGAAACAAAAAGGACATACAAGCAGACAATGAGGAAATCCTGAGACTAGTTAAGGACACATTTTTAACACCTGTACTCCAACAAATTGGAAAATCTAAAAGAAATGGATAATTTAATTGATAGACAGCTCTTACCAAAGTTAAATCAAGATCAGGTAAACAACTTAAGTAGACCTATAACCCCTAGTGAAACAGAAAATTTCATTACAGGACTCCCAACCAAAAAAACCCAGGACTGGAAGGTTTTAATGCAGAAATCAACCAGACTTTCAGAGAAGACTTAACACCAATACTGCTCAACCTATTCTGCAAAAAAGAAACAGAAGGATTATTACCCAGTTCATTTTATGAAGCCACAGTTACCTTGATACCCAAAGCACATAATTACTCAACAAACAAAGAAAGAGCACTGCTGACCAATTTCCATCATGGACATAGATCCAAATCACTCAATGAAATATTTGCCAACTCTATCAAAGAACAGACGAAAAAGATCACACACAATGCTCAAGTAAGCTTCATCTGAGAGATGCAGGGGTGGTTCAACATACAAAAATCAGTAAATGTAACCCACCATATAAATAAACTGACGAAAAGAGAAAAACACACAGGATCATCTCATTTGCCACCTACCAAGCCTTTGACAAAATCCAACACCATGATAAAAGTCTCGGAGAGATTAGGGATACAAGGGACATACCTGTTGTGGTTAATTTATCAGTATTAGGCCTATAATTATCATTACAGCATTATTTTCTAACCTGCTAGCAATCAGTCAAGACACAGACACCTGTTATATTTTAAAATAGCCTTAGTTACTTGGGCAGGGCTGATATCAAATCCATAAACTACTTATCATAGCATCTGCTTCTAATAATTTCTATCAAGCTACCTCCCACCCATAATCCCAAATACTTGCTAATTTTCATTATCTGGACCAAATCTCCATCCGCGCTGGCCATATGCTTTTCTTTCACCCAATCCATGGTGCAGCCTTCATCCTCCTCTCCTCTCCCCAGGTCTCTTCCTGGTAAGATTATCTCAGTCTCCCCAAAGCCCGGGAACCTTAGCCACGCCCATCCCATTTGTCCTGCCCAGGAGTGACGGCCTTTTATTGGTCAAACAGGTTAGGCTCTTAGGCAAGATACAAGCTGGCAAGCAGTAATTAGCATCAAAATACATCAGACCCACCTCGAACACATAATAAAGGGAATGAGCAGCAAGCCTATAGCCAACACCAAATTAAATGGGGAGAAACTCAAAACAGTTCCACTAAGATCAGGGGCGACACAAGGCCATCCATTCTCCCCACATCTATTCACTATTTTATTTGAAGTTCTAGCTAGAGCAATAAGACAGCTGACAGAGATCAAGAGAGTAACAGGCCCTATGGAACTTGAGTTCTGGAAAGATGTCAAGTCCCCAGGCAGACACAGGAAACTGAGCCTGGAAACTGCAAGAACAACCACTGCCCTTGACTGCCGAGTCGCATCTCCTGCCCTTTAATGGTTCCTTAAGTAGCTACTGTGGACTCTTAAGTCAATGAACAGTGAGTCAGAAATGATGGAGCACCAAGGACACTTTCTTAGAGCATAAGAGGAGTGACAGCTCTGGAAAGACAATCACACAGAAGTGACAAAGAGAAGTCAAGAAGTTTGGCAGCAAGAGGCTCAGGTTGTGAAAGATATTTGCCCAGAGTTATGTGCCTGAGGGCTTTACAAGCATGAAAACAAGTCAATCTGAAATAATATGTAGAAAGAAAATAGCAAGGCTGTGCAGAGATTAATGAATTAGATAGAGACTCAAAGATAGTACAATGATTCAACATAACAGAACAGTTTCAGTGCAGGGACTAAAGTACTAACAAAGCATCGTTCACCTAATTCAAACTGGAAAAGTGAATTTATATGTATTAGAAGTAGAGCTAACAGGGAGATACTGCAAGATTTGACAAGGACTTCAGTGTTACCTTGTGCAGTGCTGTGGAAAGTTGTACACACATAAAGCACAATGAAGAAGACATGATGAGTTCCCAGAAACAAGTGACTAAATCAGCCTCCTACACGATACAGCTACGACACACAGCAAGCAGCTGCTGAGACTGAGGCAGTAAGAGTTTCTGCCAACAGTGTCTGAGGACTGGACAGATTAACATGGAATTCTCCTTTCCATCGACAAACCTTATACTAATGCCAAAAGGAGAACACTGCATAAAATACAAAAAAAAAAAAAAAAAGGAGCAATAGAAAGTCCTCATGCAAAGCTGGCTTTACCTCGAAGCACAAAGCAGGTGAGCTCAAACAAATATATGCAAAAAATGAAAAAAATCACAGCAGTTGCCAGGATCTATACAGACACAGAGATCATCTCTAAATAACACTGAGTTCACACCAAGAGTGTGAGGCTGTTTCAACACCTACAAAGGAATCTATGTAAGACACCAAATATGTAAACTCAGTGAGAAAAGGAAAATGGCTATGCCAATAGATACATTAAAGCCCCATGGTAAAATATGACATTTTCTCAGTATAAAACCTCTCAAGATATGAGGACAGAAGGAACATACCTCAGAAGAATACAGTCAGACACAAAGCTAAAGCAAACAGTGTAAAAAAGAACAACTGGAATAATTCCACTCTAATCAGGACTAACTAAACACAGTGCATCAGTGAGTACATGGTTCTCTGAGAGAGAAAATTTTAAGGGGACAATAGAGTCAGAAAGCAAATGGATCTCCTTAAAGGAAAACAACAACAACTCAGTCCAACAGTGGTGGCGCACGCCTTTAATCCCAGCACTCAGGAGGCAGAGGCAGGTGGATTGCTGTGAGTTCAAGGCCAGCCTGGTCTACAAAGCGAGTCCAGGATGGCCGAGATAACATAGAGAAACCCTGTCTCGAAAAATAAATAAATAAATAAATAAGGGCTAATATCAAAATATATCAAGGGAAAGCCTTTGTACATACTGTGAAGGGCACCAGATACTAACTAACACACCTTTCAAAACACATTTTTACACAAATAGTAAATTTATTTGTTACTGTTACATCTCAGGTTATTTTCAATTTTTTATACTAAAAAGATTTATGTAAAAATTAAGGTGGCTAAGTATAATCAAAGATGTCTAGCTCTTTAACTTCTATTACATTACTTACAAAAATTTTCCCTCATTCAAAGTCAAGGATATTCAAAATTCCTGATAAAATGTAAAGTTTCTTTCTCAGAATATGCAAGACCATGTGGGGAGGGTTGGGGGCAAAGATACAATTCCAACTGAAAAATTTTATTCTGAAAACTTGTAACAAAAAGGTTATTACTTTAAAATCTATACATAGGTAATCTTAATTTGTTATTGTATACTTATATGTAACTTCAAATCAACTCTTGTTGCAAGGCATGGTGGCACACACCTTTAATCCCAGCACTCTGAAGGAAGAGGCAGGCGGATAGCTGAGAGTTCTGGGCCAGCCTGGTCTACAAAGGGAGTCCAGGACCACGAAGGCTACACAGAGAAACCCTGTCTCAAAAAACCAAAAATAACAAAACAAAACAAAAACCAACTCTTGTTATCTCTTTTTAAACTAAGGAGATAACAGCAGGTCTCCAAGACATTTTAGATTAGGATGGTTTTTTATCCTAAAACTTTTATTTAGAAGACCAACAAATGTAATAAATAAAACATTTTTAATATATAATATTAACAAAGTCCTGACATTTACACAGATTAACAATTACTGACTTAGAGGTTACACGACATCCTAATGTTCTCTAATACTACACAAGAATCAAAAACAAAACAAAATTTCCAATCATTTTGTGGACTATATTTATGGTGTTATAAAATTACAAGTTTCTCTGTGGGCTACATTTGTGATTTAATGTTTCATTTTGGTACTAAGAGATCTTCAATCTAAAATTTGTAGTTTTCAGGCTAAAGCTTAACATAGATAAAACTATCAATTACTAATCTTATTAAAGTCAATAACTTGCCGGGCTGTGGTGGCGCATGCCTTTAATCCCAGCACTCAGGAGGCAGAGGCAGGCGGATCACTGTGAGTTCGAGGCCAGCCTGGTCTACAAAGAGAGTCCAGGACAGCCAAGGCTACACAGAGAAACACTCTCTCGAAACACCAAAAAAAAAAAAAAAAAAAAGGAAAAAGAAAAATTTTAAAAAGTCAATAACTTATTATCAGCTATTAAAGATAATTAGGACATTCAAGTTAATGTCCAGTCACCTTTATAAATGACCAAATTCTTTAGTGTGCTCAAAACTATGCTTGTAATTATGCTAAATGCAAATGTAATTGGTTTTGAGGGACAAACTTTAGTGTTTTGTGTATGATTTTCAGGTTAAGCTGAAAGCAAGTGACTAAAAACAAAGTTTACTTGAAATCAGGTATACTTAATAACTTAAGCGTTGACCATAGTGGATGTAAACATATTTTTGTTTTTATCCCAAGTGTGGGATGGGAAACAGACTTGTGAGAGAGCGGGTGATGTTTATCCGCTTGGAAGTCGAACCACTTCGTGGTGGAGGGGGGCTTGATTTTTCGTGGTGGAGGGGGGCTTGATTTTTGACAGCTGAAAAACAGCCTAATACAGACTCTAAGAGGAGATACATATATGAACTCAAAACAGGAGGCTGGGGCTTTTTGGGTCTGGGTATCACTTCCAGGAACTGATTTCAACAAGGTCTACTTCTGTTCCCATAATTGCCCTTTCTCTCCTATCTAGGGTAGGTGGTTTGGAAGGGAGGTAGAAGCATTTTAAGAACCTTAAATAGGGCTGGAGAGATGGCTCAGAGGTTAAGAGCACTGACTGCTCCTCCAGAGGTCCTGAGTTCAATTCCCACAACCACTGGTGGCTCCCAACCATCTATGATGTGATCTGATGCCCTCTTCTGACCTGCATATGTACAAGCATGCAGAGCACTGTATTCATAATAAATAAATAAATATTTAAGAGAAAAAAAAAGAACCTCAAATAAAGTCTGTTTGGAAAAGGTAAAGCCTACAGTTGACCCCTAGACTCTTCAGAGTTTTTCTGAATATGGTATTTTAAATGTTTAATAAAAAACTTTGCATGATAGTTCTGAGAATGTGATTTAAGGTATATAAATGCAGGTTGTAAAGGTCTAAAAATGATTTAAAGTACATACAAAACAAAAATAGTTCCAATTGCTTTTCCCTCTCAATATGCACTTGTTATATTAAGACCTAAAAAGCACAGAGGTAACCTGCTTTATCCAAGAACTCATATGATGTGACCACGGTCTTTCTGTAGGATTCTGGCAACCCTGAGCCAGGAAACCCTGTGTGCTGTCAGCGTGGCAGTTGCATGGAAAGGCAGCTTGCAGCCCCAAGAAGCACTGGCATGAGAGAGCAGATTCCCAATGCCAGGACAACCCATGAGAGAAAAACCAAGTGAAAAAAATGAGGCTGAGAACAGTCCAGCATAGGCCAGTCCAGGCGTGGGTCCCGTCTATGTGCGTGCTGACAGGCTCTCCTGTGCTGGCTCTCCAACCTGGCCTGGCCATGCTGGGGTGTTTCACACACAATGATGCGACTTTCAGCACTCAGGTCCATAAAGAACTTAGGAGCTTCCGTGGGGCACGGGGTGGCGGTGGGGGAGGGGGTGACATACGCACCGGCATAGTAGAAAAAGAAGGTACGTACATCAGAACATGAATGCTTCCTCTTCCTCGAATTCCATGAAAGGATAGTCTGGAAGCGAAGTGAGGGCCAAGGCTGTTTGTTTGAGGCAGCGAAAGTGGGTCTGAGCAGTGGACTAAGAAGTGTGGCTATCAGGAGCTGGCCTATCAGGTGAGGCTTGTAATACAGGGCTCCATGCTGTCTGACAGCTGTCTGTGATGTTCATCTGTCTGTTCCTATAGGCCATGTGTCTGCTTTAACCTTGGGGGAAAAGGCTCAAAGCATCTGACTCTTATCCCAACATGTACACACGTCCCTTGCCAGCAGAAAGGAACACTGGGTAACGTGGCTAAAGCATTACTCTGCCTATGTCTTCCCTCCACACAGAGAAGGAGGGAAGTGGAAACCTCATGTGCTCCCCAAGAACTTAAACTGCAGAGGTCCCTGCTCTTTAGCCAGGGACTTCTGAGATTTTCAGAAAGAAATGACAAGCACCTCCATCCATCACCCAGAAGTCCAGGCTCGATGCCCTTAGAAAGTGCCCTGCTGCTCTCACGCGAAACTCCAGGCAATGCAGGAGCCCCAGGTTCTGTGTCTCAGTGTGAAAACAAGGCTCCACACTTGTGATTTGAACCAGCAAAATCACAAAGAGGAACCTGGAGTTCCCTCTTGCACTGTCCTGGGACACAGTACTTTCTCTCATCTTCTCTGTTCTCCCCTCTTCTCTCCTTTTTCCTTTCTGGCAGGGAGGACTGAACCAAGGGCTTGTGATTGCCAGGCAAGTGTTCTAGCACTAACTGTAACCCTAGCTCTGTTATTTCTTATAATTCAATATTCTGGATTTTCTCTAAAAGTTATAGTACAAGGAGGACACTAATAAAGTTCAGTTACCTCCTGTATTTTATTCTCTTTAATTCCTATATTTTTCTATTTCAAATAACCCACATTGGAATGTTAGCTATGGACAGATAGGACATTTTCTGTCCTGTAACTGCTCCATTCCCAGGCCAAGCACCAAGCACTGTGGCCGATGGTCAACAAATGTTTACTGAATGAATACTGAACGCATAAATGAACAGTGAGGGAGGGGTAGGGGCTTAGTTTCTGGGAAGAGTCAGGTTAACATAAATAGGTTAGTGCTGCCACGACCTTTGCTCTTATGTATATGGAGAGCGGCTCCTACAGAGACACAGATAGCTGGGCAGACAGGCGTGAACTTTGTGGAGTGGAGAGAAAACACCGGTGAGGAGGCTTATTTTAGGATGAATGGAGAGGTTGACCATGAAGCAGAAAGGTGCTGAAGAGGGAAGGAGGGTTGTGGAGTCATAAAATGAAAGCTCGCAGGGGTGTGCGGAGCCCTCTGTGAACTTGGAACTGGAACATGACTATTCCCAGCTGCGGCACAGGTGTGATGCCAGGTGTGCATACTCTACAAAGCGCTCCCTTTTCACAGCTGCACTTTTCATGAGTGAGTCTGCATATTTAGGAATTTGGACCCATAGATGTCACAGAGGGTTGTAAGCAAAGCCTTTTGCCCCTCAATCTAGTGATGCCAACTGTTTATATTCTCAGGAGGAAATTGTTTTATTCATTATTTAAAAACCAAAGCCCACCATTTCAGCTCCACAGGCCTAAAGACCTAACTCTCAGCCCTCACCCAAGAATCTCTGGGCTCTGAATTACTGTTTAATTTCTCCATTTCTACTCAAAGTAGACTCAACAATGGTCTTTATTGGCATTTTATAATGCTTTTCTATGAGGCACCTAAATATTCCCTTTAATACCGATTACAGCTGTAAAAGGTGTGTTATTGGTAAGTAGATACTAATTTTTCCTTTATATTCTCACAAAGAAAACACAGTAAAGAAGGTTTAAATAACATTTATAGCCCTTGCTCTTCTGATCCAGGACAGAAAACACAATAAAGGAGGTTTTATTCATATTCATAGCCCTTGTTCTTCTGATCCATGACAAACTGCAGAAAGATTCTAAGCACATCCAATGCAAAAAATTCTTTGGCCTGTGAATTACATGCAGCCATACTTCCCTAGTGACAAACATCTCTGCCTGTTATTGCCTGGGATGACCCTGAGGGGAGAGACTGCAGCCATAGTTGTTTCCTGACAGTGATGTCTATAGTATATGTAGAAATTTCTGGAGATTTTAAAGCCAAACAGAGATTTTTAGACAGTAAAAACTGGTGCTTTGTTTTTGAAAGGAAGCAGTGTCAACATGAGACAAGAAGGAGGGGACACAGTGGACAACAGAGCCAAGGCCCAAAGCCCAGCAGTTTGTGCCAGGCTAGGGGCAGCAGGAGGGTGGGTACTCAGGCAGGATGAAAGGCAGTGCTGCCACAGGCCTTTAATCCCAGCAGAGCTCTCTCTCTCTCTCTCCCTCCTCCTCCTCCTTCTCTCTGAGTGTGAGATTATGTTCTAGGATGGTCAAGGTTACACAGAGAAACCCTGCACCTCTCAAAAAGAAAAAAGGGCGTGGTGGCGCACGTCTTTAACCCCAGTACTCGGGAAGCAGAGGCAGGAGGATCGCTGTGAGTTCGAGGCCGGCCTGGTCTACAAAGTGAGTCCAGGATAGGCTACATGAAGAGACTCTGTCTCAAAAACAAAACAAAACAAAACAAACCAAAAAAAAAAAAAAAAAAAAAAAAAAGGAAAAACGAACAAATCAAACTGATACCCACTAGATAGCAAAAACTAACAATCAAAGCTGAAATGTGAAATGCAAATACAAAAGAATTCTTTCATGAAATCCAACATGACTCCATGATCAAAGTTCCACAGGTAACAGGAATAGAGGGACCATGTCTCTATAAAGTAAAAGCTAGAACCCTAAATCCTCAGAGGAGAATGGTTGGGTTTCAGACTTGGGACAAGTAAGCCTAATTTTTGAACTTTCTAGTAGGTTTGTGTTTGTATTTTTCCTAAATTTCGGCTTTGTACTGAAGTCAATTATTTGTACTTATAAACATTTTTAAAGGTAGGCAATTAGGCCAGATGTGGTGGCAGATGCTTTTAATCCCAGCACTCGGGAGGCAGAAGCAGGCGGATCGCTGTGAGTTCAAGGCCAGCCTGGTCTACAAAGCAAGTCCAGGACAGCCAAGGCTACACAGAGAAACCCTGTATAGAAAAACATCATCATCATCATCATCATCATCATCATCATCATCATCATCATCAAAAGGTAGGCAATTAAGCCAGGCAGTAGTGGTGCATGCCTTTAGTCCCAACATTCAGAAGGCAGAGGTAGGTGGATCTTTGTGAGTTCAAGGCCAGCCTGTTTTACAAAGTGAGTTCCAGGACAGCCAGGAATGTTACATGGGAGAAACCCTGTTGTCACCCCCTCGCCCTAAAAAGGTAGGCAATTAAAGCTATAAATTTCCTTATAGGACAGATTTTACTGTACATCAATGGGTTGTGTAGTATTATGTGCTTTTATTTTCATTTAGTTGAGGAAATATTTCTTTCTTTCTCTTTCTTCCTTTCTTTCTTCCTTTCTGCTGTCTGTGTTCTCCCTTTCATCATGCAGTGATGAATGAGTTGCTGGATCTCAGTCCCATAGACCCTGATGACCACATCTGTCCTCTGAGGGCAACTGTGAGACACAGACTTACAGCTCAGAAAAATACTCATTCCCATGAAAATGAGGTATTCCTTTAGCATATCAAAGCGGACCTGGTCTCCAGGTTCTCCCAGCATTCCTCTGTCCCTACCTGACTTTCCAGCCCTGGGGCTGGGCTTTCTTTCCCCAGAGGATCTTCACTATATAATCCAGACACTTTGTTCTCTCTCTCTCTCTCTCTCTCTCTCTCTCTCTCTCTCTCTCTCTCTCTCTCTCTCTCTCTCTCTCTCTTTCTGCATTTCTTCTACCCTCTTTCTCTGCCCCTGGCACTTTTTTGTCTGCATGGAGGCTTCACTGACCCACTCCTATGAGATCAGTGAACCTGCCTGAGACCTGCCCCCAATAAATCTGCCTTTATTCTTTAATTTGTCTTGAATTGGCTCATTTCATTAGCAGAGAATACCTACCAAGAATTTTACAGCCAACATCATCCTAAATTGAGAAAAACTTGAAGCAATTCAACAGAAGATAAAATATGTGTGACAGTCCCTGAGGATTTTTGGAACATGGCAAAAAAATGTTAACTATTTTTTACCCACTTGATTCCCCCTGAGGACACATAGAAGTTTGAATCAGTATCAGTAGCCTTCATGCATGTCTCTGTATGCTGACTATGGAGCAAAGCCTGAGGGAAACTGTTGTAGTGAGTACTACAGAACCATGGCGAGTCAGGAACCAGAATGACTTACTACACTGGTAGGTATTTCATTACAGATGTCTATATCTATAGCTATCTGTGTGTGTGTGTGTGTGTGTGTGTGTGTGTGTGTGTGTGTGTGTGTGTGTGTCCCGTGACGCCTTCCACTGTATTTCTCCTTGCCAAACCTCCAAAACAAGAGACTAAACCTATAGAACACCCCATTCATTCTAATGATTCTCACAATTAAATTTACCTTGTAGTATTAATAAAATTTAAATATGAATCTACATCAACTAGCTCAAAACTCATTTTTTAAAAAAACCTCTTAAACATAATCTGCCTATTAACAAAACAGTTAATGTAGCTTAACACAAAGTGAAGCACTGAAAATGCTTAGCTGGATCTTCCCTCATCCCACAAACGTAAAATGTTTGGTCCTAGGAGGTAAGATTATACATGCAAATCTCCATAACCCAGTGTCAAACCCCTCAGAATTTCTTACCAACCCTAGGAAGAGGGTATCAAGCAGAGTAAAATAGCTTAAGACATCTTACCTAGCCACATCCCCATGGGGTCCAGCATTGGTTAAAAATTAAGCAATGAATGAAAGTTCAACTAAGCTATACCTTTAAGGGTTAGTACATTTTGTGCCAGCCTCCACGGTGATATGATTAACCTAAACTAATTATTCTCAGCGTAAAACATGTCATTTATGCTCATTAATAGAATTAAATTCCAACTTATATGAGAAAACTCATTGTTTGGGCTTAAACTCAGTCATGAAAGTTATTCTAATTTACTAAATACACGAGAGCTAAGATCCAAACTGGGATTAGATACCCAACTATGCGTAGCCCTAAACTTCAATAATTTTCCAAAAAAATTTTTTGCCAGAGAATTACTAGCCACAGTTTACAACTGAAAAGACTTGGCGGTACTTTATATCCATCTAGAGGAGTCTGTTCTATACTCAGTATCTCATCATCTCTTGCTAATTTAGCTCATATACCACCATCTTCAGCAAACTCTAATAAGGAATTAAAGTAAGCAAAAGGACAAACATAAAATGTTAGGTCAAGTTATAGCCAATGAGATGTAAAGTAATGGGCTACTTTTTTTTTTTTAAAGAAAATTTTATGAAATCCTTTATGAAACTAAAGGACTAAAGAAGACTTGGTAGTAAATTAAGAATAAAGAGCTTAATATAATAGAGCAATGAAGGACACACACACCACCTGTCTCCCTCCTCAGATTAATATATGATAATATAAATCATAAATCATCAACTACTTTATGAGAGAAGATAAGTCAAAATGTTGGGTCTGTGGTCGTGCAAATGAAAATGCCAAGTGTCCCACGAGAGGGTTGAGGAAAAAAATCTTTATTTCCAGGCAGAAACAGATACTGATGTCAGGGACACTGTCCAATGTAAGAGCACTGAAACTATAACAACCAGACTCTGCCAGAGTTAGTTTATATAGGCAAAAACCACAATAGCTATGACTAAAACAATTTTTTTTTAACTTTTTAGGCACATCAAGTTTTGTTGACCCCTATTATATCTGGTTTGAACATGGACATCTGTAAGTGTGGGTGGGGAATTCTTGCTGATCATCAAGGCCATACACTATGCTTAGTCAGTCATAAACATGATGTGTGGTTGAGGTAACCTGGTGCAGGGACTTTTACCTAAAGCTGGAGGTAGAGACATTTTTTCTTTAGAAGATAAATATTGGCTCTTAGTCAGCTTGACCTCATCCAGAGAGTTCTTTCTGGGCCAGAGTTGAAAGTCTTTTGTGATACAATGGATTCTGGTAGCGGTAACGAGCTTGGTGGACAATAAGTTTGACTGAAGGTAAGTGTAGTTTAGGGTCAATATGACCGTGTATAAAGATTCTTTTGTTTTGTTTTGTTTTGTTTTGTTTTTTGAGATGGGGTTTCTCTGTCTAGTCTTGACTGTCCTGTGTTGGACCCTAGAGTCCAATTCAGGAAGGGGGTCGCCGCGAGAGACCACTCAAGTCACACAGGCTGGATATATAGGTAAAATTTATTACTGACACATCAGAAGTCCCAATTGTTGATATGTCAGGGTCCCTCAGCACTCGGGAAGTGAAGGACCCCAGTAGCTGTTACAGGCTAGTTTTTAAAGGCTAAAACCACAAAGCAGGGGGGGGGGTTGCTTATCAAGTTAGACCATATGGACATTGGCGTTGGGAGACCTCTTGTGGGGACTTGGGTGTGAGTCCCTAGGGTGGTTACTAGAAACCGTATGAGACCTTTGATAGTGGGGAGCTCGCATGTAGCTATTCTGGGAACTAGGGTGGAACTCCTGAGGCTAGCAGTAACAAGAACTGGGAGAAGCCTCAGGTCTTACATTTTATAATTTTACAATTTTACAGTTTCTCATTTCCTCCTCTTGCTGTACCTAGCCTCAATCTTGAGGCTCTTTGGTTTTTAAAGCTTGATCTTGTTGGGTCAGGATGAGAGCCTGAGTAACATTAAGTCTATTTTTAATAAGAGCCATGAGTTGGTCTAAAATGCAGGGTCTATAGGTGAGGGTTAGTAGAAGTAACTAGGGGGCCTATAATGGCAGACATTAGGGTGGTGAACCAAGGGGATTTAGTATACCAGCTTTCAAACCATCTTTGGTGGGCCTTTATGTTGAGAATCAGTAACAAGGGGGAGCACAGTTAAGGGCCAGATCGGGTCAGTCTTATCTTTAGAGGATCTTTGGAGCGGTGTAGGCGCCATTGGGAGCGTTGCTCAGGATCTGGAGGAGGAGGAACGGCCTTGGCGTGGGAGGCGTGTATCTAAGCTGTAATTCTGTCTACTTTGAGAGCGGTGGGTGTGGTCAGGAGGACTGTATAGGGTCCCTTCCACCAAGGCTCGAGTCCTTGGGACCGGTGTCATCGAATGTAGACTGAGTCACCGACGTGGATAGGGTGTCCTGTCTGGTTGTGGCCACGCTTGTAGATCTCAGCAAGGGGGGCCCAAACTTGGGCCTGTACTGCTTGTAGCCCTTTTAGGCGAGCCTGCAAATCAGTTTTGGAAGCAGAGGGCTAATAAGAATTGAGCATGGTAGACAGAGGAGGTGGCCCTCCATATAAAATCTTATATGGAGTCAGGTTAAAATGAGAAGGGGTGTTTCTGGCCCTAAACAGGGCCAGAGGTAGGAGGCGCCTCCAGTCTTTTAAGCCAGTCTCTATGGTCAATTTAGTCAAGGCTTCTTTTAAAGTTTTATTTATCCTTTCTACCTGTCCTGAACTTTGGGGTCTATAAGCACAATGTAATTTCTAATCAGTCCCCAGGATCTTGGCCAATCCCTGACTTACCTGGGAGACAAAGGCCGGCCCATTATCCAACCCAATTACCTTAGGGAGTCTAAACCGAGGAAAGATGACTTTTGGGATGGCCTTGGAACATCCCAGACCCAAAGTCGATGAGTTTGAGCTTGCCGTGATTTAGTCAATTAAGATATTGTGGTGTAGAACGCTGCAGTTGTGGCAATGTCACACGGCCTCTAGCACCTGGTACTGTGACTTTAAGGGCACTTTTTTTTTTTTTTTTTTTTTTTTTGTCCAGCGTCAGCTTGGAGCCACACGTGCGCCGGTGGGCCAGGGAATTGATCTTGGACAGGAGCACATCTATCTCTAGGGTGTTGGTGCGGGACCCGTGCTGTGCCGGCGAGCTGGCGCGCAAAGCTGAGGGCGAGTCGGAGGACGACTGTGGGCGTTGGCGGGGCTGGCGGCTGGTGGGCTCATCCACCGGGTCAGGAAGAGTCAGGAACTGCGAGAGGCGGCTGGGCGAGCGGCTGGTGGGCTCGCCGGCCGGGTCAGGCACTGCGAGAGGCGGCGGTGGGGGCAAGCAGTGCCGCGGGACCCAGGGCTGTTGTTGGCTGTGACTATGGTCAGGGATTGTCCCAAGGTCAATTTGTTGGCATCTTTAACCAACAGCGCAGTGGCAGCCATAATGTGCGGGCATGGAGGCCATCCAGCGGCTACAGTGTCTAGTTGTTTAGATAAGCAGGCCACAGGCCGTTTCCAAGGTCCCAGAGTTTGAGCCAATACCCCCCCTTGGCGATCCCTTGTTTTTCGTCTACAAAGAGGGTGAATGGCTTCGTGGTATCTGGCAATCCCAGGGCTGGGGCAGACAGGAGGGCCTTCTTTATGGCTTTAAAGGCCTGTTGCTGGGGGCCCCCCCACTGGAAAAAGTCGGTGCCCCGTGTCAGAGGGTATATGGGGGCAGCAAGTTCAGCAAAGCCCGGTATCCATAATCTGCAGAAGCCTGCTGTCCCCAAGAACTCTCTTAACTGTCTGGGGCTCTGAGGTGGGGGAATCTTGGCCACTGTGTCAATTCGACTCTTGGTGAGCCATCTTTTTCCCTCATGCAGGACATAGCCCAAATATGCTACCTTCATTTTGCAGATCTGGGCCTTCTTGGCCGATGCACGATAGCCCTTATTACCCAGTTCTTGGAGTAAGTGCTGGGTGGTGGTGATACAGGCCTCCTTGGTGGGAGCAGCCAATAGAAGGTCATCCACGTACTGCAGGAGTGTCACCTCAGGGTTCTGGGTGTGGAAATCAGTCAAATCCTGTTGCAGGGCCTCATTAAACAGGGTTGGAGAATTCTTGAAACCTTGGGGAAGGCGCGTCCAGGTCACCTGTCCTGAGAGTCCTAATTTAGGGTCCTTCCATTTAAAGACAAAGTACAATTGGCTTTGGGGGGCCAAGGGCAGACTAAAGAAGGCATCCTTAAGGTCTAGGACAGTATACCAAGTAAAATCTGGCCTTAGAGTCTTCAGTAGATTGTATGGGTTGGGCACTGTGGGATGGATGTCTATCACCCTCTTATTGACTTCTCTGAGGTCCTGCATGGGCCTATAGTCCTGCGTCCCTGGGTTTTTTACAGGCAAGAGTGGAGTATTCCAGGGGGATTGACAAGGCTTTAAGACTCCTAGTTGCAGGAATCGGTGGATATGTTTTTTAACGCCCAGCCAGGCTTCTTGACTCATCGGGTATTGTTTGATTGAGACCGGTACAGCCGAGGGTTTAAGAGTCACAATAATAGGTGGCTGTGTGTGGGCTAGTCCGAGCCCTCTGGTCTCTGCCCATGCCTGAGGGAACTGCTGGAGCCATGGGTTATCTTCTGAAAGAGGCCCTTGAGGGGTGGGCTCGAACAGTCTGTACTCATCTGCAGTGAGAATCTGCACAGGCGTTCCCATGGAGTTAAGTACTTGTGCCCCCTCTTCTGAGAAGTGTATTTGGACCCCCAACTTGGTTAGCAAGTCTCTTCCTAACAGGGGATAGGGGCATTCAGGAACTACTAGGAAGGAGTGGGTCATGGTACCTGTGCCAAGGTCAACAGTCCGTTTATTAGTCCATCCGTGTAGCTTGCCCCCAGTTGCTCCTTGGACCCAGGAAGTTTTTGATGACATCGGTCCAGCCAGCTGGGTCAGGACTGAGTGTTGGGCACCGGTGTCTACCAAGAAGGTAGTACGTTGCCCCCCCCCCCCCCCGACTGTAAGAGTTAGCCTGGGCTGGGGGGGGGGGGGGGCTTCAGAGCCCTGACACCTTCAGTCACTATCTTCGCCTAGGGCCAAAACTGAAACCCTTTTCCGGTCTCTGGGTCTCTTAGGGCAGTCTCGGATCCAATGGCCTCTCTCCTTAGAATAAGCACATTGGTCCTTTTCTACCCTGGGCCGCCTCCGATCTCCCCCTCTCTATCCTGGCCCTTAGACCTAGAATTATCGGCCACCACTGCGGCCAAGATCCAAGTTAATTCTTTGCCTCTGTGTCTTTCTCGACGGTCTTCTCGTTTTTCTTGCTCCTTTGCCATTCTGGCTTCCCTTTCTTCCTGTGTTTCTCTTTTATTATACACCCTCTCTGCCTCCTTTACAAGGTCCTGGGTGCTGAGAGACTGAATGCCCACCAGTCTCTGTAATTTCCTTTTACTATCAGGAGCTGCCTGATCTATGAAGGACATGACTACTGTTGCCTTGTGTTCAGCTGCCACGGGGTCAAACGGGGTATACATTCGGAACCCCTCCAATAACCTCTCCAAAAAGGCTGCAGGGCTCTCATCCTTTCCCTGAATTATGGTTCTTACCTTGGCCAAATTGGTTGGGTGTCTGCCCGCCGCTTTGAGGCCTGCCAGCAGTCTGGTGATAGACACAGAGGCTCTCCCTACCTGCTGGGGTTTCATAGTCCCAGTCTGGACGGGTGAGGGGGAACCCTGCGTCAATCTCATTGGGCAGGAGTGTGGGTGTGCCCCCAGGGCCAGGAACATTTTTTCTGGCTTCTAGGAGGACCCGCTGTCGTTCATCGGTCATCAGGAGCACTTGCAGCAGCTGCTGACAATCATCCCAGGTGGGTTGGTGTGTCAATAGAATAGATTCTATCAGAGATGTCAGTGCCTGAGGGTCTTGGGAGAAAGGGGGGTTATGGTTTTTCCAATTATAAAGGTCTGAGGCTGAAAAAGGCCAGTAAGTGATTTCTCCGTTGGTTGTACGGAGAGGAAAGAGGGAAGATTGCCATTGGTCTTCAGTGGGGCCCCGGCGGAGGCGGAGGCGGGGAGGAGAAGGAGCGGGTGCTGGGGTAAAAGGAGGAGGGTCGGGGGAAGGAGGGGCTGTGGGTGAGACAGTGGAGGGGGTAGATACGGAGGAGGTAGAGGGTAGAGACGAAGTTGGTGGGGTTAGAGGTTGGGGGTACGGAGGGGGTCCAGGAGGAGAAGGTCCTGGGTTGGATCCCGGGGGAAGGACTGGCTTAGGGAGTTGCCGAGAAACTGAATCGCGGAGAGTTGAAGTCTGGTCCTGGTTTCGAGTGGCTGATGATGTCACCGGCAGGATGGTGGAGTCAGGTTTCAGCTGAGGCTTGAGTGTCAGGAATGGGCGGATCCAAGGGGGAGGGTCTGAAACCAAGCTTTCCCACATTAAGATATAGGGTACCTGGTCAGGGTGGCCATGCGACCCTGGATTAAAGATAATGGACTTTACCCTTGAGATAGTCAGGGAGTCAAAGGTCCCTTCGGGTGGCCAGCCTACATTGAAGGCGGGCCACTCCGAAGAGCAAAAAAGTCTGCCAGCGTCCCTTGCAGACACTTAAAGAGAGGTTGTGTGCGCAGGCACGTATATCTTTGAAATGGTCAAGAGTTAGGGTCAAGGGGGTGGTCACAGTCTGTCCCATGTCAGCGTTGGTCGCTTCAGTCAACACAAATACAAAGAGGGCGATAACACACATGAACCAAATTAACAGACAAGAAAACACAAGCCACGTGGCATACAGAAAATACAGATTCTGATGGCAGCGTGGATACACGCCCACCTACAGATTTTAGGAGACAGACTGTATTGTCAGATCCCCCCAGATCACCACTGGAGCATCCTCCAGGGTGAAACATCCACCTAGAGCGTCCTCTAGGGTGAGAGAGAGAAGGTGCCTGGACACGTCTGCCCTTTCTTCTCGTCTCGCTACTGACTTGCGCGCTACGGAGAGACAGAAATACAGACAAATACACAACAAAAGTAACTCACGTCTTTGTCGTTCGGCGGCGGCCCGGGCCAGTGGGGGGGAACCTCCAGTGGGTGAGTCGGGGGTTTCGGGGCGAGCCCAGCTTCCCGGCCCGTGCACCAAATGTTGGACCCTAGAGTCCAATTCAGGAAGGGGGTCGCCGCAAGAGACCACTCAAGTCACACAGGCTGGATATATAGGTAAAATTTATTACTGACACATCAGAAGTCCCAATTGTTGATATGTCAGGGTCCCTCAGCACTCGGGAAGTGAAGGACCCCAGTAGCTGTTACAGGCTAGTTTTTAAAGGCTAAAACCACAAAGCGGGGGGGGGGGGGGGGTGGTTGCTTATCAAGTTAGACCATATGGACATTGGCGTTGGGAGACCTCTTGTGGGGACTTGGGTGTGAGTCCCTAGGGTGGTTACTAGAAACCGTATGAGACCTTTGATAGTGGGGAGCTCGCATGTAGCTATTCTGGGAACTAGGGTGGAACTCCTGAGGCTAGCAGTAACAAGAACTGGGAGAAGCCTCAGGTCTTACATTTTATAATTTTACAATTTTACAGTTTCTCACCTGGACTCACTTCGTAGACCAGGCTGCCCTTGCACTCACAGCGATCCACCTGCCTCTGCCTCGGGAGTGAATGCTGGGATTAAAGGTGTGCACCACCACCACCACGCCTGGCTTTCAGTTATTTCTTTGAGTCAAGATCAATCTCTCTCTCTCTCCCCACAGTGCTGAGTATAGATTCATACTGTTTTTTGTGGACTGGTTAAAGAGTCACTGCTGCATTACTAATAAATAGAATCAGTACTAATTACTAATAAACATTAGTAACTAGCCGGAAGTACCTAGACCAGGCTGCCTGACTCTGCTGTGATCAAATGAGGGAACTATGAGGATTGGTCTCCATTTGTCTGTATGTCTATTATCTATCTATCTATCTATCTATCATCTATGTATTTACTTGCTTACTTACTTATCTACTTACATACTACTTACGTTATTTTGGAGACAGAGTCTCTCTATGTATCCTGGCTGTCTTGGAGATCACTGTGTATACTTGACCTAGTTTGGAACTAGAACTTGTCTTTGTTAATGATTCATTAAATTAAAAAAAAATGATTCATTAAATTTTATGTGCATTGTTTTTGTTTGTTTGTTTTATTGTCTTTTTTTTCTTGTTTTGTTTTTGCACGTAAGCATGTCTGTGAGAGGGTGTCAGATTTCCCCGGAACTGGAGTTACAGGAAGTTGTGAGCTGCCATGTGGATGCAAGGAACTGGACCCACCTCTTTTGGAAGAGCTGCCAGTGCTCTTAACTAACTGCTGAGTAATCTCTCCAGACCTTCATTTCTTGGTCTTAAAAAAATAATCCATGTCATTATTTTTATCTAAAACACTTTTTTCTTTTTTCTTTTTAAAGATAGGAAAGTAATTGTAATAATTTAAACTATTTTATTAATTAGTGTAATTCAAAATTTCAATTATAAAAATATTTTAATATCTTATCATATGTATTTCTGTGATATTTATATTTTCTTTTTCTTTATATTATTTATTTATTTATTTTTGGTTTTTCGAGACAGGGTTCCTCTGTGTAGCCTTGGCCATCCTGGACTCACTTTGTAGACCAGGCTGGCCTCGAACTCACAGCGATCCTCCTGCCTCTGCCTCCCAAGTGCTGGGATTAAAGGCGTGTGCTACCACGCCCGGCGATATTTATATTTTCCTTCCCTCTTTTCACCCTACATGTTCTTTGTCTATATTTCACAGTTTCCTCTTTAGTATTTTTTTACAGGATGCCTGTTGTGTGATGATGGGCAGTGTCTAGCTCCCGTGCCTTCTCTTGGGCCCTTCTCCTCCTGTCTGTTTGTTTTGTCCAATTCTGGTTTCTGTCTTAGCACAAATTCCGTTATATTAAATAACATTACATTATATTACATTACATTAAACTATATTATTTTAGATTACATTATATAACATTCTATTATATTATTATATTACATTATATAACACATTATATTACATTACGTTACTTTATATGAATTATATCATATTATTATATTATTACATGACTTTATCTTACATTATTTTATATTGCATTGTATTGTATTATAATAAACTGTTTTATATTACATTACATTATATTCCCAAGAAGCCTATTTAATAATAAATTACATTAAATTAAATAATTAAGAGATTAACTAAATTGAATTAAAATAATAATTTAATATGATAATATAATATACTAACAATAATTAAATAGTTCAATATTTTACTTATTTAAAATACTTAATATTATATAAGATGGATATACATATATTAATTATTCAATATATTAAGTAGAAGATACATTATTTAATTTTAATTAGTTACATATTTTAAATTAATTAAAATAATTAAAAAGTTTTTTAAATGGAAGAGATCAAAGATGACATTATGGATGAGGGACCCTCCCACGTTTACACTGAGATGATTTCCGGTTGGGCATTTGCACCCTGAACGGCCTGGGGAGGGTGACCACGGCCCTCGGGGATGAGCCACGTCCCTTTCTGTAAATGCTGACCTTGGAGGATGCGCTGCCTCATCTCTCCTGTGGGGTGACATGTATGATTCTTCTGTTTTATTTTATTATTTTACTCTTGTTTTTATATTTTGCTTTTGTCGTTTTACAACGGTATATTTTTATTTTTTATTATATTTTATTTTTGTGATTTTATGGTTTCATTTTATTTGTTATTGCTATAAATTAAATTTATCCTTTTGGTTTGTTTTGTTTTGGTTTTTATTTATTTATTTATTTATTTTTTGGTTTGGTTTTTAAAGACAGGATTTATCTGTGTAGACCAGGCTGGCCTTGAACTCACAGAGATCCACCTGCCTCTGCCTCCCAAGTGCTGGGATTACAGGCGTGGGCCACCACGCCTGGCAAATTCATCCTTTTCTTTTTTCTTTTCTTTTTCTTTTTCTTTTTTTTTTTCATCCTTTTCTAAGAATAAACAAACAGACGTGACAGGAGAGTTCCCAAATGGGTAGCCATGCTGTTTCCCGTATAGAGGGTGCTGTCCCGTAGCAGCGGCTTCCAGCCTGGAGGTCGCTGTTTTCGGTCAGGGAGGCTGTTTCCGGTCCCACACAGACCTAGGTGGACACCAGGTACCGCAGTTGCGTGGGTTCCTAGACGTGAGAGCGGAAGTGAGTGCACGCAACCCTCCCGGTGGTGACGTCACACCGCCCGGCGGAGCGCGAGAGCCCCGCCCTCCTCCGCCTCTTGGGCGCCCGGACTGGAGGGGCGGGGCTAACGTCGGGCGTACGGTGGTGTCATCCAGCGAGCGCTACGGCGTCGGGATGATGTAGTATTGTTCTCATAAATTATCCTCTTCTGCGTGACAGCGCCTCAGCATTTAAACCAAAAAGAGCATTACGAAAAATGAAATGGGCCTGGCGGTGGTGGCGCACGCCTGTAATCCCAGCACTTGGGAGGCAGAGGCAGGAGGATCTCTGTGAGTTCCAGAACAGCCAGAGAGCTGTTAGACAGAGAAACCCTGTCTCGAAAAACCATGACAATTAGTTAATGAAAAGGAAACATGCCTCAGGGGTTAAGCGCACTGGCTGCTCTTCCAAAGGTCTTGGGTTCAATTCCCAGCAGCGACGTGGTGGCTCACAACCATCTGTAAAGAGACCTGGCGCTCTCTCCTGGCCTGCAGGTGGAGATGCAGGCAGAGCACTGCACACTTAATCCAGAAACCAATCTAAATCAGAAAGAGAAAAACAAAAATAAATGACCCAGCTGAGTGGGGGGGTCTGGTGTTGCTCCTGTGGTCGCATTTTTACGAGAGCGAGATGAAGCTGATGATCACAGAGCTCAGTGGAAATCTGGCGTGTGACATGGGTAGACCTCGAGGATCTAAACTAGAAATGGTTGCTTAGAGTTTAGATGTGTGATTCTTTTAATACTTATACGACCCCGCGTGCGTGCGCACACACACATCTTTAAATAACAAATAATAACAAAACAATCGATTCTGTCTTTGAGACTGCGCTCATTGGAGCTTTTCTTGTTTCATTCAATAAGTGTTTGTGTGTGTGTGTGTTTGTGTGTATGTGAGAGAGAGAGAGCGATCCATTCCTTCTTTTTTGTCCTTTCCTGGCTACAAGCAGTTTTGGCCCAGAGAATCAAGCTTTGTACCCACCCTCAGAAAAATAAAATAAAATAAAAAATTGAACCTCAGCTGAGTGATCAGTCACCAGCTCTATCTATGACCACCACCTCAGTCTACCCTGACCTGCTGAGGCTGGTTTTTGACCCCCTTCTTCCTTCTTTCCTTCCTACTTACCTCACTCCCAGCACCCCTTTCTTTCCTCTTCCAGAAATGGACTGCTTCCTGATGTCAGCTTAAGTCACTTCTAGGTCATAGTACAGGGGACTAGGAAGGACCCCAACCCATTTCACTTAAATAGTACCCTGATCGGCCGCTCTGCCTTTTGGTCTCTGTGGTCTCCTGTTTATGTTTGGGCCTGTATGTGAACCCACACATTTCTTTCCCCGGTAAATTGTATTCCAAAACAAGTGAGTGCTTGTAGTGATTTTTTCTTTTTATTTAAAGGGTACTTTCTAGATCAGGGGAGAGAGCCTACTCACAATTCCCCTCCCCCCGCACCCCCTCATATGAGTTGGATTTATGTCCCTGCCATCTAGAGGGATGGTAAACAGAGAGAACAGGGAAGACATGGGCAAGATCACTTTCGAAGAATTTCTTTTCTGTGTGGTTGGGCCTCAGAATTCAAATGAAAGAGAGCATGAAGACAAAGCAAATGGGGCTAGAGAGATGGATCGGTGGTGAAGAGCACTGTCTGCTCTTCCAAAGGACCTGGGTTCGATTCCCAAAACCAACATGGCAGCTCACACCTGTCTGTAACTCCACTACCAAGGGATCTGACACATTCATACTAAAACAAAAAACAAAAAAACAAAACAAAACAAAAAAAAGAATAAAATGAAATAAAGGCAAATAAAATGAAAGGAAACATCTCAGAGGTCTGGTGTTGCTCCTTAGTCTAATTTTTTTGTTTGGTTTGGTTTTGGTTTTGGTTTTGGTTTTAGGTTTTGGAGACAGGGTTTCTCTATGTAGCCTTGGCTGTCCCGCACTCACTGTGTAGACCAGGCTGGTCTCAAACTCACAATAGACCCTGAGGTCTATTTGAGTGGTTGTGGTCTTGGCATAGTGTACCTGGAGATCTATGCTGACACGCTGTCCTTTGGTTAAAGACCTTAAAAGGACGATGGCCTCTTAAGGCTCCTGCTTCTGTTCGTGATGCAATGCAGGACCCGACTCTGTGGCTCGGCCTGTTGGCTTTCCCGTGCTGCTGCGTGCGTGCTGTGCCCTTGGTTGGGCAACTTTTTTCGATAACCAGCTTCTTCCTCTTGGTTTGTTGTGTTTGCGAGTCAGGCGTTTCCCGATCTTGTGGTTATCATTGCCCCTCCTACCGGTTTGGAAAAGGAGCAGGGCCGTCTCATGGGCCAGGAGACGCTGGGACTTGAACCCGGGTCCTTTGGAATAGCAGTCAGAATGCCAAGCAGTCTCTCTAGCCCTTTCTCTTGTTGTTTTAAACAGATGTTATAACCCTGGAAGTCATTTTGTTAAAGCAGGTGGAGCCAAAAAACAAGCGAAAGACTTATAGACATAAATAAGAGCTAGAGAAAGAGAAGGAAAGGGTGGGACTAATGGGATACAGGTCCAAGTTTCAATCACATTACAAAAAGAATGCCTTGTGGGGGTGATAAAAAATAAACTTTAAAAAAAAAAAAAAAAAAGGAAAGGTTGGAGAGATGGCTCAGAAGTTAAGATCACTGGCTATTCTTACAAAGGTCCTGAGTTCAATTACCAGCAACCACATGTTGGTTCATTACACGCTATAATGAGATCTGGTGCCCTCTTCTGGCCTGCTAGCAGAATGCAGACAGAAAACTGTATAAAGTGTACATACAACTGGTCACTAGAGAAGGAATCCTAGGCTCCCTCTCCTCTTTCTTCTTTCAGTACTATGAGCTGCCTGAGCCACTAGCTTGGTGACCCAAGACATAAAGTGAAGGGGGATTTGGCATCCAGTTCCAGATTCTATCCTGGACCTTGCCAGAGCAAAGACAGATATTGACAGGGATGGGATGGAGGAAGCTGAGGGTGCTCACAGGATGGAAGGAAGCAGGTGTTTCACCAGGGTTTGCTTCTTTAGTACCCTAGGAATATAGGTGAGGGGGAGTTACGATGACAGCAGGAGGCCACAGAAGAAGGTCTGATAGAGAGCTAGGGATGAGACTGAGGGATTGAACTTTGTGGGAAAGATGAAGATCTGCCATTGGCCTACTTATTTCCCGAATCTGAGTGGTCTGTGCGTTCCCACAGAGTGCCTGATAGGATTGGGACCTGGGAGAAAGCAACGGGTGGGAGGAAGGAAGTTCACAGACTGTGTGATCCATTGGAGATGGAGAGAGAGGGGAAAAGAGGCTGCAGTGGGCATTGTGCTGCCGCCCTGGGGTTAGACTAGTGAACTTCTGTCTTCTGTCCCTGAACTGGGATCTATACATCCCAGAATTTGGTCCAGGTTAGTAAGAGCAATTCATGGAGAACTGGATCAAAAGGAGCAGAGAAAATTCCTAGTGAAGGTTTTCAGCTTTGGAAGAAATTAAAGAATTAATAGTGATAGATAAAGGTAGGAGATTCAACTATATTCCTTTTTTAGTGGATAGCCCCTTGTCTCAATTACCTTTTTATCTGAACACCAAAGAAATTATATATTATTTTAATATTCTGTAATATTAATAAGGTATGACCAGAGCAAAACATGACTTGTTAAAGAATTTTCCTGAGAGATAAAGTAGAAACATAGACCTTTAAGTGTGTTTTAAGGAGACTCTGAGAATGGCTTGTTTCTAAGGAATCGTCTTTTCTGATGTGCCCTCCACCTCAGGCCCTTTATCTGGAATCTTGTTTGATAACAGATGGTCTTAGTCACATCTTCTGTGATGAGAAGATGTACAATCTGAAATAAATGATGAAGTACAGCTTTATGGCAAAAATTAAAAAGAATTACAGGGATGAGAATTTTCCAGGTGATACTATTTAATCCAAAGACATTCTCTTGTGGAAATTAGGAAGGCCCACACCAATGCCTGTCTAGTGTTTAGTGGAATACAGGAAGTAGTCCAAGTACAGTCTTTTTGTTTATTTATTTATTTATCTATCTATCTATTTATTTATTTATTTATTTTTGAGACATGGATTCTCTGTGTAACAACCTTGGCTGTTTTGGAACTTGATATGTAGACCAGGATAACTTAAAACTCACAGAGGTCTGCCTGTCTCTGCATCCTGAGTGCTAGGATTGAAAGACCCCCGAAGGGAGACCCTCACTCAAGCCTCGGGATGGTGTGCACCCAAAGACACACAAAGGACCGTCTTGCTGTAAACACACGAGGTAGTTTATTGGCAGAGCTTCGGGTCGACACGTATCTCACGCAGGAGACAGAGGGGTCGACCCAGAAGCCCAGGAGCTTAGGGTTTATATGGACAAAGGTCGGGGGGAGCGGGAAGTTTTGGGGCGGCCACACACGATTGGTTGTTTCAAACATTTGAACATCAGCAAATTGCGTAGGCAGATCTGGGGTAAGGTCAGACTTAATCACACGGGAACAGTCCTTGGTCCCTGTTTTTCTCGGAACCCGAGGGTAGATGTTTATCTGAGCTAACAACACATCTGGTTAAACGCAAACCTGGAACATTGTGTGTGGGCCTCAAGGGGGGATTAAGCAAACACCATAAGATCAGATGAGGGGTCTTGGCTCATTACTCACTCGACCATGCCCGGTACCTGTTTCTCTCAGGAATTTGTCCTTGTGTACCCTCCCTATCTTTTATGGCCAGCCGGTCCCTGGAACGCTCAATAGGTCTTTGTCTCCTAGCTCTGCATTCTTTGTGACTTATCATCTGGGACCTTGAGCTAGCAAACCTGCCGACCTGCACTTATGAGTTAGAGAGCTGAGAGCTCTGCTGTTCTGGTTGCTTTAATGCTAATTAAAAATTTTTCCCTTTCAGGATCAAAGGCATGTACCACCACACCCAGCCAGTCAACAGCTCTGGGGAAGCATCACTCATATGTCATGATGAACCTGTTTATATTCACCATTTGGGTCAATAAGAAACGATGCCATTCTTGTCTTACCAGTGGTTCTGCCCAGTACTTCCATTCCAGCATCTATGACCCACTTATTCATCTGTCCCAATGTGGTCTTTCTATGTTTTTCTGTCTGTTGTCATTTAGAAATTGTGTTGAAATTAGAAACTTTATTAATCACTAAGTAAATTGCAAAAGCTAAAACATGTACATGAATGATGATAATTTATACTTCACAGTTATCAATATATTTTATAAATTAAAAAAATAGGAATAGCTAGCACATTGTGTTAGGATACTGTCCCCGGTCTGCCTAGCAAGCAATGATGTCATTACCTGCCTGCCACTAGGTATGCCCCTGGCCAGGGTTATATAAAAGGACAGACCCATCTGTGTCTCTATCTTACGTCTCCCCTCTCTTGCAGTCTATTCCTCTATCTCTCTTTCTCTCTGGGGTACCCCTCCCCTACGATAAACTTCTCCATGCCATATCTGTTGTGTGGCTTATAGTCCATATTTAAAACATTGAGGTAACATAACAGTTCTGAACTCTGATCTCTTCAGTTCTCTACTGTAATAGCAACTAAAGTTGAGTGCACAATTAGGAAATCTGTATACTCACTGTTTTCTAAAGTCTCACTGCTTTTCTGACATACACCAGGTCAAAGGAAATCATGGGTTAGAGAAAAGGGAATCTTTTTTCTGAGTCATTTTCTCATGTGCAGTTGCCTGGAGGGATTTTTCCCTCAGTTCTGAGATGCCTGCAACACAGTAAAGGTAAGAGGCTGCATAAAACAATGTGTTCCTCAGAATTGCTCCGAATCTCTCCAGCAAAGGCAAAACAACAAAGCTGCATGGAGAGGCTAAGCCCCTGTGAAAACCTTGACCTGGGTGAGACCCTCACTCTCAGGAAAGGAATGCTAACTGAAAAGTGTAGCTGATTAAAGGAGTAGAGGCCAGCAGGTGAGAAAGGCTGGAGACAAGGCTCCATGACCACCCACTGTATTTGTATCATGTAATTCCTAGGTACCCAGCCGGTTTTGGAAGCGTTGTGGCTTTGACATTCTCTGGTGGAAGATCTCAGTCTAAATTAGTGCTCAGAAGTACAGTTACTAACAATAAATGGCATTGAAATTAGGAAGCTTAACTTCAGTTGAAGTTAAGATGCCTAACTTCATCTACCTTTTCTCTGGAATATATGTGTGTGTTTGCACACACCAGCAGGTTGGGCTGGAACAGGAGGGGACTCGGGCTCACTGTTTCCTCTCCCTGGGGGCTAAGCAGGATGGTGAGTGTCAATGACCCAGCCTTCTCCCATGATGCCCGTAGGAAAAATACACCGAGTCAGGAGTCATGTCAGAGGAAGATCTAAATTTTATTATGGTGGGTTTTTCTTATATAGAGCATAGGGAGTGGGCAAGGTATAAGGTGTCAGGAGATATGACATCTCCAGGGCATAAAGTGGCCTGATACCGTGGGACCAATTGATTTGTGTTATGTGGCTGTTGGTAGGCAGGGCTCGCACCAGGATTTGCCCAGATGAACCATGCTGAGTCATTTTTATGCAGAAGTATCCACCAGAAACTGTTGCTAAAACTCGAGCCAGGCTCGGTTTTGTCCTCAAGGCCTCAGAGGGAGTCCAACGTGTTTTAGTGGTTTATTTTCTATCTCTCTTCTGTTTCTTTTCTTTTCTTCTCTTTTCTCTTGTGTTTCTTATTTCCCTGTAGAATCACAAATAAGTTAACAGACTAAGAGTTTTATCATCAGCCTTCTAGGGCTAACAGCTAACAGGCCTAAGTTTACATTAGCTTGCTGGAGGTCTCTGCAAAGAGGCCTACCTACAAACCCCTCTGCCATTTCTAGCTAGAAGCCATTTTTACAACCTCGGCTATAGGAAAATTGTAGTTAGTTTAATTTTTCCTCCTTGGCCGCAGTGCAGCCAGTCTCTAAAGAAACCCTGACCCCTGCCTGGGCTCCCTTTCCTCTTTCTTCTTTCAATCCTGATCAGTTAGTTGCCTGAGACATCCACTCTAGCAACCCAAGAGACGAAGCGAACTGGAAGTGAATTCACATCCACCCCACAGACCCTAGACCTTACCAAAGCTACAGCCCGGCATTAACACTGAGACTCAGGGAATTATAACACCAAGAAAGCAAAACAGAAAAAGGCAGGAAGACTCATTTGCATTGTTTGTGTCATTTACAGTCAATGCAGATTACTAGTGACTTAAAGGAAACTTCTATAAATTAATTGTAAATTACATATGTAGTATCACTGACAAATTCTACTTTAAGAAATAACCTTTTTTAGAAACTTGGTCAAATCATGAATGGGCTTTAGCAGCCACACCTGAAAGAGATCAAGCACTCACTATTCCTTGTTGTACGTGCCAATGATACTGCCCCCTTCGAGTTTTCGTCCAAGTCATAGATTAAGAGGGGGGTGTGAAGACCACAAGGGCAAGAAGCAGAGCAAGGAATGCTGCAAAACAGCAGAAATAAACTCCTCGGGACAGGCATTCCTCCAGGCTCTGCAGATCAGAGACACACCCTTTGTTGCTGTGCTAGCCAGTGGGGTGGGGCTGCAGGGGCCTCCACCGAGAGACAATTCTCCTCTCCTCCCCCTCCCCCCCTGCACAGGGCATCTCTGTGTAAAGTCCTTGGCTGTAGACCAGGCAGACCTCAAAATCACAGAGAGCCCACCTCACCCCCCCCCAAAAAAAAAAACCCTAATCACCCACCTGCCTCTGCCTCCCTGAGTGCTGGGATTATAGGCATGCACAGCTGTAAGGGACAATTCTTTATTGCAATATCGTCCTCTCAAACTTTAATTGAATCGCCCACCCCAACCCCACTTTGTAGATCAGGTTAGCCTTTCTGTTCTGCTTGACTCTGCCAATACTGCTGTGAATTTCCCTACGTTGGAAAACTTTTATCTTACCTGTGAGATCACTCGGCTCACGATAAAAACCAACAAGCAAACAAAGAACAACCAAAAAAAAAAATCCAAAAATAAACAAACAAAAAAACTCACAAAAATAAAAAAAAATGAAACAAAACAAAAAAACAACAACAACAGAAAAGTGTTTTCTCTGTACGTAAGCAATCCTAATTTGTTATACCATTCCTTCTGCGTACTTTGCGTTAAACTTTGTGTTCCTAAGGAAAGTACACAGTACTGTCTTCAAAGATTAGCCAAATGTCTGTTTGTGTGCCTGATTTTTAAAAATTTCAAAAAGCAGGGCCTATGGGCCGGGTGTGGGGGCACACGTCTTAAATCCCACCACTCCGGAGGTAGAGGCAGGCAGATCACTGTGAGTTCAAGGCCAGCCAGCCTCTTCTTTTTCTTTTTTCTCTTTTCTTTTTTTTTTTAAAGATTCATTTATTTATCATGTATACAGTATTCTGTCTGCATGTACGCCTGCATGACAGGAGAGAGCACCAGATCTCATTATAGATGGTTGTGAGCCACCATGTGGTTGCTGGGAATTGAACTCAGGACCTCTGGAGGAACAGCCAGTGCCCTTAACCTTTGAGCCATCTCTCCAGCCCACAGCCTCTTCTTCTAGATCGGCCTCCTCTTCAGAAGTCAATTCATCATCATTGTTGTTTACCTCAGAATGAAAGATTTTTAGAGAGGGATAAAGTCTTTTGGGGGGATCAGGTTTCTTGGTAAGTGGATCATTTTTATTAGGCTTTGGGGGGATTTTAGGGTCCTGGTTATTTTTGAAATCAATTAAGTCCACCTTTTCCCCATCACAGGGGATTACTATGGACACAGAGTCCCTATCCTCAGGCAAGGGGGTCCCTCCTTCTTTTTTAGAGGTTTAGGGGCTTACAGGATGGGAGTTGAGGGACTTTTTCTAAGTTCTTCTTTAAGAAAATTTTCACCTTCATCTAATACATTTTAAATATCTTCATGAAAGTATCTAACACACAAGAGATCATTAATCAGATTCCAATAAGAGAAGGCAGCGACAGGAACCTTTTCAGGGCTAAAGGTCCGATAGTAATCATTTAAGGCATCACCCACTCTCCTCCATCTTTTTTCATCTATGGTCCCTTCTTATGGGAGCCAAGGACAAACGTCTTTAAGGAAGAGGAAAAAATGAGATAAATCTTTTTTCTTAACCCTAGTTCCTTGTGCCTTGAATCTTTAAGTCCACCTATGACTTTTCATGTACACTAATTTCCTGTCCCATACTATCACCATCTGCTTACCTTTTGTACCTTCTCTCACGGAGCAGGCTACTTCCACGGAGATCTCTGTGTGGATCTTCTCTCACGGAGTGAGTTCTCTCTGCGGAGACCTAAAGGGATGGCACTCCTCACAGGTTCCCACCCACTCATCCACCCTGTGCCTCGAGCCCCAACATCTGGACACCAATCTGCCCGTGAGGTTTTCAAAAGGAGACCTTAGGAGCGGGTAAAAAAGGACAGGAGACACAAAGAAATGAGGGCAAGACAGGATTTCTGATCAAGCCCCATTTATTGAAAAATTTTACAGGGTTTATATAGGCAATCTCGGCGGCAAGGGCACTTGGGGTAGGCAGGGTTGCTATGAGAACGTAATGGAAGATGTCCTGCTATCCATCCTTGGTAGCAAAAATTCCAAGATAAGGGAGTGAGATAAGCAAGCGGCCTCCCAGGATGGGGCAGAGTGGCCTGGGCTGACCCAGCCTGCCACGTGCCAGGCAGAGGTGTAGAAAATGGAGTTTACAGACAAAGTGGAATTACCCAATGTTTTAAGCCAAGAACCACTAAGGGCAACTCCCCACAGTTCTTGCCTCCCCTACACCTGTCTACATCCTCAGTAAGCTGCGATCCACTCTGGTGTAAGCCTCCCGGGAGGACAATGCCTCCCAGAGCACTTGAAACAAAAGATAGGGGAGTCTGAAAAGCCTGGAAAACAAGGCCAAGCTCAGGGCCATTTGACCCCTGCCCTAGTTCCAAGAAACTAGCAAAACAAAACACCACCTGCAGCTTTAGGAAAACATCCCATGCAGAAATGGCCTGCTCTCTGCCCCCCCCCCCCCCCCCCAGTTAACCCGGCCCCAGTCAATCATCCTGCTCACATACCCAGCCCAACCAATCAGTTTAAAGGTAAGGTCCTCCCCCTGGCTTGTGGTTTTAGCCTTTATAAGCAGTCTGTAACAGTTACTCGGGGTCCTTTGCCTCCCGAGTGCGGAGAGACCCTGACACATTAACAATTGGGACTTCTGGTGTGTCAGTAATAAATTTTACCTATACCTCTCAGCTGGTGTGACTTGAGTGGTTTCTCGCAGCGACCCCCTTACCGAATTGGACTCCAGGGTCCAGCATTTTGGGCCAGGGTCCAACACTCTTAGTAGAAATAAATATACAGGACTATTGTTTGGCACAGACCTCAGGCTGCTTCCCCCTGAGTGCTCCACTGCTCCCTCCACCAACCCTTCTCCAGCATTCTTGCCCAATGTGTCGGGTCACTATCCTCTGCAGTCAACCTCTACTTCAAGTTTTGGAGACTCCTATGAGGAGGGAGGACAAGATAGGATTTTCTCCTTAGGATAATAGATAACAGTGTCACCAACCCCCACAATGAGCATGGTAAGAATGTGTGAAGACAAGAGGAAGAAACTAGATAAGGGTATCCTTTCCATGGAACCTACTTGTTTTAGGCTGTGCTCCAGGCAGCCGTGATTTGGATGTTCCCAAGCCTTGTGTCTGTCCCTGGAAGGCAGCAGCACAAGCTGCATAAGGCTTCGGAAATATACTTCTTGAGGCCCTTCCAGATCTGCTGTTTCTGTGGGACTTTGGGCACACCCTGCCACTGCCCTTCGAGCTGCTCCTGACGTTCTGTTTGCCATGAGGTTGACCCCTTGTCCAGTAAGGCGCCAGTGCCTGTGCTTCCTCCTTGGGCATCCTCACTGCAAATCTGGTTCCTGGGAGGATGGCCTTGTATGTGTGTCCATAGCTTCAGAGACCTCAGTGCTCACGTCTTGTGTGTTTTCAAATCTTGGGGATTGTGAGTGTATTTGCACTGAGGATGTTGGTCCTGTTGCTGTTGCTGATGAAGACCTGGAATTGATGCTGTTCCGAGTCTCTCCAATTGTCCCTTTTCTGATGTGAAGCATATGTCCATGCTGCAATGGTATGTTTTCTGTGAGGCCCATCTTCACAAAAGAAAAGATAGAAGGCACACTGTGCCTCCTCCTCCATCTTTTCTTTTCATCTTTAGGCAGCTCAGGGGAACTGGGCAAAGTAAAGGGAGGAAGGGTAGAGACACTGGTTCCCTCCTTACAGGCAGAGGAGGGTTGGAAGCTTTTACAGGGTCCATTATAGAAACCTGCCCTCCCTCATGGTGAAAGTGGTGTCATGAGGTAAACTTGTTTTAGAATTAAATATGTTGCCATGGCACTAGTATACTTTTGTTTCCTCAGAGCATCTTTGAGCTCTTGCATTTTGTATCCACTCAAAAACATATGAAAAGCAAAGTTGGACTCTGGTTCTCTAGGGATTTCTTCAGAGAAATTAATGCGTTTTCATCATGGTGCAGCCACAGGTGTGCCATGACTTCCTCGGTGGAGGGCCTCTTTGTTGGGTCCAGTGTCAGTAAGCAGTTGAGTAGGTCTTGAAGCTCTGGGGAGAGCGGATGCGGGATCCTGCGGTCTCAGGAAAGGATCTGCTGCCTTATCTTAGAGTGATCTGTCTCTCGGAATGGGAGGTGTCCGCTTACTGTGAAGTAGAGTACCACTCCAAGTCTCCACACATCAGGTGGAAGCCCTTCATATTCCTTGTGACTGAACACGTCAGGAGCACAATACTGTGTTCCCCAGAAGCCCCTGACGTTTCCCCTGGAGGCCAGTTTTTTACACAAGCCAGAATCACTTAGTTTCACATGCCCATCCCAATCCAAAAGGATGTTCTCAGGCTTGATGTCTCGGTGGGCAGTGTTGTAACTGTGAATATATTTGATGGCCAAAGTCAGTTCCTGAAATAGAGTATGCGGCTCCTCCTCTTCCAGATGCCCATGCTTCCTGAGATGCCTCATCAGGGGCCCCCAGGCTGTGTACTCTATCACCAGGTAAGTTTTCTGGCTGGTCTCAATGACCTGCAGCAGCTGGATGATGTGAGCCTGGTGTAGTGATTGTAGCAGGTCAGTCTCAGAGCTGATCAGGGAGTATGTATGGTGCCCCTTTGCTTAATGGCCACCAGGGTCTTGGTCACAAGGTGGAGACCCACTTTGACTTGTCTAAAGGACCCTTCACCTACAGTGCCCAGCACGTAGTAATCCTTTGCCAGGATGTGCCCTTTGAAGGGGCTTGTCTTGAGCTCCCTTGGCATCATCATGTTGCACCCAGTTCAATTCCAAAAAGAGAACCAGAAAACACACGAAACTGCTGTAAAATTCAAGAGAATTCTTTAATTCAGCTCCGAGCTGGGTCACACCTGATGGATGGCTCAGTTGCTGAGTAATGCTATCTCTGGTGGGCAGGAAGGAATGTGGCCATAAAACTGGGTCTCTTATCAACTCTATCTCTGGTGGGACCCTTCGGGTCAGTCACTAGGCATCACTATCTCTAGTGGGGGCTGCTCTTTGCAGCTGGCCAGATTATCTCCTGTAGGCCTATTTCTTAACCTTTGCCACAGATACCCTGAAACTCAATTTTAGTTCTTCTGGTATTTCATATCACACTTGGCTTCTGATGGTAGAAGTCACCAGTACCAACAGCAAGGAAAGATGGCAGAGAAAAGAAATTAGAATCACTTCTAGGAATGCTGAGAGCTATAGGTTCTCTGACTAAAAATCATAGATGCCACCAAGGAAAAGTCAAGATATGCTTCAAAGACACAGGAAGACAAGCATCCTTCAAAGACAGACACAGTAGATGGAAAGGGTCAGAGCAGAAAGGAAAGAGAGAATTGGAAAGACCAAAAGTCAGGAAACCCAGGATCTGCATTTCAAAGGACAAAACACTGACACACTTGGCTAACAAGTCCATCATGAAGGTAAGACACTGAGTTAAAGGGCTCAATTGAGCGTCAAGATAGGTTTACCCAGGAATTCATGGGATGCAACGTGCCCCAGTGGATAAAAAGAGTGTATACATGGTGTCAAGGCAAAAATCACACAATGCCTATGCAAAAGAATCAAAACTTGTCATATTCTGGAAATGTGTAGACTTTGAGGTAGGTGTGTTAGATGGAGTAACCTAGCACACTGGAGATAAATACCACAAGCTATTTCCCACAGACAGGATCCGGGTGGCTTGGGGCTGCACTGAAGAGCTATGAAGGCCTGGAAGATAACAGGTGGTATGGGATAGACAGAACCAGAGTGGAGCCAGTCACATAATCAAAGTGCATTTGTATAGAAGTCAGTGAAATGCCTTTGTACAGCTAATATACTCTAAGGTCAAATTTAAAAGAAGAAATAAGCCACAATTTGAAAGTGACAAAGTGAAATAAGAAGTCAGGAAAGAAAAATCATTGTTGGCCAGGTAGTGGTGGCACATGCCCTTAATCTCAGGCACTTGTGAGGCCGAGGCAGAGGAAACTCCCAAGTTTTAGGCCAGCCTGGACAGAGCAAGTTCTAGGGTGACCAGGGTACACAGAGAAATCCAGTCTTGAAAGAGCAAGAAAATCAAAAGAAAGAAAGAAGGATGGACATTAAGTTCTGAAGAGAAATGAAAGAAACAAGAAGGCACATCTGAAAACTAAGCCCCCAAAATAAATAAAGTCACATAACTGGAAAACCCATCCTCTGAACTTGTGTAAGCAAACAGCAGGAAAAATCTCACTATGTCCAAGTGTAGCAGATGGCCAGTGTTGAAATCCAAAGTCACCAATTTCCAAATCCAATCCAACCACCAACCTCCAAGTCCAACCCAGCAACAACTTCCACGTCTAAGCAACAACCAGCCTCTGAGTCCAACCCACCACCAACTTCTGAGTCTAACCAACAATTAACTTCCAAGTCCAACCCACCACCAACCACAGAAGGACACACACCAGCTCCAGGCAGTGCATTATAAGCACAGCTGTCTGTCATTCTTCACAATGGCTCCCTGTGAGATCAGAGCATTAGGCGAGCACTCAGGGCTAGCAAGACCTACAGCGGCTTTTCTCACTTTCCAGTCCATAGGGTGTTCTCTCTGTGTTACTTTTAATTTCACTGAGAACAATGCCCTTACAGGACACACATTAATGGAGGAGGAGTTTCCTTTAGGCTCATGCTATGAGGGCCTTGCTGGGAGTGTTGGGGTTCCTCCTCTTGGCATTTCAGTCTCATGCAGAAAGGAATTTAGGAACAGACTTGAAAATATCTCCTGCATTATTTTATTTGAGAGTGAGGGAGAGACAGAAAAACAGTTGCCAACAAGAAGGATTGAAGAGGATGGGAGAAAGCCATGCCTTTTGCTATGGAGCCCAGCAAGCAAGCCATGTGGAAGAATTTGGTGTAAAGCCTCAGAAAACGAGAGAAATCTGGGGACGTACAGGAATAGAGGGAGACACCTCAGAGCTGTTTCTTTCCTCAGGGAAATAGAGGAAGAAGGGGAAATGACTCTTCTCAGAGATAGGATTAAAAAGCTGAGCAGGTTCTGTGTTGCCTGGGGTCAATATAAGTACTAAGCCATACAGATCACAACATTTTATAGTGAAATTCTCCATATTTTAGATGAATTTTTGTTATAAATATTATGCCTACTTTCAATGTGTGTGTTCTTATCTATTATCTAATTTTTCTGCATAATTTTTGAGGGCTAATGTCCTGTGGTGTGAACATGACACATTGTTATAGTTTGGAAGGAAACTATTAATTAAACCATGGTGCTGCTTTTGCACACAGTTCTCATACCTGTAGAGTGAGTTTGTGGCTTACAAAGTCTTTAATTCAAAAGCATAAAGACTAGCTTTTCTTAGGCACACAGTGATAGGACTGGACGTTTTGCCTAGATTAAGTGCTGGCCACATGGCACCAAAGTCATTCTGTTCCTCTGGATCCACAAGGAGAGAATTGCTTTCTTGTTTTATGACCAGGCTATCTCCCCACTGCTCTCACCTCTGGTGACTTAATTCCCCAAAGTGAACAAATAATAGAGACAGGTGTTAGAAGCTGGGCATAGTGGTGCACACCTTTATTTGTTTGGTTTGTTTTGTTTTTTGGAGACATGGTTTCTCTGTGCAGCCTTGCCTGTCCTGAACTCATTTTGTAGACCAGGCTGTCCTTGAACTCAGAGATTGGCTTGCCTCTGCTTTCCTGAGTGCTTGGACTAGTGCACACCTTTAAGCCCAGCACTCAGTAGGCAGAGGCAGGTGGACCTCTAGGAGTCCAAGGCCAGCCAGGGCTACATAGTAGTCTCAAAAACAAAACGAAAATTGAAACATGGAAGTACTTGAGTGGCTCTTACAATTATCTGTGTCTTAAGTTTGTTTTCCACACCTTGAGGAAGCACTGTGTCTCAGATCCTCCTGAGCTCACTGGGAGCTTGATTAGTGCTCTATGGCAACACTGGCAGCCAGAGAATTTCCCCATGAGACTTTAGGCTGGCTAGTCTCATGGTTTCATGACCAGACTTGGAATGGGTGACTAATAAAGGAAAAATGATAATGAAGTAAATATTACTTCTAGGCACCCACAAGCAGTAGACACACATATGCAAGGCCATACTCTACTAGCTGTGAAGGCTCATCACTCCTAAGATGCTAGCAGTTCTTCAGCAAAAGTAATCTGGGGGAAATACAAAAAAGAAAAAGAAGAAAGAGGAAGAGGAACTGTTGTAAGATAGAGCTTTTCTTTATAGCCCTGGCTATCCTGAAACTCAAGACTCTGCCTGTCGTCGCTTTCCAGTGCCAGGTTTAACGGCATGCGCCACCTCACTCCGCCACCTCTTATATGTATATACATTGTTTCTGTTCTTCTCTGTTGGAGGGCAGTCAGAGTTTTGAACAACTCTTGCTAGTTTTCACCCATCTTTAGAACACTGTTCTCCACTCCCATCATTTTTCTTTATATAATTTTTAAAAAAGATTTATTTAACTATCATTTATACACTATTCCACGTGCATTTAGGCCTGCAAGCCAGAAGAGGGAACCAGATCTCATTATAGATTGTTATGAACCACCATGTGGTTGCTGAGAATTGAACTCGGGACCTTTGGAAGAAGAGCCAATGCTCTTAACCTCTGAGCCAGCTCTCCAACCTCTCAAAGTTTCATAAAGGAACATATGTAAGAGGCTATTATAAACTTGGGCACCTTAACCAGTGGTTACACCACTGAAGGAAATGTCTTTACCTCTCAGAATCATTAGCTGCCTGTATACCCTCAGGGCATGTTGTGGGAAATTATCTCTTCATGGTAGGTGTTGATACACTCAGCCTTGTGCATGTCATTGTAGTTACCATGAGTTTAGCAGTGCCAACCACATTCTGCCTGGAAGATAATACTGTACAACATTCAACCTGTCCTCTGCTCTATTGCTTTAATTTCAAGTTTTATTTATTTATTTTATGTGTATGAGCGCTCTATATGTATGTACACTTGCAGGCCAGAACAGGGCATCAGATTCCATTATTGATGGTTGTGAGCCACCATGTGGTTGCTGGGAATTGAACATAGGACCTCTGGAAGAGGTATCAGTGCTCTTCAACACTGAGCCATCTCTCCAGCCTCTCTCATCTATTTCTTTTTGTTGTTGTTGTTGTTTTGTTTTTTCAAGACATGGTTTCTCTGTGTAGTCTTGGCTGCCCTGCACTCACTTTGTAGACCAGGCTGGTCTTGAACTCACAGCAATTCACCTGTCTCTGTCTCCCTAGTGCTGGGATTAAAGGCGTGCGCTACCACCGCCCGGCTTCTCATCTATTTCTTAAAAGTGTTTTCAGCTGTCACCAGTAATGGTTCCTTCGTGTTGAAATTTCTCCAGAGTTAATTTTGGGATTCACCATCTTCATAGTGATAATTCACCCATAATTTTAATCTGAAATATTTTCCAATATTTTCCTTCTCATGTATACAAAAATCTGTATGTCCTATAGTAAATATACCGGCATTTGAGAAGGAAACAATGTAGTAAAGTATAAGATTTGGAGCCAGGCAGTGGTTGCACACATCTTTAATCCCAGCACTTCAGAGGCAGAGGCAGGTGGATCTTGTGAGTTCGAGACCAGCCTGGTATACAGAGTGAGTTCCAGGACAGCCAAGGGTACACAGAGAATCTTTGTTTCAAAAAACTAAAAATAAGTAAATAAGATTTTTCAGTGCATTAAAATTCCAACTTTAACCTTAACCCTTACTAGCTAGCAGGCTGGTTGACTTCTTCAATAGCTGTGGTTTAGTCACGCATAAAATGGGAATATATCAAAGGACATATTTTAGATTAAAAGTGATGGATCTTTTACTGTTTTGGTTATAATTCTTAGATTTTGGGCTGGTGGATTGTAGGATGGTTATTCTGTCCTAACCCTGACCCTAACCATAACCCTGCCTTCCACTAACCCTGACCCTAACCCCTGACCCTGACCCTAAACCCTAACCCACTTCTGAGGGCAAATGTTTCTTAAAGACTATTACTGCCTCCTGTAAAACCCCAACTCCAGATATTGTAGCCTCCCTTTCCCTAATCACCAGGTCAAGGGCTACCTCCCCAGGACTGACTAGCAACTTGATTTTACCCACATGCCCACAGTCAAGCATGCCTGGTATCTCCTGGTCCTGGTGGATGCTTTCTCAGGGTGGGTGGAGGCATTTCCCACCACTAACAAAGGGGCCCAGATAGTCTCTGACTTCCTCCTTCAAGAGATCATCCCATGCTTTGGAGTCCTCGCTTCCCTCCTGTCAGACAATGGTCCCCAATTCACCTCTCAGGTTTCCCAGACCTTATCTAAAGCCCTAAATGTTCCTTGGTATTTTCATATCCCATACTATACCTGTTCTATCAGGAAAGATAGAACAAACTAACCATCCTTTAAAAACCAGTATTTTTTAAATAATTTATTATTATGTATACAGTGCTATGCTTGTATGTACACCTGCTGTCCACAAGAGGGAATTAGATCTCATTACAGATGGTTGTGAGCCACCATGTGGTTCCTGGGAATTGAACTCAGGACCTCTGGAAGAGCAGACTGTGCTCTTAACCACTGAGCCATCTCTCCAGCCCTAAAAAAGATTCTTATCAAACTGTCACAGAGAGTTCAACCCTAACTGGGCAAAACTCCAACCTGAGCCCTTTCAGAGACCTCTTTTTATTTCACCCTTGGACGCCGAGTTCTAACTCCTGGTCTTTCACCTAAATCCTTGGCCCTCCCTGATCATGGGACTTCATTGACCGCCATCTACCATGACCACACACTAACACCTGTCCATCTCCTATCAATGTTGGAGGCCAGGTCCTCCTCTACCCTCTGGACCAGTGCCTCCTCACCCCAGCGTCTTTCCCCTACATAGCAGAGCCTTTTGAAAGAAATTCTTTTGACTCCCACAGCTGGAGAGCTTTGTGGGAAACTGCAGCTGGGCTGGTACTAGCCTTTATTTGTTTTTGTCTGCAGTTGAAACATTGTGCTCCACTGCTTGCGTTCATTTTCCTTTTTCTGAGTATCATTATTTGGCCCTTGGTTTGCCTCCTCTTGGGGAGTTTCCACAGTGCTGTTCAATTGCTGGTTCCTCCCCTATGTAAGCAGCTCTGTTACTTCCAATAAACGGCATTCTCTTAGCACGAATGAGCCACTGTTGTGTCATCTTTTCAATCCGCAGACCCTGGCCGTAACCTAGACTAGTAGCACAGGCACTACAAGTGGAAGTTCCACTGAGATATGGGAAGTAGGGAAAGTCTGACGGATCGCCCGGGCAAGCTGGCCAGCGCCTCTTGGAGGTAAGACACGGGTGTATTGGGATGGGTGCTGCTAGCTCTTCCACCGTCCTGGTGGGGCAACTGGTGAAACTGCTTAAAGCACAAGGCACCAGGACTAAGTATAAGATAGCAAGAGATTTTATCCGAACTGTGGAACAGAGTTTCCCATGGTTTTTAGTCGCTGGGGGCCTTAATCTTTCTGACTGGGACCAGGTAAAGTCAGATTTGCAAAAGGCCTTACATAAGGAAGGCCCAGAGACAATCCCTATAGCTACTTTTTCTCTCTGGAGGTTAGTGAGAGACGCTTTACTTAGCGAAGATAGGAAAGTGAAAGAAAACCTTGGGAAGGCAGCGATACCAGAGGATTCGCAGAGAAGTAATTGCTCCCTGCAGACATACCATCTCAATAGCTACTGGACTAATGAAGAAACAGCTGTTGTTGTTCGAGTCCCTGGGATTGTGCCTTTACCTTGAAACGAGACTTTGGTATCACCGCAGCTATTGTCCTTGCCAATCTCAATCAGTAACTGTTGTCAACACTGTGGATAAGTTGTCAAGCGAAGCTTCCAATGCTTTGGCTACTCAGAATCATTTGATTTCTATGATACAGTATGGCATTTTGAATTTGAATCAGCAAACTGCATTGTTGCAAGAGCAGGTTGACATGCTGTGAGACACGCACATGGTTACTTGCTCCCCTGTGTACCCCCATACTCGTGTCACCCCTGTTCCAGCCCCTCATGCTTCCTGTCACCTTTGCACATTCAATATTTGGCCGGACCTTGGAATGTAAATTTTACAAATTATACAGGGCAATTGGCTACCCAAATTATTAATATTAACGGGATTCAGATCCTCCCTATTATGGGAGGCACATTTTTACAAAGATTGCAGATGTTTGGCAACCTGATGAAGGAGTAGGATGGAACTTTGGCCATTGGTACTATGGCTTGTGGCATGGGGAGGTTTCTCCCTTATGCTTCTATGTTGACTCCACCTAGACGCTGCTCAACAATTGAGGCTAAAGCAAGCAGTCTTGTCCCTAGCTATGGACAATCCCACTTCTCAAATCTGGATAAATGAGTCTTCAATGACGGGTAAGATCTGGGGGATGTATAATCAACCTAAGACAGGAAGTTCATGGTATACGTGGGCTCTCCTATGACAGGTAAGACATACATTGACATCCCGGAAGACCTAAGACAGGAGCTCATTTTATATACAGAAGGGGGTCTTGTGAGAAACTGCAGCTGTGCTGGTACTAACCTTTACTTGTTTTTGTCTTTAGTTGAAACATTACTTGTTTTTGTCTGCAGTTGAAACATTGTGCTCCACTGGTTGCCTTCATTTTCATCTTCTTTTTTTTTTTTTTTTTTTGAGTCTCATTATTTGGCCCTTGGTTTGCCTCCTCTTGGGGACTTTTCCACAGTGCTGTTCGATTACTGGTTCCTCCCCTATATAAGTAGCTCAGTTACTTCCAATAAACAGCATTTTCTTAGCATAAATGACCCACTGTTGTGCCGTCTTTTCAATCCGCAGACCCTCCCATGGGTGCTACAAAGCTTCTCTCACTGGATCCACCCATCTCACCGCAAGCCTTTTATCCCCACTCTTGAAGATTATACCCCTTCCTACGTACTAACTCCAACAGGACTCTGCTCCTTTAAGCTCCAGAGGATGCCAAGATCAACCACCATGTTTCTTATTCCAGAAGAGAGAAGCTCCACTCTGACAGGCATATTCAAATGTACTGGATTGGATATGTATTTTCCCTGCTCCCCCTCTTGCCTATTTCTGTCCAGTATAGCCCTTATATTTGGAGACTCAAGATTCAAGAAACCCTCATTCATAACAAACAATCTCTCCAAATAGATTTGGGGAATAGCTCTATGGAAGGCTGCCAAAAAGCCAATTGAAATCACAATCACTGCTAGGTGTGGTGGCACATGTCTTTAATCCCAGCACTCAGGAGGCAGAGGTAGGTGGATCACTGTGAGCTTTTATGTCAACCAGTCAGGAATAGTAAAAGGCAAGATTCAACAGCTTCAAGCAAACCTCCAAAAGAGGAGGGAACAACTCGAAACCTATAACCCCGGGCCCTTGATAATCTCATATGGAAATGGATTCTGCCCTTCCTGACCCCTCTCCTGCTCATTTTGGCCGGCGGGGATGGGGGGGGGGGAACTCTTACTATTTGCACCTTGCTTTATTAACTTCCTCTCAACATTCTTCTAACACCAAATCCAAAAGATCTTTAACCAAACCATTAATCAGTTACTTTTGCAGGATTATCAACCCCTGGCCACAGAACCAGGTGCTAACAATTATTCTATATGCCCTGAAGGTGAGGGTCAGCTACACTGTGAGAGAGACAATGTCCCTAACCAGCAGGAAACAGCATGATGAGTATGAACTTTGTCCATATCCCCTCTCCTCACCGTCACCCCTTCTCAGTTCCTCTTTTTTTGTTGTTGTTGTGGAGGAAATGTCTTGAGTGGATGTAACAACTGTCAATAAAGCGCTGTTTAGCCAATCAGCTGGGCAGAAGGACAAGAAAACAGGACTTCCTGGAGAGGGGGCGGAGCCAAAATTTGACAGTTGATGGTTGAGGAAGCGTCTGAATATCAGAATGGCAAGTGCTTGGGATATATGTAATGAGGTTTATAGTAGTTTATGTTAGTTTAAGAGTATATTAGAGAGCCGGGCGTGGTGGCGCACGCCTTTAATCCCAGCACTCGGGAGGCAGAGGCAGGCGGATCTCTGTGAGTTCGAGGCCAGCCTGGTCTACAAAGTGAGTCCAGGACAGTCAAGGCTACACAGAGAAACCCTGTCTCGAAAAACCAAAAAAAAGCCGGGTGTGGTGGTGCACACCTTTAATCCCAGCACTCGGGAGGCAGAGGCAGGCGGATCGCTGTAAGTTCGAGGCCAGCCTGGTCTACAAAGTGAGTCCAGGATGGCCAAGGCTACACAGAGAAACCCTGTCTCGAAAAACCAAAAAAAAAAAAAAAAAGTATATTAGAATCAGTTTAGATTCTACTCGGCGTACCGCTGGCAGCCTTAAAGTATGTTTCAGACTCTGTGTCAGTTATTGGCTTCGTAGGCCAAACAGATACAATTTATTGCAACACTGCTCAGCTTTCATGAGTCTGTCCTCCTCACATGTTCCTGGGCAAATCTCCCACCTGGCACTATCCCACAATCCTTTCCTATAAGTCATTAATTATTAATTGGCAGGTGATGCATCTATACAATACACAAGATATTCTCTCTACTCATAGGCTTTACAACATTGTTTACATTTATAGAATTTCTCTCTACTATGAATACTTTCATGATGATCAAGACTACAAAAATGTGTAAAGGCTTCACCATACTAAATATACTCATAGGATTTCTCTCAAGTATGGATTCTTTCATGTCTTCGAAGATGACTTTGACGTGCAAAGGCTTTGCCACATTGGTTACATTCAAAGGGTTTCTCTCCAGTATGTGTTCTTGTATGTACTTGGAGACTATCTTGCCGTGCAAAGGCTTTATTACATTGATTACATTGATAAGGTTTCTCTCCAGTATGTATTCTATTATGTATTTGGAGATGACTGTGACGTGTATAGGCTTTACCACATTGGTTACATTCGTAGGGCTTCTCTCCAGTATGTATTTTTTTATGAATTCGGAGGGAAGTATGATATACAAAGGCTTTACCACACTGAATACATTCATAGGGTTTCTCTCCAGTATGTATTTTTTTATGCAACCGGAGATGACTGTAACATATAAAGGTTTTACTACATTGATTACATTTGTAGGGTTTCTCTCCAGTGTGTGTCCTTTTATGTATTTGTAGACTATTGTAATATGAATAGGCTTTATCACATTGATTACATTTGTAGGGTTTCTCTCCAGTATGTGTTCTTTTATGTATTTGGCGATGACTGTGATACGCAAAGGCTCTACCACACTGGTCACATTCATAGGGCTTCTCTCCAGTATGTGATCTTTTATGAATTTGGAGATAACCCTGATATACAAAGGCTTTACCACATTGATTACATTCATAGGGCTTCTCTCCAGTATGTGTTTTTTTATGTATTCGGAGATGATTGTAACGTGCAAAGGCTTCATCACATTGCTTACATTTGTAGGGTTTCTCTCTAGTATGAATTCTTTCATTCCTTTGAGGATGACTGTGATATGCAAAGGCTTTACCACATTGAGTATCTTCAGAGTGTTTCTCTCCAGTATGACTTCTTTCATGCCTGCAAAGATAATTGGCACATGTGAAAGCTTTACCACATTCATTAACTGATGAATCTCTTTAGCTGTATGGATTAATTTTACAATTTACTTTAATGATAAAGAGGAACCACATCTTAAGGTTTTATCACTTTGTTTATATTCTTGGTGTTCCCCTTCATTATTTGAAGATACCTGTGATGGTAAAAGCATTTCTTACATTTACAGCTTCTTTTTTCTATTAGAAATTTTGCACATATTTGAAAACAACAGGAAGAACTCAAACCTTTATCACACTAGTTTCATTCATAAACTTGCCTACAGTGTGAGTCATACTGTATTTCCAAAGTGAACTAGGACAAATAGAAGAATTTCCACATTCATAGTACTCAGGGATTTTCTGAAGTGTGAAATTGTGAATGTCCCAGTGAACTTGAAAAACCAATTAATTGTAAACTTGTATCACATTCAGAAAGTCTACTCCAAGTGTGGCTACTATATATCTTTGTGGAGAAATGTATTTAGTGGATGTAACAACTGTCAATAAAGCACTGTTTACCCAATACGCTGGGCAAAAGGACAGGAAGTGAAAGGCGGACTTCATGAAGAAGGGGAGGAGCCAAGTATTGACAGTTGACAAAGAAGGAGGGAAGAAAGTTCAGAGTCAATGGCAGGAGAAGGAGGAAGAAGCTTCCGAGGACCAGATTGGCAAGTGCTTGGGATAAATGTCTGTTAATGAGGTTTAGAGTAGTTTATGTTAGTTTAAGAGTAGATTAGAATCAGCTTAGATTCTGCCTGGCATAGTGCTGGCAGCCTTAAAGTATCTTTCAGGCTCTAAGTCAGTTTTTGGCTTCCTAGGCCAAACCAATACAATTTATTGTAACATATCTTCTAATTCTTCTGGGAAAGAGAGAGCTACATTGCTTCTTTCAATATCCCTATGCTCACATGGCTTGTATCCATTGTGACATATGATATACTTATTACAAATTAACAAATGAAAAAGTTTCATATTGTATTTATACAGTTTGACTTTTTGTTCATCATAGACATGTGATATAGGTATTAAAGCTTCTCCACATTACTGACTCTCGTAATCTGCTCTTCACTCTAAATTTAGCAATGTCCCTACAAGTATATGAGTAACACCAGCTTTGCTATGGACTATTTGAATATTATAAAATTTTGGATATATTTTTATCACCTATTCAATGCGTGTATCTTTTAAAATATCTAAGTGGTATGAGACTAAATAGACTGTCAGTTCTTTAGCTCTATGGGGCTATGATTCAAATGGTTTTATCTATAAAGGTTTCTTTGTCATCTTTCTTAAGAGAATGTCCTAAGAATACAAATCAGATACCTGGCATTGAGGTACATGGTTTTGTGAGAATGTAATAATCATCAATACACTTAAAGCAGTGCTTTTTTACACTGTTGCTTTTCTTTCTTTCTTTCTTTCTTTCTTTTTCTTTCTTTCTTTTTCTTTCTTTCTTTCCAGTCCTGGTTATCCTGGCTTCGCTTTGTAGACCGGGCTGGCCTACAACTCACAGAGATCCACCTGCCTCTGCCTACGCCGTGCTTGTATTAAAGACATGCACCATCACGCATCACTGTTGCTTTCCATTAAATTTTCCAGGACACATTAAAGTTTCTTTAGAGGCATAGTCATATCAGCTTGCACATGAAAATTACCTTCTATGTCTTCTAGAACTTTGAAAATGTTCTTCAATATTATGGTCTTCCCAATTGTAGCCTAAAATATAGTACCAGAAAACGTATGATTTATTATTGGAAAATAGGCAAAACTTAAGTTACTATCTTCAGCGAACCTTAAAACTGATTCATTCACCATTCTTCCTCATTTTCAGCTGACATTACAGAAGAGTACCAGTAACAAGAACCAGGGCCCTCTTATTTTAAAATGTGAAAGAAACGTCACAGTCTTACCTATAGCAGTGAGGTTCCTGTAGGTCTCCACCATCACATCTTTGTAGAGACTCTTCTGGGAAAGATCCAGCAAAGCCCACTCTTCCTGAGTGAAGTTCACATGCACATCATCATAGGTCACTGCATCCTAAAGTGTGCCATACACATGAACAACAGAAATTATGATACTGACAACACTGTAAATGTATGCTTCACTGACAACATATTCATATAATTCTGGTGTTTCCCCCCACTTACTTCCTGACAATAGTTCTAATGTTATTACCAAGTCATTTTTGAAGAAAACCGAATAATGAGGTTCACCTCTGTTATTTCTTCTCCCTTTAAATAGAATATATAGCTTTTCAAGACAAATGCTAAGCAACAGACATAAAGAGAGAAAGAGATAAGTAAACAGATCAACAGTACTGAGCACACACCAGAGAAATTGTAAGAGCAATTACTAATTTTTAAAAAATGATGCGCAATCTAGGTTTCTTGGCTCATGCCCCTAGTCTCAGTACTCAGGAGACAGAAGCAGATGTATCTCACTGAGTTAGATGCCAGCCTGGCCTATGAAATGAGTTCCAGGACAGCCAGAGGTATATGTTAAGACAATAACTCACCAGGCATGGTGGCACACATCTTTAACCCCAGCACTTGGGAGGCAGAGGCAGGTGGATCTCTGTGAGTTTGAGGCCAGCCTGGTTTACAAAGCGAGTCCAGGGCAGGCAGGTTACATGGAGAAACCCTGTCTCAAAAAAAAGATTATATTTTAAGATAAATAATAAAATAATCGATTCTTTCTTTGTAACAGAAAATTGCAACTTGCCAGTAAGAGAAATTGGCTTGCTTATACTTTGTTAAGCTATAACAAGTTGTTTAGACTTGAATGTATGTGGGTTCTTGCGAATAATTTGTTTTTCACCTGTAATATATAAAATGTTTAATCATGTAAGGATACTGGGGAATATGCTGTTTTTTTAAACTTATATTCATTATAATTTTTATACTGCTTTACATCGTCACCAACCTCACACGCCCTCCTTGGATCATTAAACACACTGCTAGAGCTGCCCTCTGACAATCTTCTGATTACTGTGAGGACACATGAGGTACATATTCATGCATACAGCAAAAATACTCATATTCATTAAAAAAAACAATTCAAAGTAAACACAACAGGGACAAAGAATGTTACACACCTACCAGGAGAATTGTTCCTAGAAACTGACACCCAGGTTTCATTCTTGTTTTTCTTAATCTCCTTTCCCTCTTATTTAGGCTAGTTGGGTTATAAGGAAGGTACGTTTGTTTAATAAGTTCATAATAAAGTATAATTGTTAAGAAATTTGAGCCTACAGGTATCTCAACATCTTGTGATCTCAAACTCTGCTAAACATAATGGCTAGATCAGTGCTAAACTAAAACAACAGAAGATGAATCCATGACCTTGAATTTTACATCTTTCTTGTTTCCAGGACCAGCACAATAAGGCGATCCTGACAAGTTTGGCTTCTAAGTTGGGATGGACTCTGCCATGCTTGGACCACAGTTGTAGCAGGTTTTGTAGGAAGTTACTTCCAGGACTAGGAATCACTTTGCCTATTCCTTCCATTAACTGAAGGCTTAGCAGGAGGGAGTATTACCCTTAGGGCACAACTTAGGCTTCCAATTCAGAGCAAGGACCTTCTCTTTAATGATGATAATCATGAAAATTCCTGCCTGTCTCAGCATTTGACTGCCACCTGAAACTACCTAATGCTATTTCTCTCTACAAACCAGACTTTGCAATTATTTCTGCCACACTTGTTGCTTTTTTTTCACTGTCATCCTGAATGAGTAGATAGTAATTACTATCCAACAGGTACCACCCACGAACACTATAGTTAAGAAATCAGCCCATTATTTTTAAATTCTGCCTAAATTTCTCAGGGCATGAGCAGACTAAAAATGATTTGGGGTGAAGATATTACACAGATGACCTCTAGCTAAATCTTATTCATGAAGTCTATTTTCTGCTGAAATCTACGTCCTCTGCTTTCTTTCTTTTTCTTTTTCTTTTTCTTTTTTTTTTTTCCTTGTTTTTTTTTTTAGTTTTTCACGCAGGGTCTCTCTGTATTAGCCTCGGCTGTCCTGGACTCGCTTTGTAGACCAGGCTGGTCTCAAACTCACAGCGATCCACCTGCTTCTGCCTCCTGAGTGTTGGGATTAAAGGTGTGTGCCACCAAGCCCGGCTGTCTTCTGCTTTCTTTGTCTGCATTACTCTCCATACTTTGATCTTTCAGGCCCTACAAAAACAGTAGTTTAAGCTCTGTGTACAGCTTTCTATGCCTTTTGCTATCTCAAATGCTGACATTTTCCACATTCCTCCAAAAGAAAACATTCTCAGGTCTGTACAGCAGCAAAATCACTTTTTCTGTACAATTTTTAATCTGCTGCTATGATTAAATCCTGAAACCAAAAGCATCTTAGCTAATGAGTGTTTTGGATGGTCCTGTCAGATCACAGTCCATCATTTTTGGGAGAATAGGATAGAAACTCATGCTAGAAATGAAGTAAAAAAACATGAACAAACATTGTTTCCTAGCTTACTGTCTTGCTTGGTCACTGTCTCATGCTCACCTAGCTCTCTTATCCAGCCCAGGCCCACTTACTTAGAGACTGTGCCACTCTCAGTGGAAGAGGCTTCCCACACCAATTATCAACCAACGCAGTCTCTCACAGACATAGCAGCCAGCCATTCTGATGGCTGTAGGCTCCGAAATGTTGACAACTGACGTTGATTAGAACACAGAGACAATACTATATGAGGAAGTTTTTAAAACCCAAAACCAACCTGTTAACCATATCAGTCACTTAAAAAGCAAATACCCAAACATTGATGATTGCAAAACACAGATGTGCCAAGAAATACGGACAGGCAAGCCTTCAGGATCAGGAATGGAAAACTAAAATTGTTTCTCCACAGGAAGTTCCCAAACTAACATAAACTCAAGGAACTCATAGTAAATTTTCAGAAGTGAAGGTCTATCACTTTCCAGAGTAAACAACAATATACAAATATAACAGTCTTTTAAACAAGAACTACAGGATTATAGTCAAAATCAAAATCAAAGAAATCATTCACCAGCACTCACCCTTGCATGCATGTTCTCCCCTTTGCCAATAATAGAAAATGGATTGGGGTGGTGAGAATTCCCTAAACAATACAAGTGTTTCAACATTGGAGAAAATTTTGACTACTAAAAGTATTTCATTCTCTTATGATAAAGAAAAGGATGTCTGCTAGGATCACTTAGAAAGCATTTTGTTTTCTATGATTAATGATTCACTGTAAGTCAGCACCAGTGTGAAGAGATGCAAACTTTTAAAAACTAAATGCAAGAAAGCAGATTTTTAAAGTAACACTGTCCTTGTATTATTCACCTAAACAGCTTGCTTTGCACTAATTGGCTTATAACTCATAAAACTTTTAAAACCAAGTCTATCCCCATTTTTAATGCATATGTTTGAGTGTGTGTGTGTGTGTGTGTGTGTGTGTGTGTGTGTGTGTGAGAGAGAGAGAGAGAGAGAGAGAGAGAGAGGGAGAGAGAGGGAGAGAGGGGGAGAGAGAGGGAGAGAGAGGGAGAAAGAGGGAGAGAGAGTGTCTTCCATGTGTGCCAGCTTGGGTTGGGTGTTTTAGACCAGACTGGCCTCAAATTCACAGAGACTGTCCTGCCTCCGCTTCCCGAGTGCTGGGATTTTAGGTGTGTGCGTGTCCATCTCCAAAAACCTAAATAAAGATATAAGTAAATAAATGACCCCTGGACACCTGGTGACTCAGTACCAGGCACGGTACCTCTAGACCTTCCCAACTCTGTTACCTGAGACCTAATGCTCAGGGTTTCCCCTAGTGATGCAGTTTCCTCCTCAATTGTCCACACATCCTGTAGATGCTACAGAGCATCCCACCTGCCCTTCCTTTTCTGTTTCATCTCTGTGTCCCAGCCCTGACTTGGGCAGACACACCCTGCTCAACCAAGCATATGCCACGCCTGCCAGGAGACCAGGTAGGCCTACGACAGACTACCACACTACCTGTTACCCCAGACCCAATTTTCACAGTTGCCCACAGCACTGGTGTAGAAAGATGAATTATTCTTTCTATATTAATCAATATAGCATTAATACCTGCAGGCCAGATGAGGGCATCAGACCCCAGTAGAGATGATTGTGAGCCACCATGTGGTTGCTGGGAACAAGATGCAGAACCTTTGAAGAGCAGAGAGTATTCTTAACTGCTGAGCCATCTGTGCAGCCCCAATACAGTAAATGATTAAGACAGTAGTTTTTTGTTGTTGTTACTGCTGCTTTGCTTTGTTTTTTGTTTTTCAAGACAGGGTTTGTCTGTATAGCCTTGGCTAGCCTGGACTCACTTTGTAGACCAGACTGACCTGGAACTCACAGTGATCCTCCTGTTGCTGCCTCCCTGAGTGCTGGGATTACAGGCATGCACCACAGTGACTAGCTGATTACACATATCTTTACAGGACAGTACATTAATTGGAAATTTGATATTAACTGGCTCAAGTTGACCTACCCACATTGTATACCAACCAATCTGGTCTTAACCTTTAGTCTGTGATCGACTATTGCCCACCATGGTTCACCTTACAGTGTGCACAGCAAACTGTTCCTCATGATCTGGTCTGAAAGCAGAAGCCACACTCCACATGTAAATCCTTTCCAGGTACTGCTTTCCTTTTGATTAAACTTCTGTTACTCAAATGGATAATTTTAAAACTCTGTTGTGGTTCAGCCCTCTAAGTAAAGAATTTAGGAAGCTTAATCAAGAGGAAAACAAGAAGCTGGGTGTGGCAGTGCACCTTTGATCCCAGTCCTTGGGAGGCAGAGGCGATCAAAGAGAGATCCTGATTTGAAAAACCGAAAAATTAAAAGTAAAAATAAAAAGCCGGGCGTGGTGGCGCACACCTTTAATCCCAGCACTCGGGAGGCAGAGGCAGGCGGATCGCTGTGAGTTCGAGGCCAGCCTGGTCTACAAAGTGAGTCCAGGATGGCCAAAGCTACACAGAGAAACCCTGTCTCGAAAAACAAAACAAAACAAAACAAAAAGTGGTGAAGGCCTGTAGTCCCAGCACTTAGAGGCAGGAGGTAGATGGCTGTGAGTTCAAGGCCAGTCTGGTCTACAAAGTCCAGGACAGCCAAGGCTACACAGAGAAACCCTGTCTCAAATCCAAAAAATAAAGGAACACAAGGGCATTGCCCTGCGGAGAAACAGACTGGGCTCTAGATAACCTGAGTCAGCTTGTCTCAAGAAACATTTTTCTAAAAGACTGAAGCTGTCCTAGAATTAATATGCCTCCCCAAGGAGAAATCACTCTGCACACAATTAAAATTAATTTAAAAAATATATGTAGTGACAGCATGCATTCAGCTCTGGCTAATGCTCAAAGAGGAGGCAGCCAAACAGATTTTTCATTCCACATATGCTATCACCCTTAAGTCTCTTTTAGGTTCAAGGACCAGGTTATGCTTTGAACAATTTAATTAAGGACTGGAGGGCTGGAGAGATGGCTCAGCAGTTAAGAGCACTGATTGCTCTTCCAAAGGACCCAGGTTCAACCCCAGCACCCACATGGGCAGTCCACAACTGTCTGTAACTCCAAGATCTGACACCCTCACACAGACATACATGCAGACACAACACCAATGCACATAAAATAAAAAATAAATAAAAATTAAAGAAAAAAAAAGGAGACTGGAGGCTTGCAAGTCTAGCCACTTAGACAAATGGGAGATTTACACAGCAAAGATATTGCCAGTGTCCTAAAACAGCAGGTCATTTTTCAGTGCCAGTGTCCTAAGTGGAAGGTCCCAGAGGATGAAAAGATAGAAAAAGTAGAATATAGAAAGTCTAAATGCTGGGCAAGAGGCTGGACAGATGGCTCAGAGGTTAAGAGCACTGTCTGCTCTTCTAAAGGTCCTGAGTTCAATCCCCAGCAACCACCTGATGCCTCACAACCATCCACAATAAAATATGGTGCCCTCTTCTGGCCTGCAGGTGTTACATGCAGGCAGAACACTGTATCCATAATAAATAATTAAATCCTTAAAAAAAATAAAAAGCTGGGCACAGGAGGTCTTACTCAAGCTATGTCTTATTTATGATAAGAAGTCTTCTTAAGAATAGCAATTTGAGGGCTGAAGAGATGGCTCAGAGGTTAAGAGCACTGACTGCTAGTCCAAAGGTCCTGAGTTCAATTTCCAGCAATCACATGGTGGCTCACAACCATCTGTAATGTGGATCTAATGCCCTTTTCTGGCATACAGGCATACATGCAGGTAGCATTATATACATTTAAACAAATAAATCCATGCCTCAAATAACTAAAAACAACCCCCCCTCCAAAAAAAGAGAATAGCATCTTATATACTACTTAGAGGGAGAAAATGGAAAGAAATGGGAGACTTGTATGAAGTCAGCAGAGACTATCATGCAAACTCAGATGGACTCTAATAAAACAAGGCTGCACAAGGGTATCTTAACATTACTAACCAAGCCAAGAGTGGCCTTTGGACTCACAGTCCCATGTGGTACAAAGAGGTGGGTTCTCAGGATCTGAAGGAACCCCTCCCCAAAGGCCCTGGACCCAGATCACGACCAGCTCCCCCAAGCATATTCCTGGCTTTAGAGAAGGAGCTCGGTTTATTCTCAATACATCAGGGCTTCAAGGAAAACTCCCAAGGAATAGGCCGCAGGCTGTTACTGGCTCTACCAAGCCCTGTTATTGTGTTTGAGAAAGAGCTGTTCCTTCTCCATATATGAAGGCCTCATGGAAAGCCTTGCTTGATCAGGCCAGACCTCAATACAAGTGTTTTTTCCCTTTCAGAGTTGTCACCTGGTGTAGTCTTACCCACGTGAAAGAGCTATGCTTTTCTCAAGAAGAAAACTGGACCTTTATGGCATACCAGGCCTTAATGTTGGTTGTGATCCTGTAAAGACCCATTGAGCAGCTTGTTAGAGGCCTATTCTTTGATATGAGGATGGGCCTAGTGACTGACTGTAAATGAGAATTGCCTCCTTTGTTATGGTTTGGAGCCAAATTTCTGGACAATCCTGGTGAACAAACATCCTAATCTCAAACAGGTCTGGTTAGCATCCTACTTATCTGTGGGGTATTTTAGAGGCAGTCTTCCCTCAGCTAAATTCAATGTAGTGTCACTTAATATTTCCTAAGTATTGGTAAATCCTTTACATCATCCATTCTAATCTTCTACATCACAGCTTTGTAGGCTCAGTTTTCTTACCATTTATACTTTATTAATAACTTATTAAATGAGAGAATCTCCATTATAACCCAAATAGCCTAAATAAAAGAAAAAAGAGATTAAGAAAAACAAGAATGAAACCTGGATATCAGTTCCAAGGAACGATTCTCCTGGCATAGCAGGATTTCAGCAGACTAGCAATTCCACCAAAGTTGTTGCTGGAACCTGGAGCAACCAGAACAGGAGCCTCAGCTGGAGCCCAAAGCCTTGAAACCTTCCCTGGAGCAGCTGTCTTTAGGAGCATCTCAAAGTGCAGGGATGAGCAGCCAAACACCAAGTCTCCACAAAGAGCTCCAAGCCCCCTTTTTTTTATATCCTCTCAGTCTGTTCAAGGATGTTTTTCAGCTGGCATCAATCAAGCTCCCAATAAAGTAGTTCAACTTCTAAGTGGAAAAACACCCTGCTCTCTCACATCTAAGTGGTAAACATCCTGCTCGCCTCCCCAGCCCACACGTGGGATCAAAACAAAAACAGGTTTATCTCACCTACACAGCTTAATACTGAGTACCAGCCAACACTTGAGCCACCTTTTACAACCTCAAAAAAATAAATAAATAAAATAACCGCAATGGATCTTACACCTAAATGTTAAGGGCAGAACTTGGAGAAGACATTAGAGAAACTAGGGCTCTCCAAGTTTGGCATCCTGCAATGGATGCTTCTTCACACAAAGCTCCTGCTGCAAATGCTTTGCGCAAATGCAGCCCCATAGTGAAGTTATTCAGAGCGCACCACCAGGTCCAGGCAGTGACTAGGACTCAAAGGGACCTCAGGGGTGGTCACATCTGGCTGCCGTTTACCACCCAGCCCCAGGGAAGACCCACCACACCAGCTCCCGCGACTAAGCCACCTGCTATTCCCCATTGTGAGCAGTGACCCTGCCCTCACCATGTCGCCACTTGTGAGCTTGCCTGAACTCCCCTCACAGCACGCAGCAGTGCTCAGAACAGATCACTCGGAACCACTCAAACCTGCTCTGCTACAGCATGGCACCCGGAAGAACCCGCCTTCTCGTCCGTAGAGGCCCTGATTGGCCAGTGAGTCTTGAGTGACATGCGCACCTCCTTTAGCGTTAGAGTCCCCTTCAGGGACTGGCTTCCAATCCAGGGACAAACCTTTTCCAGATCGGCTGAGATTTGCATTCGAGCCTACCCAGCTGTCCTCCCACTCAGCCCCGGGGAGGACCCACCACTCCAGCACCTCCTACACCCCCCTCCCCGCCCCCGCACTGCTCAGCCGTCTGCCCTTCCTATTTGTGGGCAGTGCCACATCACTACGTCAGAGCTTGCCTGAACTCCCAGTACTTCCCCTTCTTTCTCCTGTAATCAAGGTGAATAGTTTGCACAGCCCACTACTCAACTTGCAGTAGAGTTAGCAATCTGTCCCACAAGTGGAAGGGTGCCCAGAATATTAACAATTAAAGAGAGATTTTTGTTTTGTGGCTTCATGCTGGGTTCAGGTAAACTGTGGCTACTTTTCACCTGGTAGGTAAAAGACAACCTTGGGAGAAAAAAGCAAGAAATAGATGGCAAACACTAGGGAGTACTGTTGCTAGCCAGCACATCCTCCTCAGTTAAAACACACACACACACACACGTATTAGTAAAGGTTCTCTAGATGAATAGACCTAATAGAATGAATTTCTCTATGTACGGAGAAAGTGGATTTATTAGCATGGCTCACAGGCTGTGATCCAACTAGTCGAACAATGGCTCTTAACCAATGGAAAGCTGAATCTAGTAGTGGGTCAGTCCATGTTGCTGGATGTCTCAGCTGGTCTTCAGTATATACCAGAATTCTGGTGTGTTTGTGTTTTGGGGTTTGTTGTTCTGTTTTGTTTTTTCTCGAGACAAGGTTTCTCTGTGTAATAGCTCTGGCTTTCCTGCATCCCTAATGCTGGGATTAAAGGCATGCACCACCATTCCCAGCCCAGAATTCTAAAGAAGCAAGTTCTAATGCCAGTAAAATAAATAAATAGATAGATAGATAAAAACTTGCTAGCCAGAGGTAGGGCAAGCAGACACAGAGAAGGAGTTGCCATCTTCAGTGCCCTTTATACATGTAGACTGACCAGAAGCTGTGGCCTAGATTAAAAGTGGGTCATATCACCTCCAAAGATCCAGATTGAAGAAGGTTTATCCTGCTTCAAAAGCTATAATTAAGACACCACACACACATCCTCAAAAGCCTGGTCTACAAAGCAAGTCCAGGACAGCCAAAGCTACACAGAGAAACCCTGTCTTGAAAAAAGAAAGAAAGAAAGATGCCACACAATACCCATCTCTTTCGGTTTTAGTTAATTCCAGCTGTAGTCAATTTGACTACCAAGAATAGCCATCACAACAACCAAGACAGAAGAGCTGAGAAAGATTATTTTTTCCTGTGGCAGGCAAGGAGAACATGGGAGTTATTTCCAAAGCAATGCTTTTCTTCAACATAGAAAGCACTGGGATATTATTTAGGTAGTCTGGATATGATCACATACAGCTTTTCCTACTCCTAAGCATGCTAAGTTAAATGCACTTCTGAACATGATCACAATGTAAAAGCAGAAATATTTAAGGGCATTCTTAGTTCAAAGTCATGCAGAAACATATGTAAATCATAAAAATAACGGACAGAAACGCCTCTGGAATGTTCATCCTGTACCACAAAGTCTTATCTGAAACTCAAGTAAATGACATTGTGAAAGCAGATTTCTCAGGAGCCAATGCTACCTGTTAATCATTATGTGTGGTCTAACAGAAAGATGTTATCAATGCCACAATTCTTGCATGTATAAAGGAGAGAGAACACAAATTCAGGAAACATCAAGGAAAATTTACCTATCAGAGCCATGGACACTGTTCTTAAAGGAACTGATTTGATTAGCTATTCGAACCTCACAGGCTATGTTGAGTGCAATGGAAATTAAAAAAAAATATTTTGATATACTGATATACTGATGACTAATTAAATTTACATTATACTGGCCTAAGTAAGTTAGGTTCAGCTTCACGTGTGGGTCACCTGGGGCAAAATTTCCTCATATTGTAGTTGAACTTTAATTCTATTCATAAAAGATTTTGTTTTGTTTTTTGAGACACGGTTTCTCTGTATAGCCTTGGCTGTCCTGGACTAACTTTGTACACCAGGCTGGCCTCGAACTCACAGCGATCCAGCTGCCTCTGCCCCCCAAGTGCTGGGACTAAAGGTGTGTGCCACCACACCCGGCTTCATAAAAGATTTTAAAGTTTGGATTCAATACCTACTTTTGCTGCAACCATGTAATAAGAGCCAAAAATAATAATTTTAGTTCAGTCTGAATTTTGTGAAGGGACTCTTGCTCCACCTCCAATTATACTGTATTTTAGCATTCAAGAAAACATTTTTATTTGTATTAAATGATTTGACTCACTCAGGAAGTCTGATGAAAAGCTAAGGTATCTGTGATTCTTTATCTTACAGATGACCTCAACTCACTCATCAAACCCCATGTCATGATTACAGAAACTGGGAGCCAGGAGTAATAGTTCACATTGTTTCTCCAGACGTTCTAGCTCTGTCATGGGGACTCTGAAGTCCAAATGTACAATATCATGAGACAACTACTACATGCAACTCTTCACAACCATCCACCTGCCTCTGTTTCCCCAGTGCTGGGATTAAAGATATGCACCACCACTCCTGGCTAATTTATACCACTTCTTATAGTCAAAAGAAGAAAAAAAGTAAACAACCAGGCCACGCAGGGGCTCAGGCCTGTAATCCCTGCATGTGGGAGAAGGAGTTTGAGGGAAATGGGGGGGGGGGGGTCAGAGTTCAAGGTCATCGTTGCCTACAGATGAGTTCAGGGAGACTCTAGCTCAAAAAAAAAAAAAAAAAAAATCACAAACAAAACCACATTTGTTGTCTGATAGCACATGCATCTAATCTCAGCATTATAGAGACAGAGGGTGGCTAATCTCCATGAGTTTCAGGCCAGTGGTCTTCATAGGGAGTTCCATGACAGCCTGCCTAATGAAACTCTGTCTCAAAAACAACAAAACACAAACACACCCAAATTTGTGTAAAGTAAGGTCGATAGGTCATTGTGACTGGTGGTGTGCCCAGTCTGCCATCTAGTGTTTCATTTTAAGTGGTACCAAATTTTAAAGCATCTTAATCTCAAAATATCTGTTTAATAGGATTAAGAACTGCGTCATCAAATGAGCAGCATAAGGCCAAATCTCTGACACGGATGAAAGGCACATCAGAGAAAAGTGAAGGTTCTTCCAGAAGTTAGTGGCACTTTCTCTGGGGAGAGCTGCAATATCAATGGTAAATATACAGTATTTCAACTTTTGCTGTTAAACAGACATGAACAGAAAGAGAATAGTACAAATGTCATATAAAATGTTGTCACTATGTTATATATACTTAATATAGCTGCTGTTCTATTGCCGTATTAAAAAGATATTTCAAATGTTAATTAGTGAAGTTTTAATATAACAGATATGCATAAAGTAGATAAATATCTTTTTGTGGGAAATTAAGATAATGTGCCATATTTTACAGATTTAATTTCATTAAAATTTGCAGTTGTTTCAATTTATCTTGTTTTGATAAAGTTTAAGGTATTTGTATTTGGAATATTTATAACTATTGTAAACTAATTTAAAAAGAGGTCTTTATCTAAAAAAAATTTAAATGCACATTATGTATCATGATAGGTTTTGTAAAAATTATGAGAATACTCTAGCACATCTGAAATCCCAGCACACAGAACATGGAGACAGGAGGGCTGAGAACTTTGGACATAAAATGTGTCCCCGACATACTTTAAGCCTGCTTTTAGACACAATTGCTGTAGATAAGAAAATCCAATGAAATTTGGACTCTAGAGTTCTGTGATCAATATTGTACATTGGCTTGGCATATGATGCTACCATTGCTGTGATTACTGAGGCAGGGTCTTGCTATGTGGCCCACAATGTCCTGGAACGCTCAACTCTAATGCCCCAGTGTCTAAGCACTACTATGCCCGGCTTGATGTACATATTTAGCTGTCTGGAAGAATGTAAATAAAATAGGACTAAATGGAGCTTGTTTGGTTTTTGAACTCATAGTTTATGCATTCTTATGTTCCAGCCATTTTAACATGTGTCTAAACTCATAAAGAGAAATTGACAGAAAAAGTGCTTTGCAACACCATATGTTTTCAATTGCTATGCAAAAGAGTAGCCTCAAGGAAAGAATAAAAGCAGGTTGATTTTCCCTTCTTAGGAACTCTGGACCATGAACCCACCACTCTTGGTGTTTTCTGTGTATCTGCTGTGGTTGAAATGTTGTCACAGTGCACCTGCTTGGAAGGACACAGCTGCTACAGACGGAAACCTGAAGAGTACGTTTGGCTTATCTGCCCTGTTTATGAGTTTGCCTGTCCTGTTGATGTTTATAGGGGCTTGCAGTAGCAGTTGAAAGATAAGTGTATTTATTCATTACATTTCATAGTAAAAATTTCTCCAGGACTTAAAACCAAGTACTCATGATGTCAAACATCTGGGTAAAAATAGAAAACGACAGTAAGTCTCCACAAGAGAGCCTTCACATGAACAGGTGTTTGTTATTATGCAGATGAAACTTGCCAACTTTTGCCCACATTTTCTTTTGTATTATCCAAATGTTTGGTGTCATCTTGACACATTTTCAATGAACAGCAAAACACTTTCCTGGCATCTAAAAACTTAAAACAATCTGTGTCATTATTTTTTAAAATTTATTTCTTTATTATGTATACAGTGCACATTATATCACATTATAGATGGTTGCGAGCCACCATGTGGTTGCTGGGAATTGAACTCAGGACCTCTAGAAGAGCAGTCAGTGCTCTTAACCACTGAGCCATCTCTCCAGCCCCTGTGCCATTATTTTTTAAACTGGTCAAGGGGTAGGTTGTCATGCCAGTAAATCTGGTTGTTCTGTGCCCTTAATCTGTGACCCTTGTTTGGTGATATAGATTTGAGGCATTTGACATTTAGCAAATAAATTAGCTAAGATGAAGTTGATTTTGAGCCTGTAATTAAATTCAGAGGCAAGAATAACATCCTCAAAATGCCACACTGGCTAAAGAGAAGACAGAATGGCAGGGAATTTATACCCACCAAGGGCCAGTTAATGGTATAAAAGAGACTTCTATTAGGTTACTAGTGAACCGTGTGCTATATAACATACATTTTTAGTCTGTTGGCTTCTAAAAAGGTAAATTCTTCACTGTGTTTAAATTCCTCTGCTGGGTGTTTCATATAAACTATCAAGAAAAACTCATATTTTTGTTCTAATACAAACATACTTGACTTTCTGGTGATAGCAAAAAATGGATAAAGAAAAACAGGGCCTTGGGGAAAATGACAAGACTGAGATCAAACAAGATTTGTTCAGACTGGTGGTAGTGGCGCATGCCTTTAATTCCAGTACTCGGGAGGCAGAGGCAGGTGGATTGCTGTGAGTTCGAGGCCAGCCTGGTCTACAAAGTTAGTCCAGGGCAGCCAAGGCTACACAGAGAGACCCTGTCTCAAAAAAAATTTTTTTTGTTCAGGAGCTCCCATGTGAGAAACAGAAGGCAGTGGCAGAGTGGCAGCTGCCATTTAATTTGTCATGTGTGCTTTAGAGCTCCAGGCTGTATACAAACAATTAGGCTTCTATTTAGGGGGCACCAAAAACTGGTGAAGTTATGGTGTTTTACCTTTTTTTTGTTGTTTTGTTTTTTTGAGACAGGGTTTCTTTGTGTAGCCTTGGCTGTCCTGGACTCACTCTGTAGACCAGGCTGGCTCCGAACTCATAGCAATCCACCTGCCTCTGCCTCCTGAGGGCTGGGACTAAAGGCATGTGCCACCACGCCCGGCTTGAAGTTATGGTTTTCTAATCTGATCAAATTAAAAGAAACTCCAGCCAGGCGTGGTGACACAGGCCTTTAATCCCAGCACTTGGGAGGCAGAGGCAGGCAGATGACTGAGTTCAAGGCCAGCCTGGTCTACAAAGTGAATCCAGGCTAACACAGAGAAACCCTGTCTCGAAAAAAAAAGAAAGAAACTCCAAACATGTCTTTTTGGTCTTGCAGAGGCAGAGGTGGGAGAGGCAGATGTAGGAGAGGTGAAGACGGCTTTGATTGGCATTAAGCAGATGAAAATCATGATGGAAAGTAGAGAGGAGGAGTATGCCAAACTGATGAAAACCTTGAAGAAATGCAATGAAGAAAAGCAGGTACCATCACTGAAAACCACATGTTTTTAAGAACATTTGGGTTATAAAAATTGCAACAATAAATATGTGCAATTAATGAGAGACTTTTCCCTATGTCACATTTTCTGAGGAACAGTTTAGAGTTGAGAACATGAAGGAAGCTTTACACTTCCATATCTAGCCATCTTCCACAGGACCGTGAATACGAGGGTTTGAGGATTCATGCCTGGTTAAGAAGGCTGCTTTTCCAGAGTGCTTCATTTTTAGTCTCACCTGAGTTAAGATACCGAGTCAAACATGTTTGAAGTTTTGGCTAGATCAGTGGTTTCTTAATCCCCATTACCAAAATTAAATAAAAAAAAATAGATACCACTCCTAAATACCCTTAGAGTTCTTACGTGCCAACGTCCTCACCTTTGGGAGAATCTATGATAGGATGCAAAACCCAATGTTTGTTTTATCTCTTAAGGTTCAATTTATCTCTTGGGTTAGGAAAATAGTGGTCAGTTTAAGTTTTCCTCATCAGCAGCAGTGTAACCAGTCCCAAGTCACTAAGAAGGAATTGAGCTCCCTCCCCTATTTCTTTTTCCTAACTGCCTGGTTACAATTTTTTTTGTTTTTGTTTTCTGGTTTTGTTTTTTTGTTTGTTTGTTTTTTGTTTTTTGAGCAAGGTTTCTCTGTGTAGCCTTGGCTGTCTTGGACTCACATTGTAGACCAGGCTGGCCTTGAACTCACAGAGATCTGGCTGTCTTTGCATCCCAAGTGCTGCAACTAAAGGAGTGTGCCACCATGTCTGGCCTTTTCTTTTTCTTTTTAAGAGTTAGTTTAGTTGCAGGTCATCAAGATGGCTCAGCGGGTAAAAGCACTTGCCACCAAAGCCTGATGACCTGAGTTCAATCTTTGGAACCAACCTGGTGGAGAGAGAGAGTGGATTTTCACAAGCTCTCCTCTGACCTACACATGCACACCATGGCAACCTGTGCCACACACAGAAACAAGCACACACACACACATGCACACACACACACATACATGCAAACACACACACACATATAAACACACACACATGTAAATAAATAGAGAAATGTAAAAAATGTTAGTTTAGTTGCAACTAGGTAAAAATTCTTTAGTCCACCTGAGTCCTCTGAGAAGAGACCTCATTATTATAATTAGAAGACAAGTAAGCAGAGAACTAGGGTAACCCCAGCAAGTAGAACGAGGGGACCTCTTCCTAAGGGTCCTTACACAGTTGGCAGGTAGAATGTCTGAAAGCACTCTAACAAACCAGAGTTTATAAATAGCATGCTGGCCTAGCACATTTTATTATATTTATTTTTTGCATTGTCAGTGTTTGTAACAGGGGCCTCTACTACTGAGCTACATCCCAGTCCCATGTTATTTTTCTATTTTCAGTTTTTGAGGTGCTGGCCTCTACCACTGAGCCACAATTGCCACTACTGAATGCCACTCAGCCCAAGCAATCTGGCATTACCATGGCTCATCGTCGCACCCCTTCCCCATTAATCAATACTAAAAACAAATATTTTTAAAGGATTTATTTATTAGCCATGCAGTATTATGTCAGCATGTATGCCTGCAGGCCAGAAAAGGACAACAGATCTCATTATAGATGGTTATAAGCCACCACGTGGTTGCTGGGAATTAAACTCAGGACTTTCTGAGAAGTAGCCAGTGCTAATAACCTCTGAGCCATCTCTCCATACCCCAAAACATATATTTTTGCTTGGTTGGTTTGGGGACTTTGAGACAGAGTCTAACGTAGCCCAGGCTCCTGATTCCCCTGCAACCACCTCTCAAGTGCTGGGATTACAGCATGCACAGCACTAAGAACATCTTAGTTTCCAGTCAAATAAAAAACCTCAGAGCTCTTAAACAACCCCACTGCATCCCCAGTGGTAACTCTGTGGGATATTTCTGTGAAATGAACCTGTCCATGCATAGAATATTTAAGGGAATCAGAAGGGACTGGAAAGACATTCCCTACTTCATCCATAGGAATGCCAGTTTCCAAATCTTGGAAGCATGTAATTTGGACTCTACTGGAGACAGGAGTAAGCCTAGAGTCATGAGTTATAACAATGTGCTTAGCTTCCTTATCTCACCACCAAAGCCTTGTGGGACATATTTCATTGTTGTTCTGAACTGCAAACAATAAGACAAGTATTATACTAATTTGCCCAACAATATACAGTGACTTTAGCTCATAAGTAGGAATACTAGGATTTTGGGTTAAGGGAACAATGCGAAAAATATTCAAAACTGGAACTCATTGAAAAAGTCCAGGATGCCTTCCATTATGAAATAACCATTTTAAAGAAAAATATTTATCTTATTTGAGAGAAGACACAAGAGGAATTTGATACCCTGGAATTGCCACCAGACGTGGATGGTAGAAACCAAACTCTTGTCCACTGCAAGAGCAGCACTCTTAGTTACTGAAATAACCATTCTTAAGAAGATTCAAGGTTCCCACACTGTTCTGAACAGCTCAAGAGGGCATAAAAAACACTATCATCCACAAACCCTGCCTGTGTCATGATGTGCATGTGAGAGCTAATAAGGGATACAAGAAAAAAAACAGGCCTTTTTTGCTATAGAGCTGTGGGGGCCTCCAGGGCAGAACTGGGACAGGTGTCATTGCAGTTGCCTCCTCATCAACAATAACAAGCCCTAGCCAAGTGCCACAAGGGGGCATGCTTGGAATACAGACAAGAAGAAAAAAACCAATCATTGTAACTCATTGGTTATATACAAGAATTGCGCTCTCTTGTAGTGTCTAAACACATAAAATGATTTAAAGAAGCTTAAATTAGAGAATTAAAATACCATTTTTCAAAGACTTCAAGCCCACCTTCTATATCCATCATGGACTAACCATGCAGATAGAGAAGTCAAAGGTAATCACCATAGCTCCCAAATAGAGGTGATGATGTCTTTGCTAATTTGCTCATCCACATTTACTGCAATGTCCATCATACAGCAAGTATTCAATGAATATTGGTGAACTAATGGACAGATAATGACATTTTCATAATATTCAATAAAGGGTCATTCAGAAATCTCTTTATCAAACTGAAAATAGAGGGTGAAGATAAAAAAAAATACTGAAACCATGAAGAGGGTCTCAAACTTAATTTCTGTTGAAACCAGGTCTTATGCATCAAAGGATGGCCTTGAACTCACTAGGTAGCTGAGGATACCTTTGAACTTCTGGTCCTCCCTCTTTCACCTTCTGAGAGCTGGGATTACAGGTGTGTGCCACTGTGCCTGCTTAGGTGGTACCAGGGCTTTGTGAATGCAAGGCAAACACTCTATCAACTGAGTTCAGCAATGCAACTAAGGTATACATAGACTCAGGAAATGGAAATGAGACCTCTGCTTGTACATTGTAACCAGGAGGCCCTGAAACTCATGAATGAAGTGCAAGAACATCTGGAGGAAGAAGAAAAGTTATGTCAGGCATCTTCTGTGGATTCCTGGGATGAATGCAGGCCATGTCTGGAAAGTAACTGCATGAGATTTTATACAGCTTGCCAACCTGGTTGGTCCTCTTTGAAAAATATGGTAAGAGGAAAAAGAGAGCTCACTATTTGAGGGTTCTTAAGGCATTCGGGCCATCTTGATTTTTAAATTATATTAATTTTTAAAATAGAGAGTAACACCATCTATGTATCACCAGTTGTGTGTGCAGGACTTACATTTTAGAATAACCATCAGTGTTTATTCCCTTGTTAATTACACTCTGTAACTCTTGTAGAAATGCCTTGACTTTGCATTATACTCACTGTTTGTGGGCAGGTTCCCAAAAGACTGTTAAGCCCTTTGACAACAAGGGCCATAGCTTATGTGTCTTCTTTTGAGGAAGAATCCAATAAATATCTGCCTTATTGCTTTTTTTGTTTGTTTGTTTTTGTTTTTCGAGGCAGGGTTTCTCTGTGAGACTGTGGCTGTCCTGGAGTTCACTCTGTAGACCAGGCTGCCTTCAAACTCACAGAGATCCACCTGCCTCTGCCTCCCAAGCTAGGGATAACGGCGTGTGATATCACTGCATCGCTGTCTAATTGCACTTTCAATCATAGTACTGCAGTCTTTTATTTAAATCTTCTTTAATAGTTTATCCTAAAAACCATGTATTTGAAAATACCTCCCCCACCTCTCCCTCCCACCCTTTTTCAATTCTACATGTACCCCAGGCTGTCCTCAAATTCAGTATGTAGCCAAAGATGACCTGTCTTCCTGATTCCACTCCCTAAGTTCTGGTCACAGATGTGTGCCCTACACTTAAGCTCATTGCTCCCTCCCTCTTTTGGTTTATGGTGCAAACTCTCCCCTGGAGATGTGTCCTAGGTTGGCCCTGAGTCCATGACCCTTCCACCTGAGTCTCCCAAGTGCTAGTATTACAGACGTTCAGTACCATATCATCTATTTCAGTGATCTTTTCCTCTTCTGTGTTTTCAAGTAAATGTGCATGCCTGCACGTTTCCTTTTGCTCTATCCATGTGTTCTGTAGGACTGGCATGTTTTCTTTTTAATGTCCTTTTGCTATCTTCTAGGCAGAGGGTTACACAGAGGGTGGTGGCTCACATAGGATGAGCTGTGCCCCAGTAACATCTCTGGCCTGGATTTTCTTCCCCCCTTCAAAAAGTAAGCTGTATATGAAATGGAATGGAATTTTATTCTTCATATTAATATATGCAGTAATTACACTATACTCTGGCTTGGCAGTGCCACATTCAGTTACAAAAGAACAGCCACTAGAATAAGGAATATGTCACGTTAATTTGATGACACTGTTGATGGCATCTGCTCTACTTTTACATCTATGGACATTCTCTGATGTGCTATAACATAATGACATGACTGCTGGAAATAGAAGATATGGGGGACATTCTCATTTGGGCCAGAGATGTAACCTTATGAACATTTCTTGGGGCTTGTTTTTGTTGTTTTCTGAGACTGGGTATTGCTATGTTGCCAAGTTCTTTCTCAATTCCTTGGCTAGAGTAATGCCCCCTCTCCCTAAGTCCCTAGAGGAGCTAGAGCATGTGCCACCTTGTCCAGCTTTGAAGTTTTAGTTCCTCCCCCTCCTCCTCCTCCTCCTCCTCCTCCTCCTCCTCCTCCTCCTCCTCCCTCCTCCTTCTTTTGAGTTTTGAGACAGGATTTTTGTATAATAGCCTTGGATGTCCTGGAACTCTCTTTGTGACCAGGCTGGCCTTGGACTCAAGGAGATCTGCCTGCCTCTGTTTCTCAGAGTGCTGGGATTAAAAGCATGTGCCACCACAACCAGGTTTTGAAGTTTTATTTGTATAGATGGAATAAGTAAACACAAACTGGCAGAGGGAAGGCAGGAATCCATCCAGATTTCTTTCTGAAAAAGGCATAGGTCCTACACAGATTCCTGGATAATTGTCTGAACAGCAGGAGGCTGATGCTCCAGAAGTAACATTCCATAGCTGAGAGCACTCAAGACATTCTAGCACTGTGCTATAAAGATTTAGATACTGCATAGTGCGCTGCTGGATAATCGCCTTCCACTGAATGGTACTCAGAACTCTGTGACTAGGATTTCATTCCTTTGACTATAACAAACTGGGCATTATCACTGTCAATTTACAATTGTCACTAAGCAACCTAATATATAACTACCTATTCCTAAGCTATATCTAACATCTATGGCTTAGTGTAGATATGGTCATCTTTTTCTTTTCATGAATTAATTTTTTCTTTTTTTCCTTTTTTTATTTTATTAATTTATTGAGATTACAACTTAATTGTTATGCCATCACTTATATCCTCCCGTTCCTCCCTCCCTCCTGCTTTCACCCTATTCCCCTGCCCTAGGTCTATGACTGAGGGGGACCTCCTCCCCCACTATATGGTCATAGGCTATCAAGTCTCACCTTGGTAGCCTGCTTATTCTTTTTTTGAGTGCCGTCAGGCCTTCCCACCAAGAGAAGGTGGACCCAGTCATGAATTAATTTAGAGATAACAAGAAACAGAGTATAAAGACAGTAATATTCTACTACGTAATCAAAAACAACAACAATAATAACTAGGAGGTGAAAGATAGTAGCATTCTTTATAGTTCTAAGGCAAATTTTACAGTAGTCTGTAGTCAGTGACCTGTCAGCTGCTGCCAGATCATCAGGTTATAGCTTGTCTACTATATTTTGACCTTTTTAGCTCACTGTGAGGAAATCTAAACCAGGAGAACTTCAGGACCCATGTCCACAGTTAAAGTTAAGACCATCTATAAGAATGGTAATATACCACCTCAAAGTCACCTTTTCCTAGTTCATACAGAACTTAATTTAGAATGACTACCATAAGCTAACTTAATTTTTTTCATAAAGAAGTAGAACAGGAAGAAAAACATCTTTGTAAAAGTAACTTTCATTTGCCGAATGTCATCTTGGAGGCTTACAGCCTCCACCTGCTAACCCAGTCCTAGTTCTGGAAGCTTCTAGCCTACATACAGTCTAATCTAGGCCTAGAATGTTTTGCGATCTGAGTCTTACTGCTGAATAAGCTCACCCTTTCTCTCTGCCTGAACTCTGGCAGGCTGGTTCAACTTAGCTGTTCCGACTCAAACTCCTTTCCAAGCTGACTCAATCTGGCTCTGAGTTTCTCATTGAATTGCTCTGCTTGTCCTCTAATTAACTCTAGTCATCTGTTCTAATCTCTGGATTTTTCTCATTCTCTGGTTCATTCTGTCTTCACCTGTGTCTAGCTTATTTTCTCTTCAGCCTGTTTCTGTAAAACTCTCCTGGTAAAACTACCTCCTCTTTCTCATTCTCTGTGCTGCTCCCTTAAGTAGGGTCCATTTCCTCTGCATCCTGTAAGAGTCGGCCATATCCTATTCTGTCAAATCTTTCTCCTATTTGTCACTTTGTCTGCCACTCAGTTAGATATCACTTTGAAACATGGGTGCTTCCTTCTACAAACTAATTTTACCTTCATTGTTTGGAATTAAAGGTGTGTGCTAAGGGTGTGTCTGTATTTCAGCCTGGGTAGCCATGTCGCTGGATTAAAATTCTTCTACACATATTTATTTTAATTCCATGTCCCACTCTACTCCACAGATGGAGCAATTTCTCAGGAAAATGTACCGATTTCTGTTTCCTCACAGTGAAGATGTGAAGGACCCCCCTCCCATCAAACAGCTGACCGAGGACGATCTACTAGTGACACAAATGGAGAACCTGTTCAGCCAGCTGACTATGGATGTGAAATCTCTCTTCAACATGAGTTTATACGTTTTTAAACAGATGCAGCAAGAATTTGACCAGGCTTTCCAATTATACTTCATGACCAATGTAGACTTAATGGAGCCATACCACCCAGTTTTACCTAAAGAGCTAACCCAAAAGGAAGAATTTGGGCAAAAGTGGGACATTCCCAACTTCTTACACCTGTTTTATAATTTCAGTATATCTGTTTATGGGAGAGTCCGAGATATAATTACGAAGACACTGAATGTAGCTGAGGATTCGTGGGAACCACACAAAGGCCAGTTACTAAAGACCCCTCTCCCTCTCTCCTTTTCTTCTCCTCTTTTCTCTCTTGCTCCTTTTTTCCTTTTGCGGTTTTTTTTTTTTTTTTTTTGGTGGTATATGCTGGTGTATCTACATACTCATGTGCTCAGTCATGCATTTGGTGGACAATTCTGCTCTTCTGTTCCATCCAACCTCTATGATAACTGGATATCTAAGGTCCCTGTAAATGCAAACATTGAAAATAAAGGCTACAAATGGTGGTACATGCCTTTAACCCCAGCACTCAGGAGGCAAATGCAGGCAGATTTCTATGAGTTCCAGGCTAGCCTGCTCTACATAGTGAGTTCCAGGCCAGCTGTAGATACATAGTAAGACTATCTCAAAATAAAATTGATTAATTAGATAGAACACAGTTTTGGAATACAGCTCAGTAGAACACTTATCTAGTTAGCATGTATAAGACCCTGCTTAAATCATGCATGGTGGTGCACACCTTTACTCCCAGCACTCGGGAGGCAGATCTCTGTGAGTCTGAGACCAACCAGTCTACAAAGAGAGTTCCAGGACAGCCCATGCTATTACATAGAGAAAGCCTGTCTTGAAAAACAAAACAAAAGACCCTGCTTAGTTCAGTCCTTAAGAAACCAACAAACCAACCTACTTAAAACAACTACACACAAAAAGACCTATGTTACATTATTAACCTTTTCTGTCTCTAAGACCCCTCCTCTAGATGTCACACAGCAAGCCCAACAAAAGATAAATGGTCCTTTCCCAGGTAGGCGAAGGTGAACTATCGATCAATCAGTCAGGCAGAGGCCATAGGCCATTTAATGTGACTTATAGAAAATCAATTTTCTATACAGGTGGTTAGTAAGGAATAAGAAATCATCCCTAGAAAATCTGCTTAATGAGGAGAAATTTTGAATTTGGAGATAAGGTTTGTCTGTGCAGCCCTGGCTGTCCTGGAACTTACTCTGTAGACCATGCTGGCCTCTGACTCAGAGATCCACCTGCCTCTGCCCCCCTAGTGCTGGTATTAAAGAAGTATGCCATCACCTCCTGGCTGTGTGAGAAAACAAAAACAAAAAAACATTGAGCTCTGCTCCTTGTGGTGGAAAGAATTAACAATTACCTGGAGTTATCTGTGTATGTGCTGATGTTCCCAGAACCCATGAGCCCCATGTTACAGGATAAGAGGAAAGTGGGGCCCAGACAGAGCTGAGGTTGTGAATGTGCTGACCTCAAAGCATGGACCATATTCTGGATTATGTAGGATTCGATGTAATCACAAAGGTCCTTAAAAGTGGGAGGGACTATGAATGTAGTCCGTGGTAGAGTGTTTGCTGAGCACACACAAGTCCTGGATCTGATTGCAAAACGTACACACACAAAAACCAAAACCAGATGCTCTCAAAAGTGGAGCAAAGAGCCAGGAAAAAACAGGGATGGCATCATGGGAAAGAGGGTTGTGGTATGATGTCACTCATATTGTGCCCTGGTGTAGGTGGCATCTAGAAGCTAGACATAATTGCACACTAGGAGTTTCCTAAAAACTGTCACAGAATCAGCCCTGCTGACACCTTGGTAATGATCCAGTGTTAGTATCAAGTGTTAGACCCACAGCAAATTTCTGACATACAAAACGTCAGAATAATGAGTTTACACTGTTTCAAGCCACTCTGTGGTACTCTGCTATAGCAGGAAAAGGAATCTAATACACAGAGCTTGTCAAGTCCAGTGGTTAATGATGAGCTACTAGTGTTGTGGGTCAGAAAGCCATCATGGATGGGCTTAGTGATCACAATCATACTAAAATCTGAAATTATAAAAATAGCTGAAACTGGTAAGAGAACCCAAAAGAAAAGAGGAAATCTTTAAAAAACATTCTAAACTATCTTGACACTTAATGCTATTTTAAATTTTATTAATTTTATATTTTTTGTAATTCTTCTGGAAGGGTCTCAAAAATTTTAACCCAGTGATTATTTATTTATTTATTTATTGGAAACAGTGTCTCATGTAGCCCAGGTGAGCTTGAATTTTTGATGTAGCTAAGGATGACCAACTTTTGATCTTCCTGACTTTACCTCCCAAGTACTGCGGTTATATGTAAGAGCAACCATACCCAGTTTACTAACCTACTATCCATGAAAGTATATGTATATATAATGCAAAAATGAATGGTACTGTTATAAGTACCACCTGGTTTAAAACATTTCTACTGTCTTTCAAATTCCTATATAGTTCCAACTATAGTTTTAAATAGTTTAGTTCTGGCTAACCTTAAACTTGATGTGTAGCCAAGGAATCTGGCCTTGAATTTTAAACAAAATTTTTTCTTAAATGATTTGCTATTTAGCAAGTAAAGGTAAACCTATGTTCTAAATATATATATATATTTGTTTTTTGTTTTGTTTTGTTTTGTTTTTTTGAGACAGGGTTTCTCTGTGTAGTCTTAGACTTGCTTTGTAGACCAGGTTACCTCGAACTCACAGTGATCCACCTGCCTTTGCCTCCCAAGTGCTGGGATTAAAGGTGTGTGCCACCACGCCTAGCTAAAAATATTTTTTTTTTTAATTGGAGAATTTCGTCCCTACATATAATGAATTTTAATCACATACACCCTATCCCCTCTCCTATAGTTCCTCTACCCTCCACATGGTGGCTCACAACCATCTATAATGAGATCTGGTGCCCTCTTCTGGTGTGCAGGTATACATGCAGGCAGAATACTGTATATGCAATAAATAAATAAATCTTTAAAAACAAAACAAAACAAAAAACTCATTGAGTCCATTTAGTGCATGAGTGTAGTACTAGAATATGGCTATCTTCTGAGGAAGAACATTCTTGAAGAAAACTTGCTCTCCTCATTCAGCAGCCATCAACTGCCACTAACTCCTCAGATAAGAGTAGTATTTTATGATCCCCTCTCCCATCCAGCCTGAGATTTTGGTTGGCTTGTTCTTGCATAGGTCGTATGCATGCAGTCCGAGCCACAATGAGTTCATGTGTGCTATGGCGCTATCATGTCCCCAGCAAAGGCTCTCACAACCCTTCTGACCTCTTTTCTGAGATAATCTCTTGAGTTTTAGATAAAAAAAAAAAACCTTCCCATTTAGAGGCAAGCACTCTATAGTCTCTTAGTCTTTGAATGTTGACCAGCTGTGCGTCTCTGTATTAATAGCCATCCACTGCAAAAAGAAGCTTCTCCAATGAAGGTTGAGATACACTAATTTATAAGCGTAAAGAAAAGAACTTAGAGGATGTTCTACTGGTCTTTCCCTGAAATATCTCCCTCGCCTCATAGCCCCTTGTAAACACAGATAGAGACAAAAGTAGTACCCACATATAGGAGTGCCATGTAGCATTCATTTCTCTGAGTCTGGGCTATTTGACTCAGGATAATTACTTCCAACTCTATCCATTTGCCTGCAAATTTAATGATTTAATTTTTCTTTATAGCCAAATAATGTCCCACTGTGTATATATTTTCATTATCCAATATCACTTGGTAGACATTTAGCTTTCTACTTCCTGGTTATTGTGACTAGAAAAGCAACAAACATAGATCAGCAAGTATCTCTATAGTAGGATGTAAAATCCTTTGGGGATATGTCCAGAGATGCCATAGCTGGATCACATAGTAGATATATTCCCAGCTTTTGAAGAATCTTCCACCTGATTTCCACAGTAGTTGTACCAGTTTGCACTTCTACCAACAGTGAGTGTTACCTTTTCAAAAATCAATGCCAACATCTGTCATCTATTTTTTAATCTTAGTATTTTGATTTTGGTAAGATAAAAATCTCAAAATGATTTTATTTTACTTACTTTATGTGTATGGGTATTGTGTCTACATGTATGTCTGTGCACCATGTGCATGTCATGGTGCTTATGAAGGCCAGAAGAGGGATCCTCAGGCACTAGAGTTACAAATGTTTGTGCTGGCAACTGAACCCTGATTCTCTGCAAGAACAGCAAGGACTCTTAACCCCTGAGCCATCTCTCCATCTCTCAAAGTAGAGTTTTAAATTTCACTGATGACCAAGGGTGTTGAACATTATTTTTAAATGCTTTTGCTGACCATTTTTTTCTTTTGAGAAATGATTATTTGTGTTCCAATTTTAAGATATTCATTAATTATGTTTATGAGTACATTGTCTTCATGTACACCAGAAGAGGGTATTGAATCACAATACAGATGGTTTTGAGTCACCACGTAAGTGCTGGAAAATGAACTCAGGACCTCTGGAAGAGTAGTTAGTGCTCTTGACCACTGAGCCATCTCTCCAGCCCCCGTGTTCCAATTTTTAATTGGGTTGTTGGTGTTCTTATTTACTTATTTTAGTTTTTATGTATTCTAGATACCAACTCTCTGTCAAACGTAGAGATGGTAAGGATTCTAGAGGCTGACTTTTCATTTGAATGCTGGTGCTGTACAAAATCTTTTTAGTTTCACGAAACCTCATTTGTCAATTGTGTGTCTTAATTCTTGTACTACTGAGGTCCTATTCAGAAAGATCATTCCTTTGTCTAAAAGTTAAAGCATATTAACTATTTTCTCCTCTTTTAGATTCAGGGCATCAGGTTTTATGAATGTCTTTAATCCATTAAAATAGAGGGTGCAGGATAAGGATATAATGTCATTCTTTTACATGGTATTCAGTTTGACTAGAACATTTGTTGGATATCCTGTATTTTCTCCAATATTTAATTTTTTGGGTTTTTTTTTTTTTTTTTTGGTCAAAAATCAAGTGCCTGTAGAAGTGTGGGATGATATCTGGGCCTGCTAATCTATTACATTGGTCAACATCTGTTTTTATTTTATTATTTATATTATTATTTATTTATTGGGTTTTGGGGGGTTGTTTGATTGAGACAGGGTCTCTTTATATAGCCTTGGCTGTCCTGGAACTCATGTTATAGACCATGCTGGCCTCAAACTCACAGAGATCTACCTCGTATGCCTCCCAAGTGCTGGATTTAAAGGCATGTGCCGCCACACCCTGCTTCTATTTCTTTTCTTAATGCCATACTACTTTTATTACTATGGATCTATTGTATAATTTGAAATCAGGAATGGTGATATTTCCAACAGTTTTTTTTATTTTAATTTTTTTATTAATTTATTCTTGTTACATCTCAATGTTTATCCCATCCCTTGTATCCTCCCATTCTTCCCTCCCTCCCCGTTTTCCCCTTATTCCCCTCCCCTATGACTGTTCCTGAGGGGGATTACCTTGCCCTGTGTATGCTCATAGGGTATCAAGTCTTTTCTTGGTAACCTGCTGTCCTTCCTCTGAGTGCCACCAGGTGTCCCCCTCCAGGGGACATGGTCAAATGTGAGGCACCAGAGTACATGAGAAAGTCATATCCCACTCTCCACTCAACTGTGGAGAATGTTCTGACCATTGGCTAGATCTGGGAAGGGGTTTAAAGTTTACCACCTGTATTGTCCTTGGCTGGTGCCTTAGTTTGAATTCCAACAGTTTTTAATAGAATATTTTTTGATGTCTTGAGTCCTTCATGTTTTCAGATGAATTTTGAAATTAATTTATCAACTACTGTGGACAGTTACATTAGAATTTTGGTGGGAAAGTTGTATTCTGTTTATAGATTGCTTTTTTAGCATGGCCGTGTTTATGATATTAGCCCTAGCAACATGTGAGTACAGAAGGCCTTCCCCTCTTCTGGCGTCTCCTTCAACTTCTTTCTTCAGTATCTTAAATTTTTCATTATAAAGCTTTCACTTCTTTGGTGAAATTTATCCCAAGACTGACTGATTTTAAGTTTATGGTGATTTCTTTCTTGGTATGTTTGTCACTGGTATACAGAATGAGATTTGATGCCATATTCTGGAGTTCAGGTGTACATGCAGACAGAGTACTATATACATAACAAATAAATAAGGAAAAAATTTAAAAAAAGAAACACTACTGATTTTTCTGTGTTAATTTTATATCCTACTTCTTTTATGACTATGATATTGCCAACACTTGGCCTTGAACTTTTGGTCCTTTTGCCTTTACCTCTCAAGTGCTTGAGTTACAGACGTGGATTACTATGCCTAGATTCTAAGATTTTTAATTTTTTAAAACAATTTATTATTTATACAATAGTCTGTGTGCATGTATGCCTACAGGCCAGAAGAGGGCACCAGATCTTCTTCATGGTTATTAGCCACCATGTGGTTGCTAGCAGTTGAACTCAGGACCTTTGGAAGGACAGCCAGTGCTCTGTGCTATCTCTCCAGTCCCCAGGTTTTTAAATTCTTAATCTGGCTTAATTTTGGTTATTTTTTAATAAAATAAAGTTGTTTATTTAATGTATGTTAAGTGTGTATACATGTATGGGTGCGTACCCTTGAAGGTTGTTTATCAGAAGTCACCTACTTGTTTTGTTTTTAGTCTTTTTTTTTTTTTAAATGTAGCCCTGACTGGCCTCTAATTCAGAGATCACCTGCCCCTGCCTCCTAAGTGCTGGAATTAATCTTCTCATTGGTCTGGAACTCAGCAAGAAAGCTAAGCTAGCCAGGCCAGTAAACCCAGTAACCCACCTGTCTCCACCTCCCAAGCACTGGTATTGAAGGCACACACACTGAAAGTACAGACTTGGCTTTTTAGGGGTCCTAGGAATCAAATGTTGATCCTCAAGCTTGAGTAATAAGCACTTTACTGATGTAACCATCTCCCCAGTCCTGTATGGTGAAATTCCAGGAATGTTTATGTGTGAATGTGGTATTCTCTACAGAGTTGGACCAGAGAAATAAGACTGCAGACAAGTTACCTGAGCAAAATGGAGGAACATGTGAGGAATTTTCCCAGAATTTATCTGGATGTTTCAAATTTCATAAAAGGTGCCAAAAATGTCATGATTACCTATCTGAAGGTAAGTAACTGTTTTATCATGTCTTTCTGGTGTGTGTATTGCTGTGTTCATGTGCATGGGTACATGTGCACACATAGGCCTATGCATGCAGAGATCAGAGGGAAACTTAGGTGTTATTTCTTAGGTGATATCTACTGTTTAGTTTTCTTTGAGACATGGTTTCTCACTAGCCTGGAACTCACCAAATAGTCTTAGTTGGCCAGCCTGAGCTACAGGTCATATCCTCCCTAGTGCAGGAACTCTAAGCACACCACCATGTCTGACTTTTATAAATTGGGTTTTGAAAGTTCGACTCAGGGCTTCATGCTTTCCTAGCAAGCACTGTAGCAACTAAGCCTCTCCCAGCCCTGCTTTTGTACCTTTTGTTTTGTTTTTGGTTGGTTTTTGTTTTTTTGTTTTTGTTTTTTTTTTTTCCTTTGTTTTTGAGACAGGGTTTCTCTGTGTAGCCTTGGCTGTCCTGGACTCACTTTGTAGATCAGGCTGACCTTGAGCTCACAGTGATCCACCTGCCTTTGCCTCCCGAGTGCTGGGATTAAAGGCGTATGCCACCACTATGCCCAGCCCACCTGACTATTGTAAGGATGTTCCTTATAAAGGTTTACAAACAATTACTCGTCCAATGTATGTAAACTAATTCTTCTATTTTTCTCAATTTCATCACTGTGGATTTTTTGTATGTATGATTAAAGGCTAAAGAATGTGTTATGATGGGTGGCAGTGGCACACACCTTTAATCCCAGCACTCGGGAGGTAGGTGGATCTCTGTGAGTTCAAGGACAACCTGGTCTACATAGTGAGTTCCAGGACAGCGAAGGCTACACAGAGAAACCCTGTCTCAAGCAACAACAACAAAATGTGTTATATATATATTTTATGAACATATACAGAAGGGAAAAAGAATGATCAAATTAGGTCAACTTCCTTATGTTCCAAAGAAAAGAAAAATCGACTAATGAAGGAAAATGCATGGAAGTGGAAGGTAATGTTTAGATAAGGACATAATTTTGTAAAGTGTAGTTCTTTCCAGTTAAATTAAGTTGAAAAAGTGGATCTTCCTCAGAAGTTCCAGAAAACTTGTGTGTGTGTGTGTGTGTGTGTGTGTGTGTGCACGTGCGCGCGCACACACACTCTAGCTCTGGCTAGAACTAACCTTCCCAAGGCTAGAAACCTTTTTTTTTTTTCATCCCTCCCCTCATTTCTCTGTCTTTCCCCTAACTCCCCTAACTCCCTCCCCAGCCCCAGACACAGACTGTAATTTTTTCTTATAAAACTGTTATAGTTTTGAAAACCATGAGTTAATACCAAGATGTTGCAAGGCAAAAATATTTTATTTATTTATATTTTTGGACATGCCAGACTTGCATGCTCCTCAGGAGTAGGAGAGTGAAGGAGGCTCAGACTATAAAAAGGAAAGTCTTTTTATGGCAAATGAGGAAGTGATTAAAAGAACAGAGTTCTGCAGTTATTTTTATGATCATGAGAAAGGTAAATGTTGTAGATATATGGTCAGACAGTCAGGAAACGTTTTATAGTCAGTCAATTCTTGGAACCATGGAAGCAATTTACAACGTGTAATTCACAAGATTATTGAAGAAGAACAAATCAAGAAAACCAAGCTGAGCTGGGCAGTGGTGGCGAAAGCCTTTAATCCCAGCACTCAGGAGGCAGAGACAGGCAGATCTCTGAGTTTGAGGCCAGCATGGTCTACAGAGTGAGTTGCATGACAGCCAAGGCTACATAGAGAAACCCTGTCTGGAAAAACAAAACAAAACAAAACAACAACAAACAATTTGACCTAATGGAGAGATGGCACAGTGGTTAAGAGCACTGGCTGCTCAGAGGTTCTGAGTTCAATTCCCAGCAACCACACGGTGGCTCATATCCATCTCTAATGCCCTATTCTGGCATGTAGGCGTACATGCAGATAGAGCATTCATAAAATAAATTCATAAAATAAATAATAAAAAAATGAGGCTGGAGAGATGGCTCAGCGATTAAGAGCACTGGCTGCTCTTCCAAATGACCCAGGTTTGGGCTGGAGAGATGGCTTAGTGGTTAAGAGCACTGACTGCTCTTCCAGAAAACCCAAGTTCATATCCCAGCACCCATATAGCAGTTCACACCTATCTGTAACTCCATGATCTGACACCCTTACACAGACGCACAAGCAGACAAAATGCCAATGCACATAAAATAAAATAAATAAATGTTAAAAAAAAATACATAAACATGCACTGCCCAAACGACCTGGGTTCAATTCCCAGAGCCCACATGGCAGCTCACAAATGTCTGTAACTTCAGTTCCAGGGATTGTGACATCCTTCATACAAATGCCCAGTCCCTGGTATTGATATTCCTCTTTTCCCTCCCCCTGAGCAGTAGTCAGGTAGCCCTGCCCTCTCACTGGCTATAGCACTCTGGAGGGTGGGCCCTGCACCTTGCCTGGGCAACACAGTGGAGCTGACCCTGATGATTAAGGCACAGGTGAGCCAGCCTCTAGGGTGTAAGAGTGGGAGAACTGTCTCAGGCCCTCACAGGCTGCAGCACTTGGGAGAGTGGGTGCCCACCCCTCCATGCCTTGACTGGGAAACACAGTGAAGTTGGCTCTGGAGGTGTGGGTGCAGGTGACCCAGCCTCAAGGGCATGAGAATAGGAGAGCTGACCCTGCCTCCTGCTGATGGCCGCATTGGGTGGCCTAGCCATAGCAGTGCTGGAGAGCCCACCTTTGTGGTGTGGATAACGGAGAACTGGTAGGATGACCAGCTCCAATACTACACAGGACTCTTGAATTGGCCACCCCAAAATCTATATCATCTTCTAACAGTTGGGATGTGTGAATGGGCTAGTCCAGCTGATCCAAAGCTGCAGAATCTCCATGACACAAGGCAACAACAGGATAACTTGGAGGAGTCCCCATAAGATCCAATATTTGATGGTTTCACAAAACCAGAGATCTTGAGCCAGATCAATGACTCACTGCAATGAACTTTTGAAAGTGAAAATGTGTAGACAGAGAGATATACATTGGGACACACATACTATAGCTTCCATGATAAGATGTTTTCTATGCTTTGTTGTTGTTGTTGTTGGTGGTGGTGGTGGTGATGTGTGTGTGTGTGTGTGTGTGTGTGTGTGTGTGTGTGTGTGCATGCGCACGTGTGTGCTTTATCTTGGGAGGTTGCAAGATCAAAGGGCGGATATGAGGGGATGGGGAGATGAGCAGGACTGGAGTTCACGATGTGAAACTCACCAAGAATCAACAAAAAAGTTTTTATGTATACCCTGTTCTGTCTGCATGTACTCCTGCAGGCCAGAGGAGGGCATCAGATCTCAGTATAGATGGTTGTGAGCCACCATGTGGTTGCTGGGAATTGAACTCAGGACCTTTGGAAGAGCAGGCAGCACTCTTACCCTCTGAGCCATCTCTCCAGCCTCAACAAAAAGCTTTTAAAAAGGAACTATTTAATAAGCCTTTGTTTTTCCATCTATAGATGGTCTGTGGCAGCCATTCCAAATAATGTATACATTGTGTCTTTTCTGTATAAAAAAAAATCCCCCTTTGATGAGATGGAGAAAATGTGTTGTAGAAGGGACAGATAAGGGTCTTATGCATTAGCCAGTGTTTTGGAAGGAAAGGCTAATGGTCAAGAAGGCCTTACATTATGCAGCAGGGGGAATAGTCCTGAGCCACACTCCTTAAAATATAGTTGATAAGCATGTGAGATTTTATTTTTTACTTTTTTAGATTTATTTATTTATTATTTAGAAAGTAATCTGCCCACATTTGTGCCTGCATGTACACCTGCCCACCAGAAGAGGGCACCAGATCTCACTATAGATGGTTGTGAACCACCATGTGGTTGCTGGGAATTGAGCTCAGGACCTTGTGGAAGAACAGACAGTGCTCTCAACCTCTGAGGCATCTCTCCAGCTCAGCATGTGAGATTTGAAAAAAGAAAATATTTTCGTTATCCACCCACTTATGTTTTATAAAACCATATAGTTAACAATTAATTAAACTAGGTCTCATTTGACAGTGATATTGGCAATATCACTTACTACAAACAACAAGCATTAACTAAGAACTCCAAATCTGCCAGGCGTGGTGGCGCATGCATTGCGGATCACTGTGATTTTGAGGCCAGCCTGTGTGGGAAGGAGTGTAAGCTTTGTCCCAGGTGAAAGCAATCTTGGCGGGTTTTGCCCCTTGGAAACACCACAGATACGTTGTGATAGACTGGGTGGAGCCATCCGGGTCTGAAATTCAGGAAGCGGACTGGGGACTCGGGCTGTTGTCGATGAGGGGAGGGATCCTGACCCAGACGGGCCATTGCACGCCAGAGAGAGACACAGGCAGAGAGGAGAGGAGAAGGCTGCAGTTTTTGGAGCACGGATCGCACGTTGATTGGGGAGACCAGCTTACAGGCCAGACCAGTGTGCAGGCCAGAGACACCTGGGGATCTGTCCCGTGGAACAGATACTGGAAGGTTTATTCTTGTTTCCCTTTAACCCTTTCCCCCTCTTGTATAGGATAGTTTGATTGTATAATAAAGTCTAATTGTTAAGAAACAGAGCCAACAAGCCTGGTCTACAAAGTGAGCCTAGGACAGCCAAGGCTACACAGAGAAACCCTGTCTTTAAAAACAACAACAACAAAGAACTCTAGATCTTAAGTCCACACAAGCACTTCCAAGTTTCCTGGACCTTTTCTTCATTGTTTCTTTACCTCTGTGCTAGACTGTCCTGATGTACCTGAGCTACACATAGAATTCCTTGAGGCCCTGAAATTAGTCAATGTATCCAATCAGCAGTATGACCAGATGGTCTGGATGGCCCAGTATCATCTGAAAGACACAACATATCTGATGGAGAAGATGCGAGAGCAATTTGGATGGGTGTCTCACCTGGCAAGCCACAACGCAGTGACTGAGGGCATCTTTAATTCAACAAAGGTAAGGAACACACAACAGGAATGGCATGTGCTACGTCTATTCTGCTAGTTACTTACTGATTACAACTGAACTTGAAAACAAGCTGGAAAGGAATACACATAACTCCATTGTAGCTGTGATCCAAGTCCACTTGACTTAATGTAGTTCACGGTGTAGAAAGCTGGGTATGCTGGCTCACATCTTTTACATTAGCTGCCTGTGATGCTAAGATAGGAAGATCTTTAATTCAAGGCCTGAATGAACTACATAGTGTGTTCTGTGCCAGCCTAAACAACTTAGTAAGTCCCTGTCTTAAAAAAAAAATTTAAAGGGCCACAAATGTAGCTTAGTGGTGCATTTACTTAGCCTTTCTGGGTCCTATACTCATGGTAGACAAGGTCATAAAATACAAAATGCATTTCAGTCTATAACGACTAATTCTTCTATAAGTATAGGTTTGTAGCTGATAGTGACAACCCTAAGCTGTTTAATGCAGAAAATTTGTAGGCAAAGTAGAGTTCAAAATTAGACACCATGAGCTAGAATAGTTAAGTGCATTTACTGTTCTTGAGAGGACCCATGTTTGATTTCCAGATTTACAATCTCTCTTAATTTCAGCTCCAGGGGACACACTCTTCTGGCCTCCTTAGGGACCAGGTATGCATGTAATGTACAGACATAAATTCAGGCAAAACATCCATATACACAAATACAGATTTTTAAATTATACTCTAAAACAACAGCTGAGAAATATTGGAAAAGGTCTTTAACCTTTCTCTTTTTAATTTTTATTAAAAAATTATTTATTTATTATGTAAACAACATTCTGCCTGCATGCCTGCAGGCCAGTAGAGGGCACCAGATCACATTATAGATGGTTGTGAGCCACCATGTGGTTGCTGGGAATTGAACTCAGGACCTTTGGAAGAGCAGCCTTTGCTCTTAACCTCTGAGCTATCTCTCCAGCCCAATTTTTAACCTTTCTAGCCCTCAGTTTTCCCACTAAAATGGGAATAATGGGAGCCACATTAAAATGTTTGCCTCTGTTCCTTAGTTTTTAAAAAGTTAAATTATGGCACTTATTTATTTTTGATACAATAAACTAAATCACTGTCTTAGTTAGGGTTTTATTACTGTGAAGAGATGCCATGGCCAAGACAACTCTTATAAAGGAGAACAGTGAATTGCCTGGCTTACGCAGTTCAGAGGGTTAGTCCATTATTGTCATGGTGAGAAGCATGGCAGCATGTAGGCAGACATGGTGCTGAAGAAGGAGCTGAGATTTCTACTTCTTGGTCTTCAGGCAGCATAAGGAGATGGAGTGTACCACACTGGGCTTACCCTGAGCATATATAACCTCAGAGCCTGCTTCCACAGTGACACACTTTCTCCAGCAGGGCTAAATCTCCTAATAGTGCCATTCCCTATAAGCATTCAAACATATGAGTCTATGGGGGCCGTATCTATTCCAACCACCACCAGCCAACTAATGTCAAGGCTAGAGAATTAAATTTTGGTGGCTCAGTGGATAAGGGCACTTGTTGTTTCTACAGAGGATCCATGTTTGATTTTTAGGAAACACAGGGTGGCCCACAACTGCCCATAACTCCATTTCCAGGAGACCAGACCTCCTCAGGCACCAGGCGTGCACATGCAGTTATACAGACATATTGTGAGTAAGACATACAACATAAAATAGATCCAAAAGGTTTTTAAATTAAATATCATCTAAGAACATGCTGTCATCTTAAGTTGTATCTATGCTGTGACCCCCACATTTGATCTCTTTGCTGCATAAAACAATGGCTGACTTCGTCCTGAGCCATGCATGCCTATGACCACACACAAATTGCCTTAATTATACAAAAGTGCTACATTGCTTCCTATGGTGTTAGCATTGGGTGGAGGGGTCCTAAGAAGACCTGGGTGCAAAACATACAGGCCATAGCAACTGAAGATGCAACGGTCTGTATATATGATGCTCTGTAGAGGAACAAAACTGAGTAAATATTACAAAGGAGGCTTATTATACTGACTTTCATGATGTGCCCTGAGTAGTTTAATAACGGTGATCTGCATAGTCAAGAGGCTAAGAACCAGTAGCTACTCAGCCTACTAGGCTAGAAGCCTCAGCAACACCCCCTCTAGTGATGAAGGTATGGAGGACTCGCGGAGAGTCATCATCCTCATTCCACGCTGGAAGCTAAAGAAGCCGGTCTTGACAGCAGCAGAGGATAGCAGTGGTGGCTGCGGCAACAATACAGACAATGCACTCACCAGGAAGGCCTGAAGACAGGCAGCAAAAAGCAACAGCTTTCCCCTCTGACCTTTTTAGATGAGGGCAACTGTTGGAAGGTGCCACCCACTTGATGGGATGGTCCTTCCTCTACAATTAATCTATCCAGAAAATACTACAACAGACTCATCCAGAGGCACGGCTCTTAGTTGATTCCAGCTCTGATCAAGTTGACATCAAGGTTAACCACCACAGTGCCCTAGTTGGGTTCCTGTTACCAAATCCTGTTCTAGCCACGGACTGTGTTTCAGAACTCTCTGGTGAACCTAGGTGCAGCTAGAGATGGTTTGCAGCAATGATCATATTCAGCACCTCCTCCGTCTCTGTTCCAGGGTGCTTCAGCCTGTTTTTAGGGAATCTGACATTTCGCTCTTTGTCAACCTACAAGTTGTAGCCCATGCATAGTTTGAAAACTAAGTTTAGCTACTCATAACAGTTTTTTTTTTTAAGTTGTTTGTGGGAAATGCCTGCAGTCTTCAGCACTTAAGAGTTAGACACAAGAGGATCAGGAATTTAAGGCTGGCCTCAGTTATGAAGATTTTGTCTCAAGAAATCAAAACAAGCTTAGTATGGTGGTGAACACCTGTAATCTCAGCAGTCTAGAAGCTGAGGCAGGAGGATTTCAGAGAGTTCAAGGCCAGTCTGGGATATATAACAGGTACCAAACTAGCTAGGGCTACATAACAAGACTGCCTCACCCCACCTCAATGTGTGAGGGTCTGGGCTTCATCCCTAGCAGGTCATGAGGCAGATGGGATAAAAAGAAAAGAGGGGAGGAAGGGAAGGAGGAAATGGAAGACTAAGCAATTTTTAAAGAAAATAGGTTGATTCACCTCACAATTCTGGAGACTGGAAAGTCCAAATTTATCTTCTGAAGTGAGCCATGTGTTGCTGTATGCATGCCAGGAAGGAAAAGCCACCAATATGGAAATAGAACTTGTGAGAGAGAGACTGAGGAGTGGTAAAAGGGGAGGTGCCAGACTTGCTTTGTAACAACTTGTAGCCCGTGCTTATTAGTAACTGATGCTTCTAGATGTGACTAGTACATCTCTCGGTAACATGACATTGATAATCAAATTCCAATATGAGTTGTGGAAGGGATAAATCACATCTAAGCCACAGCAGGTGATACTGCTACTTTCTCCAGTTTTCAGATGAAGCACTGAACACTGTGCTCACACAGAGCGAGCACTAGAAATACCCATGGTGAGAAGCAGTGTGGGTCTCTCCCAAGAATCAGTGGACTCAGCTGCTTTGATAAAAGAATGGCCTATATAAGCCATTCTTCTCAAGGCAGCTCTTATTTCATCATGTTAAAAAAAAGTACAAATCATAGACCTGCAAGTGTTAAAAAGAAGCCTTCTGAGGCCGGGCATGGTGGCGCATGCCTTTAATCCCAGCACTCAGGAGGCAGAGGCAGGCAGATCACTGTGAGTAAGGGCCAGCCTGGTCTACAAAGTGAGTCCAGGACAGCCAAGGCTAACACAGAGACCCTATCTCCAAAAAAAAAAAAAGCCTTCTGTATGAACTTCACAAATTATAACAAGTAAAGTTATGGCCCTTGCTTATTTATAGTTTTTTATAGATATTTACTATACAATTATGTACTGGGTTAGGCACAAATGTTTGTGGCATTTCTTATATGTTAGATTTACTAAAAGGCAAGTAAATCGATGGGCACAGGCTATTCCTTTATAAGCTGGAATTGCAGCCAGGTGTGGTGGCATGCACCTGTAAATCACAGAGCATGTTGGGAAATGGACACAGGAGGATTAGGAGTTCAGGGTAATCCTCAGCTATGTAGCAAGTCCAATGCCAGCCTGAACTATATGAGATACTATGTCAAACAGCAAAAATAGAATTATTAAATTTGCTATTTATGTTTTTGATAGAGGAATTTATTGGAAAGTGTTTTTTTTTTCCAAATAGTTCTCTTGATGTTATATCAAATTGTATTTAATGTTTAGTTCCATCAAAATGATTAAAAAATACATTATATGCACTTGGGAACTTATTAAGAGATTAACTGGACTAGGCAGGGTAGCATATGCCTTTAATCCCAGCACTCAGGAGGTAGAGGCAGGTGGATGGCTGTGAGGCAGCCTGGTCCAGGACAGCCAAGGATACACAAAGAAACCCTGTCTCAAAAAGTCAAAAAGAAAGTAAAGAGAGAGTAACTAAACCAGGTACTGTAGCACCTGCTTGAAGGTGTGGCACTCAGGGCTGAAGCATGACTGAAGTCACCCTGAATATATAATGAGACCTTTTAAAAAAAACAAATCCAAATCACAGAAAACAAAGAGAGAGAGAGAGAGAGAGAGAGAGAGCCCTCAAGAATACAATGTGCATGCCACTTGATTAGTTCTTACCAAATGACACATAAAACCACAAACTGTAAATTTCCTAGGAAAATTACAAAAATTTGCATTCCACATTAATGTCTGTAAAGCAAACAATAGTAAATAGTAAACATTCACCAGTTCAGGTTAGTTTTCTGGTTTCTCTTGGAGATGAGTAGTGCCTCGTGTGAGTGGATGTCAAAGGACAGCTTGTGGAATTGGATTCTGTCCACCCATCATGTGATACAGGGACCTAACTCAGACTATCAGGCTCGGCAGCAAGCACCCTTCTGTTGCAGGATCTTTGATCCCATTATGATCCCTGAGATTGTGAACTGTAAAAACCTGTCTTTTGTTTGGTGTAGTTGAGCCCTAACACACACCTTTAATCTAAGACCTTCCTGTACACAGGATTTAATAAAGTTAACCCTAGGTCAAGAGGCAGAGCAAGAATCCAGCTGACAGGGATTAAAGAGTAGGAGGGACTTTGAGTTGGCGGGTGTTTAAAGCAGTGTGCGGAAGTAGAAGGAGCTTGTTTGCCCTTTAGCTCTTGGGCTTTTAGCTTTTAACTCTTTGGCTCTTCAGCTCCTTGGCCTTTAGCTTTTGGGGATTTTTTGAGCTTTGAGCTGGCAAGCCTTTGGCCTTGGTTTGTTTTTTTTTTTTTTTTTTTTTTTTGTTTTTTTTTTTTTTGGCCTTTTCCTCTTGGGCTGTCAGCGGAGCTAGTGAGCCTTTTGGGCCTTTTCCATCAAGACATGAGCTGAGTAGAAAGGTCAGTTGGGTGCTTTCTCTGCCTCTCTGAGCTCACAGGTTTTCACTGCAACACCTGGCCCGGGTCTTTATTGGTAAAATGGAACAATACAACACACTTCCCCACTGATGCATTTTGTTGGCCTATGTTATTAATTTTGAATATGCACTAGGGTATGAAAAGCTTTTTATCTATAACCTTCTTCTTCAGGCAGCTCTGAACAGCCATGAAGGAAATTCTTCCAAACAGGATGGAATTACGGTAGACTCAACCCTTCTGCCTTCCCCTAACTTCACACTCCAGAACTTACCTGAAGAAAGTGCTGAGAACGCAAATGTCATTGACTATGTGGTAGCAAAAGTTCTGCGGCATTTTAAAGGACATTTTAAAACTTGGTAAGAGAATAGCTGATTAGGAAATCTTTGTTGACAGGGTAGGTGACTCACTAAAGAAATAATAGAAATATAAGAATTGAGGAGAAACTCTGAAATTTGTCACTGTTAAAAGGCTATAAATGTTCCTAGAAGGTGACACACATACACCTTTAATCCTAGCACTTCGTAAATAGAAGTTGGCAGACCTATGTGGGCTCAAGGCTGACTTGCTCTACATACCCCGTTCCAGGCTAGCCAGGGCCACATAATGAGACCCATAGGAATGTGATGACTTGGAAACTCTTATATTATCAGTGGGGATATAAGCTAGTTTTGCCTTTTAAAAACATTTCCATCATTTTTGAGACAGATCCTTGTTACATAATCCAGGCCAACTGACCTCCAGGTGTGATCCACCACATCCAAGCCTGGCTTTGCCTTTGGAAAGCTAGTTAATTATGTATCCAGAGTCACACAAGTTCTTTTTCACATTATTCTACTTCTGGAATCAATATAAGGAATCAATCTAAATTTGATTAAAAGTCCCTCCTTTGAGATTTATATTTGGAAAATTATTTAAGGCAGTAAAATATTGAGACTAATCAGTTTCTAAAAATAAGAGCATGAGCCTGGACAGCAACCACATGGTAGCTCACAACCATCTAAAATGAGATCTGGTGCCCTCTTCTGGCATGCAGGCATTCATGCAGGCAGAACACTATACATAATAAATATAAATCTTTAAAAATAAAATAAAAATGAAAGCATGGTTAAGAAAATATTGACCAAATCCACTCAATACACTTTATGAAACTTTTATAATTAGTTCAATTCACTCAATAAAATCCAAATATATGTTCTAGTGAGCGATATACCTGTATTTAGAACACCCAACAAATGTTTATGTGACTGAAAAATGCCAGGAAGTTATAATTTTTTCTGTTTGTTTCTTTAGTTTCTTTCTTGGATCTTTGACAAGCATGAGACCTGTGTGTATTTAGCTAGTCAGAACACTGACAAATGTGCCCACCATGCTTATAGGATATACAAAGGCAGAAAATCAGTTAGTAAGCAAGCTCAGGAGAAGGCTCATTTTCACTGTTAATTTAAAATTTAAAGATTATAAAAGTGAGAGTAAAACACACATTTCCTGTTGAGGATCTTGCCCCATATACCGGACCTTGGTACTGAAGATTGAACTTAGAAGTCCATACCTGCTAAGCAAGTGCTATATCCCTGAGTTGTCTTCCCAGCCCTAGAGACTTATAGATTAAAATTTTAGCTACCATGTGAGAACTTGTCCTTCAGATATTGTTATTAGAGTTGGTAATATATACAAGAATATTTAGCTGTCACTGAACATTAAACTAGTAATTCTATTTCTTAGAATCCAACTTAAGAAATCAGTTGTAAATGTGAACTAAAAAAAAAAAAATGATAGCAATAGTGTTGACTCTAGTTTTTAAAGTCTATTTTATTTGAGGTATTGAAACCTCTACCTCCCTTCCACCAACCCCTTAACCCTGGATATGAGAAAGAAGCTTAGACGGGAGAGGGGCCACAGACCCCCTTACTCCTCCTGGCTATTTAGAATCAATGGGTTCTTTTGGGAAATACCAATGTCCATCAACAGCAAATGCAGCAAGGAGTCTACTCCAAGCTGCTGAGCTGAGACACTTGTCCATCCACCACACAGTCAGTCTCTGGTCTCTCCAAACACCACCAAACACCGTACTTCCTCTCTCTGGGCTCTTATGTTTATCTTCCTCAGAGTCGTAGACCATGTCACTCTCCAAGAGATGGGCCTTACCAGCTGGCAAAGACCATACCCTGCAGGAGGCAATTATAGCTTGTGGACACATTAAAGCCCAAACTAAAATTCCACACTTGGGATTAAAACAAAACAGTTACATAACATAACTGATTTTTACAAGGAAACCCAAACTTCCATTGCACAATAGTTTTGTTAAAATGGTAGAATTATAGCTAAATTTTGTCTTTAAAAGATGTGGAGAATGAGCCAGGTGTGGTGGCACAAGCCTCTGATCCCAGTACTTGGGATGTAGAGGCGGGTGGATCTCTGTGAGGCCGGTGTGATCTACAGAGCTAGTTTCAGGACAGGCAGGGCCACACATAGAAACTCTGTCTCAAAAAACAATAGCAAACAAACAAAGGTGTGGAGATTGTAATTTTGTTACTTTTAGAATTAAGAAGCCCAGGTGTGGTGGCACACCCCTTTGATCCCAGCACTTGGGAGACAGAGGCAGGCAGATCTCTGTGGGTTCAAATCCAGCATGGTCTATAAAGTGAGTCCAGGACAGCCAGGGCTGTTACACAGAGAAACCCTGTGTCAGAAAAAAAATTAAAAAGCTGTAACTTATAAAGAATTAAGGCTGGTGTGTTAATCTTTGGTTGGATGCTTACCTGGCATGGATGAGGACTGGGTTCAATCCCCAAGCACTGCGGAATGAACAAATGAATGCATATATATGTATGTATACCCCTCTTGTGGAGTGCTCACCAGCATCCTAGATTCTTGATGTTTCATATCAGTTTGTGGTGTGTTTATTTTGCTATAACACTTTCACAAGCTCCAAAGTTACAGGATGTAATCAATGTCTTTATATCTTGAGTATTTAATAAGCATGTATTGATGTGTTCTTAATATCATTGTTGTAAAAGCATAGGCAAGCATTTTGTTAAATAGGATAATGGGTCATGACTAACAGAAGTGTAGTGGACAAGACCTGAGTGAGTGTATGTAGAGTTTAGTTTCGCAAAAGAGGAAGGAACCATCTTTTTTTTTTGGTTTGGTGCTGGGGATGGAATACAGGGTATTGAACATGCTATGTACATACTGAGCTACACCATAAAAATTCAGGTTTGAAGCCAGGTGTGGTGGCGCACGCCTTTAATCCCAGCACTCAGGAGGCAGAGGCAGGAGGATCGCTGTGAATTTGAGGCCAGCCTGATCTACAAAGTGAGTCTAGGACAGCCAAAGCTACACAGAGAAAACTTGTCTCAAAAAACAAAAACCAAAAAACAAAAACAACAAAATTCAGGTTTGACAAACTATGGAATCTGTGATAATTTCTTCTAGTGATGAAGTTAATAATATCCATATGTGAGAGCTGGGCATGGTAGAGCGGGAAGCTCAGGGGTCAAAGGTTATCTTCAGCTACTTAGAGAATTTCAAACAGTTTGGGCAATATGAGAAACAATCTCAAAAAACCAAAAGGTATGTAAGGGGGAAATTATTCATACTTCTGAACCTAGAAAAAGGAGCGAGGCCAGGGTGGGGGATGGGGAGACATGAAAGGGTTAGAGAAGAGGAAGAGGGTAAAGAAGAAAGAAAAGGAAAGGGTAATCGGGAATGGCTGTCATCAGAGTGTGCTGCATATGTACATGAAAATTAATATACACTAACATTATCCACATATATGGGTTTTTATTACTTTGTATATGTTAATTTTTATGAAGCTATAAACATTTTTCAAATTATCTATTATGAACTTTTACTCAAGCAAAAAAAAAAATTCACTAAGACTATTGTTGACACTTTTTAAAAAATTATATTTTATTTTAGCTCCTTATATCTCTACCTCCCTTTACCCCAATCCCTTCCAACACCCCAACATCAGGTAGGAGAGGCGAGGGGCATGGCTATCTCTAATGTCTTTAACTACTTTTGGCTGGTGAGCGTCACTGGATTTCTTGGTGCAAGTCTGACCTTCATTTCAGGATATCTCCAATGTTTTCTCTCAAACTGCAACAACTGCAACCGGGGGCAGCAGCAGTATTTTTTTTTTTTTTTCCTCAGAGCCCCCTGGCTCTGGAATTTATTCCCTCTCCAGAGGCCTCAGAATTACACTATCTGCAGCTGGCAAAGAGCTTCTCTCAGAGCCCATATGAGGCTGTGGACAATCTGAATCAGCCTCATATCCAACACCAGGGATTAAAATAAAAACATGTTCATATAACATAACTGAGCTTTTAAAGACACCAAAACTTTCCACTATCTTGACTATAGGTTCTTTTTTGTTTGGTTTGGTTTGGTTCTTGAGACAGGGTTTCTCTGTGTGACAGCCCTGGCTAGCCTGGGCTCACTTTGTAGACCAGGCTGGTCTTGAACTCACAGAGATCTGCCTGCCTCCCAAGTGCCGGGATTAAAAGTGTGCACAAGCCACACCTGGCTTGACTATAGGTTGTTTTGTTTAAAAGGTAACATATTTTCTTGTCTGATGTCCCCTTTAGGAGGTTACTGCTGACTTGACAGGCAATGGATTTATTTTCCTTCCTTCCTTTCTTTTTTTGATAGAACTGGTTTTTTAAATTTTATTATAATTTATAATACATCCTGCATCCAACAAGAATTATCTCAAGCCGAAACCTGCAAATCCTAAGATGCAATGCAGACTAATGTCAATAGATATAATTATAGGAAAATATGATAGCCTTGTGTTACAAAGGATTGTTAATGAATTTATGTTGAATGGCAGACTAATAACTAGTCATATTGAGTTAAAAATGAAAATTTTTTTCTTAAAGTGTACGTATATACTATATTGAATGACATATCAAAAGGTCTGTATATTAAAATAAACATTAAATCACCTAGGTGTTTATATTCCATTATTTTTACAGATGTGTCACTTTCTTTTTCTTCTTTCTTTTTTGACAGGATATTTCTATTATGTAGCCCTGGCTGTCCTGGAACTCAATATATAGACTGACTGGCTGGCCTCAAACTCACAGAGATCCATCTGCCTCTGCCTCACAAGTGCTGGAATTAAGAGAGGGCAACACCAGGGTTGGGGTTCTTTTCTTTTTTAAAAATTTATTTTATTTGTATGTGTGTGTGTGTGTGTGTGTGTGTGTGTGTTTGTACATGTATAAGTGCAGGTACCCATGGAGGCCAGAAGAGAGCACTGACTGCCTTAGAGCTAGAGGTCAAGGCTGCTGTTAACTCCACAATGAGGGTACTGGGAACTGAACTCAGTTCGTATGCAAGGGTAGTGTGCTTTCTTTTCTTTCTTTCTTTCTTTCTTTCTTTCTTTCTTTCTTTCTTTCATCTTCCTTCTCGTTTTTTGTTTTTTTGTTTTTGTTTTTGTTTTTTTTTGAGACAGGGTTTGTCTGTGTAGTATCCCTGGCTGTCGTGGACTCACTTTGTAGACCAGGCTGACCTCGAACTCACAGAGATCTGCCCTTCTCTATTTCCCTGAGTGCTGGGATTAAAGGTGTGCACCACCCCTGCCTGGCCACTATCTGTCTTTTTGTGAGTGACAAGTATCATCTTGCTTGATGTGTTCAAGGCTCATCCATCTTGTATCACTCGTTGGTATTTCCTGTTTAAGCCTGATGTTTTATCACATGTATAGATCAAATGTTGCTTTATCTATTCATCCATGAGATGAGTCAAAGGTGAATGAACTCCTCCCTTTCCACATGAGTGCAAAAGGGTGCTTTGAAGACATATATAAGGTTACATTGTTCTCTTAAAGGTTGAAGCCAGGCACGGTGACACACACCTAGGATTCCAGCACTCGGGAGGCAGAAGCAAACAGATTTCTTTGAGTTCAAGGCCAGCCTGGTCTACAGAAGGAGTCTAGAACAGCCAAGGCCACACAGAGAAATGCTGTCTCAAAAAACAGAAAACAAAGAGACAAATAAAAAAGTAGGTTGAACAAGCAGGCAGAGTATACAGTAGGCTGGCAATTTTGAGTCTTAGGTGAACTCAAGGTGTAGTGTTAACTTTGGCTGGGAGGTCCAGCAAAAGTCCTAGTCTCTTAGAATGTAAGAGATATTTTTAGAATACTGAATTGCCACTTCCTTTCGTTCATAGGAAGACATTTTAATTTCCTTACATTTCTCCCTAAACTTTTATTTTTATTCTTTCTGCCAAAATTTTAATCTATAACTAATATTTATGCCTAAATTCTCTTGTTGATCAATAAAACTAAACATAAAAACTAAGATTTAAAATTTAAAATAATTAGCTGTACCTGGTGGTATGCACCTTTAATCCCAGCACTCAGGGAGGCAGAGGCAGGTGGATCTCTGTGATTTGAGGCCAGCCTGGCCTATAAAGCAAGTCCCCGACAGCCAAGGCTCCACAGAGAAATCCTGTCTCAAAAACAAACAAACAAACAACAACTACAACAAAACAAAAACCCCAAAAGTTCTGTAACACCAAGTCAAGTTATCAAATATTCATCCTAGATTGTTACCATTGTAATTATCCATAGACCATTGATCAAATAATATATTGTATGAAGGAACCAAACTGAAGCCATTTTGAATAAAACTTCCATCTTGAATAGGGGTCAGTTTGAGTTTAAGTCCAAGACTATCTTGGGTAACTGAGTCTGTTCTGTGGCCCTAAACGATCAGTAGTGGCCTGAATACAATACATTTTGTAATTTTTTAAGTACTTACTAAGATGAATGATGCATGACTATTAATATTTAATATTGATTCTTTAATAAATCAATGGTTACTCCTTAAGCAGCTTTATACCCAAATAACCACACAGAGAGACTATGATCTATTTAATTAGACTACAGCACAATGCTGCACAACAACTATTCCATCCTAAACCTCTAAACTATTATAGTTTCCTCCCATTCAGATTTCCCATATTATACTTGCTTTTTACTCATAGCCTAGGTCCATTTCATTCCTCCTGGTGTTTCCTGGTCCTTTCCACATCCTGTCCTTCCTGCTCTTTCTCCTCCCCTCACTGGACCTGGATGTCCCACCCTACTCTCTCTATTGCTCAGCATGGCTTTTATTAGCGACACGAGAACAAATGGTGTCATGTTTACACAAATTTGAGACAGGAGATACTGAGAATAAACATCACAATGCAGCGTCTGGATTGAAACCAGATAGTGGCATTTGAATAGACAGGAAAAACTGTACACAGTCCACAAGAACATTTATGCCAACAGATGCAGTCAGTTCCAGAGTCTGTACTGTTGGTCCTGACTGGTCAGTTTTTGATGACTTCAGAAATTAAGATCCAAAGACCCAGGTGTGAATTGAAGTTTCCAGAATAAAGCGTCATCTATGTTAGACACCCTACAGGGCTGGCGGTGGGGGAGGGGGGCAGTTGTGCAGAGAATGACGGAGGACAAGGGTCGGCTCTAGTGGCCGTCAGGGGAACAGGTAGGATTTAGCATCACCTGTTCATCCAGATTTGTGTTGGCTCTTTCTTCTGGAATAGCCTATTTTCAAGAAAACTAGGTCAAGAATAATGCTTTTATTTACATTTAATTTTTTATGCATATGAATGGTTTGCCTGCATGTATGTCTGCATATCATGTGTGTGTCTGGTGCTCACAGAGGCCAGAAGAGGCCAACAGGTACCCTGGATCTGGATACACAGATGGTTGTGAACTGCCATGGAGGCGCTGGGACTTGAACCCAGGCCCTCTGGAAGAGCAGCCAGTGCTCTGAAGTGCTGAGCCCTCTCTCCAGCCTAACAATATAAACATTGTGATTTTGAGCTTTTGAAGCTGAACTTGCAGCAGGTAGACAGAAGAATCTTGCTGGGTTAGCTTCTTTTCACTGTGACATGATACCAGAGACAATCAACTTATGAAAGTTTATTTTGGCTGAAGTTTTCAGAACATGGTTGCTTGTTTTAGTTGCCTTCTTGTCTGTGGGGAACAACACATTATACACAACACATTATTGTGATTTCCAGTTGTGTGGCTAGAAGCAAACAAACAGAAACCAGCCAGGATCTCAATGTCACCTTCAAGAATGACTACTTCTGGTTACTAAACCCCACTTGCTAAAGGTTACACCACCTCCCAATAATACCACAGGCTGGCCAGAAAGCCTTTTGAAAGGTTGAGCTAAGTAATAGATGGTTTAGCCAGTAAAGGGCTTGCCACCAAGGGTGATGATCTGAGTTGGCCCCACACCCCAATGTGTAAGCAGAAACCCACCAGGCACACACACTAAACATACACCTTTTCCACCCTTTTTCTAGACAGGGTTTCTCTGTGTAGCTCTTGCTGTTCTGAACTTGTTTTCTAGACCAAGCTGGCCTTGAACTCACAGAGATCCACCTGCCTCTCTACACATTTTAAATGCTTGAATGGCCATCATTAATTTTAACAACGCACATCTTCCACTTGTTCCAGCTGATAGCCTTCAGCAAGACTGGGAAAATAGGGTCATGAGAATGAGAATCACTTATCACTGTCCTTTCAGATGTAGCCTCCCGAGTGCTGGGATTAAAGGCATGCGCCACCACAGGCCCACCAAAGCTAGGCTCTCAAGTACCCAGGCTGGCCTTGAACTTGCTATGAAGCGAAGAATTGCCTTAAACTCCTGATCCTCTAGCCTCAACCTCCCAAGAGCTGGGATTACTATAGGCTCTTATTGCCAAGATGGAGTAAATCAAGAGAATTGGGAAAGCCTGCGGGCGTTTGCGCCAACAACTTCAGCCACGTGGGCGCGGGGTCTGCCAATCTTCACAGCAGGAAGAGGCGGTGCTCGCAGAGTGTAGGGAAAAGAGCGCGCGGAAGGTCCCTGCTTTGGCGCCCGCTACACTGTCGTCAACTTCTCCGCGATGTCGGTCGCCGGCTCCGAGCTACAGTCCGCCGCTCAGCAGCGGGGCGCGGAAGCAGCGCGGCACGGGGAGCTGCAGTATCTGGGGCAGGTGGAGCACATCCTGCGCTGCGGCTTTAAGAAGGAGGATCGCACAGGCACAGGCACTCTGTCCGTGTTCGGCATGCAGGCGCGGTACAGCCTGAGAGGTGAGCATGGCGGGATAGGCCGCGGGAGGACGCCTGGCGGTCTGGGCGCGCGGAGGCGCAAGGCGGGCTGCCTTGGTTAGTTCTAACGTGGCCTAGGAGTCCTAAGCATTCCAGGGCTACTGCTACTGCAGGTAAACCCGGTCCTAAAGTCCCGCCTTTGTTCTAAATCCCTGTTAAGCCGCCTCTCCGGAACCAGTCTTGCGGCCCGAGGGAGGGAGTGGGAGAAACCTGTTCCGGTTTGTCCAAGCCTTGCCCTGAGGTCCTGAATTTGCTCCTCCTCTTCCCTCCATTAGCTAAGTACCTCTTTGAAACGGTTTTAAAAATTGGAGCGAAAATGGTTCGGGCGGTGCTACGGAGTCGCAGAAAAAGAGGAGACCCCAGGCTCGAGGTGGGAACTGTGGCGTTTCCTCCTGCAGCCTTGAGGATGTCTAGGCTTACCGGTGGTACCAGGAAGAAGCGCTCTCTGAGTTGCTGGAATCTAGCACAGCAGCGCTGGGAAGAGCTCTGGACCCTTGTCGGTGTTGCCTGAGGGTGGGGCTAATGGTGGGCTTTAGAATGGATGAAGAGCAACCTGACGCTAGCGTAAAGAGTAGCTTTGAGTAAGGATACACCCACTCTTAGGGAATTCACTTAGTCTCAAACTGTTCTGGAGCTGGAAACTACACAGCCCTCACTGCGCAGATGCACAGCCTAAAGGGCATCCGAGAGCAGTGGACTCTGATGAACGACAGGCCCAGTTGTGTGTGTTTGTTTAGAGACAGCGTTTCTCTGTGTAGCCTTGGCTGTCCTGGACTCAATTTGTGGACCAGGTTGGTCTCTGAACTCACAGCTATCCACCTGCCTCTGCCTTCCTGAGCGCTGGGATTAAAGGTGTGCGCCACTAACCCCAGCTCAGACACAGTTCTAATCCATTTCCTCTGTTTAGGCTGTGGACAAATTTGTTTTTGTTCTTTACCTCTCTACCCTCCCTTCAGCTTTTCTGTGTAGATGTTTAAGATGGAAGCAGTGCTCTCTCGTTGCAAAACATTTACTTAGGCTGCGTGTCTCTAGCCTGAGTCTTTTCTCTTTACCTTGTCGTTTGATTGACCTACCTGCCCCTTTGCCTCTTAAGCTGTTCAAACTTGTGCATCTCCTTTGGGTACCTGTGAAGTGGAGGTTACAAAGTTCCCTGATAGCCATTCTGAGGGGCGAACGATTCTATTTTTATGTACTAGGTCAGTTTATTTTCCAAATATCTGAAAACTCTTCCTCAGTTCCTACCAGAGTGATTGTCATCTCTCTGCCTGGAGCTCGGCAGATTTGGCTATTACAACCTTTAGGTTGTGTCCAAAGCCACGTTTTGGGTGTTGTCATTACATCCCAATGACAGCTTTTTCTCTTTGCCACATGGGTAACTTCTGTGTCACTGGAGAACTGTGCTGTCACTGACAAGCCCTGTTTTCCTGCAACCGCTCCAGGATGTTGTGTTTCTAGCAGTTTTTCTCCACAGAGAAAGCTGGATGGTGGCTTGCTGTATTTTACCACATTTTAACTGTCTGACAAACTGTTTTTCAGATGAATTTCCTCTACTCACAACCAAACGAGTGTTCTGGAAGGGTGTTTTGGAGGAGCTGCTGTGGTTTATCAAGGTAGGAGCTGTTAGCCATTCCCATTTTCCGGCTCTGGCTTTAGATGCTTTTCTCTCTCCCAGCCTCCCTGCTCTCCTCACCAACCTGAACACACGGGAATATTCCTGCCCAGGCTAGATATATGATACATGAACAGTCTGCACATGGAACATTAAGCAAGTCCACTTGGGGTATCATGCTTACACATGGAACATGTTTAATTCAGACATTCAAAATTGTCAGATGAGGTAAGAACAGATTAGGAACTTGGAGGTATTTAGAGCATAAAAGCAGTGATGGACTTTTAATCCCAGCACTTGGGAAGCACAGGCAGGCAGATCTCTGTTCCAGGCCAGCCTGGTTTAGAGGGAGTTCCAGGACAGCCAAGGCTATACAGAGAAACTTTGCCTCAAAAAACTAAAAGGGAACGAAAGAAATAAAAAGGGAAGCCTGGGGGGATGGCTCAGACTGAGTTTGGATCCCCGGAACCCTCATAAAGCCCTATTTAGTAGTGCAGTCTAATCCTAGCACTTCTTTTTTGCTTTGTTTTGTTTGTTTTGTTTTTCAAGACAGGATTTCTCTGTGTAGCTGTGGTTGTCCTGGACTCGCCTTGTAGACCAGGCTGGCCTCGAACTCACCTGCCTCTGCCTCCCAAGTGCTGGCCTTACAGGTGTGCGTCGCCATGCCCAGCCCTAATCCCAGCACTTTTATGGGAGATGGAGATGGGAGAATCTACTGGAAGCTCACAGGCTAGCTAACCTGGGGTGGGAGTGCAGTAGCAAGAACAAGAAAGACACCCTGCCTGGAATAAGGTAGAAGAGGTGATAACCCAGGGTTACCACATGTATACAAATACACACACAAAGATTTTTCAAGTTAAAGGGACTAGAAGAAACAAACACTGTTAGGGAATTTCCAGTAAGAGCTAAGACTGTTCTATAAGCCCTCGGAAGCCTGGTCAGCACGTCCTGCACATGGGCAGTACACCATGGGTAGAAGATGAGTCCCAAAACCTTTTATGCTCATTTTACTCATTTTTTCTAGGGATCCACAAATGCTAAAGAACTGTCCTCCAAGGGAGTGAGGATCTGGGATGCCAATGGGTCCCGAGAGTTTTTGGACAGCCTGGGATTCTCTGCCCGACAGGAAGGGGACCTGGGCCCTGTTTATGGTTTCCAGTGGAGACATTTTGGAGCAGACTACAAAGATATGGATTCAGGTGAGGAGATAACAATGCCTCAGGCTTCCTGAGTGTTCTTCCTTAAAGATCCATTGTAGAGTATGGGGGATCAGTCTACAACAGGGGAGTTGATAGGTAACTGACTTTGTGAGAAGCTGTGCTGGGTTACAGTGGAGATCTTACAAAAGCCAAATTGTACTCTTGGTGGCTAGTATTACTTACTGGGCATGATTGGATGCTGGAACTTTCTATTTCCTGTGTCATTCGCAAGTAGTGGCAGGTTTGGTTTGTCAGTGTTAGGGTTTAGGCTAGAAGGAGGTTTGTCTGGGATGAAGTGTAGAAGTTGCCTGTGATAACCTTGGCAAACTGGTAGGCGGTATGGAGTCTCTGTTCAGTGCCTGACTTACCCTTTCCTTCCTGCTCTGAGGAGACAGAGGGTGAAGAAAACATCTTATTTTGTGACTGGCATCATTTCCTCTTGGTACTGTTTGAGTGTCACAGAGACAGGCATCCAGCCTTTGTCACTTCCTGACTCAGGTTCCAAAGTTAATGTCTCCTTAGAATATGTGCATATGTGCTTGTGTCCACAGGAAGTAATAATTACTGGCTGGGCTGACACCAGCAACCTGAACAGTATGCTTCTTCTCTCAAGGGGACAGTCACAGCTGTGACAAAGCTAAGCTTTCCCACACATCCCCCTTCTCTTTTAAAAAAATTAAGAACTATATACACACATATACAGATATACATAATCACCAGGTATCAAGTACATAACCAAGTCCTTTTATACTTGTTAACCTGAGAGAAAGTATTCCACTATCCTACCAAAGAGAGTCCTTTTTTTTTAAATGAAAAATTGCAATTATCAATCTATAAATGTGTTTTTAATTCTTAAACTAAAGCTTCTAGTAACACTGTGGCTATCTAGTCTTTAATCCCATCAGAGACCCAAGAAGAAAAATCTATCTAATAAAGGACATGCTGGTGGGCAACTTCCAAGTTACATAGGACAGAGAGAGCAGACCACCTGGATAGTCACCGGATTCTCTCCTTCATTGGGGCAATCAGTCTTCAGCCTTATCGGCCCAAAACATCCAACAAACTGCTTTTTGAAACAGGAAATCCGATGGTCTGGTCCATCTAGTCTCTTCAAAGCTGGACAGTCAACTTTCCAGCATCACTGTTGATCATTGTAGACAGTCAGCCTGTCATCAGCACACAGCTCCTTCTAACCAGTGGGAAGAATGGGGGCCTTGTGGTTTGAATAAGGGCCCCATAGGCTTATATGTTGAATGCTTGGTCACCAGGGAGTGATGCTATTTGAAAGGAGTAAGAGGTGTGGCCTTGATGAAGGAAGTGTGTCTCTGGGCTGGGGTTTGAGGTTTCAGAAGCCTATCCCAAGCCCAGCTCTGGATATAGAAGCATCACTGTGTTTCCAGCACCATGTCTGCCTACACCCTGCCATTGCTGATAATAGACTAAACCTCTGAAACTATAAGCAAGCTCCAAATAAATGCTTTCTTTTATAAGAGTTGCCATGTTCATGGTCACAACAACAAGGAGGCAGAGGCAGGTGGATCTCTGAGTTTGAGGTCAGCCTGGCCTACAGAGCGAGGTCCAAGACAGTCATAGCTACAATAGAGAAACCCTGACTCGAAAAAAACAAAACAAAAGAAAAAAAAAGAACACTAAGACAGGCGTAGTGTCCAATTTCTTCATTAAAGACTAAAGTTGTATTTGTAATTGAGATGTTTTTAATGCTGGTGATTTTTTTTTTTAGAAGTGAAATTCTTTATGGACAAGAATGAGCAGAGTGATAAAGGTAGAAAATTATAGAAGAGGTTGTTAGGGCTTGTGGTGTAATGTGATGGCGAGTTAGTGTTAGTGAGCTAAGAATATTATCTGAAAAGTTCTGGAAGTGAATAGTGTGATGTAGTGCGAATGCCTGAGCCTGGAGACCGGATTTTGATCCCCAAACTCATGTGGTAGAAGGAGAGAACCTATTCTCACAGGGTCTTTGACCCACACATGCCATAGCATATGTCACATATAGCAAAATAAATAATAACAATGTAAAAACAATTTTAGTGGTAAATTTGTGTATACTCCATTTTTGAGTCAGGGTTTTGCTATAATAGCCTTGGCTGGCCTAGAACTAATTATAAAGACAAGGCTCACACAGATGTGCCTGCATCTGCTCTTCTCAGGTGCTGGGATTTACGTGTGTGTGTGTGTGTGTGTGTGTGTGTGTGTGTGTGTGTGTGGTGGCGTGGCGGCTGAGTGAAAGTCTTATGAAGCTGCAGCTGGCCTTCAGTCGGCCTTCAGTACTTGTCCTCCTGTCTCCACCTTTCAACTGATAGAATTACAGGCACGTGCCATCATGTTCACCTCACCGACATTTTGTGTTTTGAAACAGGGTTTCTCTGTGTAGCCCTCATTGTCCTAGAACTCACCCTGTTGACCAGGCTGGACTTGAAGTCATAGAGATCTGTCTGTCTGTGCCTCCTGAGTGATAGGATTAAAGGCATGCACTACAATACCCAATTTATTGTTTAAAAATAATTCTAGAGTCACAGGAAAAATGTATTTTTTAAAGATTTATTTTTATTTTATGTGCATTGGTGTTTTGCCTGCATATATATCTATGTGAGGGTGTCGGATCCCCTGGAACTGGAGTTACAGATGGCCCCATGGGTGCTGGGAATTGAACCCAGGTCTTTTGGAAGAGCAGCCAATGTTCTTAACTGCTGAGCCATCTCTCCAGCCTTGGAAAAATGGTTTTAAATATAGTTTTACCTTATTTCTGCTACAAGAAATAATTGCTGGAATTTTTTCTGTACTTTATCAGATTTTTAACACATATAGATTATGGAATCACTAACACAATCAAGCTATAGAATATTTTCTGGAGTCTTTAATATTGCCTATTTGGAGTTGTGACAATTTGTTTGTTTTTCTCTGTGTAGCCTTGGCTGTCCTGGACTTGCTTTGTAGACCAGGCTGTCCTTGAACTCACAGCTATCCACCTGCCTCTGCCTCCCAAGTGCTAGGATTAAAGGTGTGCACCATCACATCCAGCCGCTGTGACAATTTTTAAAACCAATCCAAAGATACAATCCTAAAATACACTAATTTGGGCTGATGAGATGACTCATACAGGCCTTTATGACTTAAGCTCAGTCTCTAAAGGTGAATCCCTGAAAACTGTCCTCTGATCACTGTGCACTGGCACATGTGCTCCTGCTCACACATGCATCACACGTGTACACAATATTAAATAAATTTAAAAATCAGGAACAACTTTTCCATCTCATAAAACCAAAGACATACTAATTTGAATACATGATTAAGTAATGAGAGTTGGAAAATATTAAGAGCCTTGTTTTTTCATAACTAGATCATTATGATTCTAGAAAAGCAGCAAACTGTATATATAATAAAATGTCCAAGTTTATAATATTCAGTTGTCTTGTACCCTGATGACATCCTAATCACCTTTGAAGGGCTACAAAATCAGATTAAATTTTTACCTAAAAATGAGAATTACATTTCAACTCAGGAAGCCTTGGGCAACCCATTCAAACCATATCCAAATAGCACTTATCAATAAGAGCAGTATTAAATGAGGAAGTGAATTGTACAGACTAAATATTTAAAGGATTTTTGTCTGTCATTAAGATAAACATGGGTTCAGCAAGGACCTTGAACTTAATCCAGCATGATCTGAGAAATACCCAGAATATGCTGGGTGTCTTAGAACCAGGGTCATCACATGACAAGCTGTGACTGTGTGACTTAAGTGCATATGTTTTCTCCTGACAATTCTACAGATTACTCAGGTCAAGGAGTAGACCAGCTGCAAAAAGTGATTGACACCATTAAAACCAACCCTGATGACAGAAGAATCATCATGTGTGCCTGGAACCCAAAAGGTGGGTAGCATCCTGGTCATCTTCCTTCGGATAAACAGGCGAGTTAGCAAAAGGAAGCCAGGAGGCCTGAGGCAACTGAAGGTGCCTCTAGTCATGGGGTTGATTGTGCGCCCTTGAGCCACTCACTCACATTTTGCTGTATTTTCACCTTTGTAGTATACACTAAGGCACATGTGATCCTATTTATGCATTTATATTAAAGGAGCATTAAATTGGCTGTAAAAATACACCTATGGGGCCAGGCGTGGTGGTCCATGCCTTTAGTCCAAGCACTTAGGAGGCAGAGGTAGGTAGATCTCTGAGTTCAAGCCAGCCTGGTCTACAAAGTGAGTCCAGGACAGCCAAGGCTACACAGAGAAACCCTGTCTCAAAAAAGCAAATAGAGACTTAATAACAGAAAGATGTGCCTTGGATGCTCATTTCCTATGGCCTTTGCAAATGAAATAATTTCCCTTTTATTTGGTGTCATCAACAGGGGCCCAAATCCTTCATTTTAGCCCAGATGGAAGAGCATAAATGTATACTTGCAGATATCTTTTGCTAATGGACAGTTTCCATTACATCTGGGTTGGGAAAATGATCTGACTTTGGCATAATGGGGAAGGTGTGAGTTGTCGGTGCCTTCTTTCATGGTTGGCATCTGTTTCTTATTTTATGTTTTTCATAGATATGTTTTCTAAAACCCCTTCTTGTTCCCCCATTGACTCCTCAGATCTTCCCCTGATGGCACTGCCTCCTTGCCATGCCCTCTGTCAGTTCTATGTCGTGAATGGGGAACTGTCTTGCCAGCTTTACCAGAGGTCAGGAGATATGGGTCTGGGCGTGCCCTTCAACATTGCCAGCTATGCCCTGCTGACCTACATGATTGCACATATCACGGGCCTGCAGGTGAGCTGCTTTCAGAAGGCATGGTTATAGCCAGTGTAGTGCACTGAACTCATAGCAGGGAACTCAGTCTGATTAGTATTAAATTTTTATGAATGTAAGTAAGACATGAACTGACTAACCTTGTAACCCTCCTTGGAGCTTTTTGGCTCCTAGTTGCTTGTATGTGTGTGTGTGTGTGTGTGTGTGTGTGTGTGTGTGTGTTGGGGGAGAGGGTATTAGAGACATGGACTTATTCTCTAGTCCAGACAACTTTTAACCTACAGTGTCAGAATACAGTCCAAGAATGAAGTCGTGGGGCTGGAGAGATAACTCAGTGGTTAAGGGCACTGACTACTCTGCCAAAGGACCTGGTTCAAATCTCAGCACCCACATGGCAGCTCACAACTATCTGTAACTCCAAGATCTGACACTCTCATATAGACATACTTGCAGGCAAAACACCGATATAATAAAGGTAAAATATAAAGGTAAAAAATAAAGGTAAAAAGGTTATTTAAAAAAATGAAGTTGTGAGAATTCTGAGTACTTGTGAGAAAACTGTAAGAAAACAAGAGTCTTGTGACTTCAGTTTCTTCAAAACACAGAATTATTTTGTTTTGTTTGGATGCGGCACTTGTTGCCACAAGTGAGAGCTCCTTGGGGGCCCTGCCCCCCTTACTCCCTTGACCCTGCCTGCCTCACTGTTGAGAGCAGTAGTATTTCACCAGCAGCCCTCTTGGGGGCGCCCGGAACCCTTCCACTGTGCCAGACTAGAGTCCTGCTGATCTCGCTGCTGGATATCAGAAGTGTTCTTGGAATGTGTTCTGTGCTCTTCCCAGGTGTAGAGACAGGAGTGAGTTTACTTCTGCTCTTGTTATTCATATGGAATATTTTGCCTCTGGAATACCATGGTTTTGCCATGTGCTGCTTTGTCCTTGTGATTATACACTTTCCTCGTGTGACTCTTTAACCGTCAGAGGATCAATTGTCTGATACTCTGAATAAAGTTGGCCAGTGCATGAGACGTCAGGCCCTTCTCTCTCAGGTTCATGATGCTTACTAGAGTGGTAAATATCTCAGCCTTCCAAGTGCTGGGGTTACATGGGTGAGCCATCATGCACAACTTAAAAACTTTCATAAATTAACTTTTCTCAAAAACCACACTGATAAACTTACTTTTGGGGGAAGCTTTGAAGTATCTGCATATCCTATATAATGTTTTATGGGGTGGGGGGGGGCTGGGGGGCATCCACATATTCCACAGTGTGTGTGTAGAGATCAGAGGACAGTTTGCGTTGGTCAGTTCTCTTCCTCCATGTGGGTCTCAGGGATCAAGCTTAGGCTGTCAGGGTTGGAAGCAAGTGCCCACTGAGCCATTTCACTGCCCCTGATATGTCTTAAAATTACATTTTAAACATAATTTAAACTAAAATATTAACTGTTGTGTTCTCTCCTGTGAGATGTTTTTAGCCAGGTGATTTTGTCCATACTTTGGGAGATGCACATATTTACCTCAATCATATTGAGCCGCTGAAAATTCAGGTAAGAAATATACTTGTCTTTAATCCCAGCACTTGGGAGGCAGAGGCAGGTAGATTGCTATGAGTTGGAGGCCAGCCTGGTCTACAAAGCAAGCTCAGGACAGCTAGGACCAAAACAGAGAAACACATTCAAAAACAAACAAAAAAAACCCCACACCAGAAATATACCCATTTCATCTCTTTTTGAGCTTGGTGCCTTCTCTTGACAACAGACTGGGTGGCAGGGCATTTTGGTATCACATCCTTTGGTGCTGACTGTATTGAAGTGCTCCAACTGCAGGGCTTTTAATAAGGCAGATGAGCAGGGATGAGGCTATAATCAGGGTTAGCAACCACAAGCACCAAAAATGGTAAGGTATTAAGCACTAGTACCAGAGAGAAGAGCCAGGAGATACAGCATTTTAGCTCCTATTTCTACTTGAAGAATTGAAATATAAATGTTTGGCTTTAGTTTTATGCTAAAGTTTAGTAGTTAGGTCTGAACTTTTTAAAAGCCTGTCTATTCAAATCCCTATAATGCAGCAGCAAACAAATGAAATGGCAATAAGAATATGAGTGTCCATGTTTCATGAACCTTAAGGAAGAAAATTAGAAGAGTAAACAACTGTGTGCCTATGTGAAATATATTTATCAGCAGTTATCTGGTGGCTTCACCCTGTAATTAGCTACTTAAGAGGCCGAAGCAGGAGCATTCCAAGTTCAAGACTTGCTTGGGCTACAGAGTAAGTTCAACAAGCCTTGATAACTGCCCAAGACCCTGTCTCAAAGTAAAAAGTAAGCAAAGACCTCAGCTGTAGTTGGATTGTAGATTTTGTATGTAACTCTTACCAGGCCCTAGGTATAATCCCCAATGTTTCAGAAAGAAAAGACAGTGCAGTATTGTGCTCCTTTAAAATAGTACTTTGTGATAAAAATACTATGTTGGTTTCATGAGGAGACACAGGAACAAATATAAAATAATGTCATGATTTTGTTTTTAGCTTCAGCGAGAACCAAGACCTTTCCCAAAGCTCAAAATCCTTCGAAAAGTTGAGACAATTGATGATTTCAAAGTTGAAGACTTTCAGATTGAAGGGTATAATCCACATCCAACAATTAAAATGGAAATGGCTGTTTAGAGCTCTTTCAATGATGCTGTAAATATCACTAGTTTTTAGGGTAAAATAAAGTTTTTTCTCTAAAGGAAAATGAACTAGGTAAAAAATTGACAGTGACATATGTATTGTGACATAACTATTGTCAATATCTAAAGTGTTACTGGCCTTTAGAACTGCCTTTCCTTTAGTATTCACTGAAGGTACATTAAAAAAGCTGAGATTATATACTAGTAAAAACAAACAAGCATATCTATATCTATATCTATTCATATGAAGAAGCTGGTGAGATTCAGATTATATTATTCATGGGAGTGCCTGGTGTGGTGGTGCACGCCTTTAATCCCTGCACAGGGGAGGCAGAGGCAGGCAGATCACTGTGAGTTCAAGGCCAGCCTGGTCTACAAAGTCAGTCCAGGACAGCCAGGGCTACACAGAGAAACCCTGTCTCAAAAAACCCAAAAAACAAAGTGGTCTGAAAGTGTGAAGAAATACCATTTGTCCCATTAATTTCAATGAGGTGTGAAATCTCTAAAGTACTCAGACTGATAAGTAGGATGCTAAACTGATAACAAAAGGATGCTAAACCATTTCAGGGCGAATCAGTGAACTGTTTTGTTGCTTTACCAGATCCCTCACAGGGCTGCAGAACCAGTTTTATTCTGAATTAGAATGAGGAATTATTATAACAAATTATGAAACATGTTGCTGATTTTCAAGTATAACACTTGATAGAGATTTTTAAAGAACATCTTGGGCTTTGGGTTAGGTAAATTTGCTTTAAAATTACATAGAATACTGACTTGTTGACCATACCATAATTAATGCTTATTCCTGAGGTGAATATGACTTAATGGCTAGACTTGATTTTTCTATTTTTATAAAACTCCAGGATTTTAAGCATTTCCACTTCAGGGGAAAAAAAAGTGTTAGGGCTGAACACATAAATGTTGAGCAACAAGGAGTTTCTTCCAGACTTCTCCATCTGGGTATTGGTGTTTCTTTACAGATCCCTCCTTCATTTCTGTTGAGTAGCCTGCATCCTAGCAAACACAATAAATTGGCAAACGTTAACACTGGTTGCTGCAGCTACTAGAAATGCTTGTAAATCTAATTCAGTATTTAAGAAATTATATTTGGGGCTGGAGATAGCTCTCCCACAATATCAGTGTGGCTGCGAGCACCAGTGTCAGTCAGCCCTTAATCCCAGGCCCAGGGTTTCCCTTCTTTGGCCTCTGTGGGCATCCCTCACCCACATACATGTAGTTAAAAATAAAGCTTTAAGATGTAAGGGATTTTTTGTTTGAAAGAAGACAGAAAGGGTCATACTTTATTGGCTACTTATCTGGATTGTTAGTGAAACTAAAACTTTGGTAGCCTAATATGTGTTAGTGAAAATGAGCCACAATCTGGATAAAATCAGTATAAATGGCCCAGGCCACTAATGTGCAGATCTGCTGGCTTTTGGGAAGACGGAATGTGTGTTTTAAAGGCTTAGCAACTATGGAAGTAGGACCATACCTCTGTGTCTTAGGATTTCTATTGTCGTGATAAAACTGACCAGAAAGTTCCCTGGGGAGGAAATTATTCCAGCTTACATCTCTCAGGTCACATTCCATCACCAAGTGAAATCAGGACAGGAACTCAGGAGGGCAGGAGCTGAAGTAGAGGCCACTGAGGAATGCTGCCTACTGCCTTGTTCAGTCTACCTTCCTGCATCATCTAGGACTAAACCTGTCCAGGGTGGCGCTGTCCCCAGTAAGCATTGATCAATATCAGTCAATGCATCCTAGTCTTGCCCACAGGCCAGTCTTGACATTTTCTCAATTAAGGTCCTCCCTTATGAAATGACTCTAGCTTGTGTCAAGTTGACGTAGAACTAGGCACACACTGACCTTTAGAACGTAAGGGTTTTGGAGCTGGAGAGATGGCTCAGGCTTAAAAGCACTGGTTGTTCTTTAAAAGGTCCTCAGTTTAATTCCCAGCACCCACATGGTGGCTCACAACCATCTATAAGGAGATCTGGTGCCCTCTTCTAGCGTGTAGGTGTTCCATGTAGGCAGAACACTATAATAATACACATCTTTTTTTTAAAAATCAAAAAAACTTAAGGATTTGATACTCATTACTATGAGTCATTTGTTATTGGAAATCAGTGTTGACTCAAAGCTTTGTGGTCCCTGCTCAGGGACACAGTGGCTTCAGACAGCATGTCTGCAACTTGTCCTAAGCCTCAACTTACCTTGGGAGGCAGATATGAAGCATGTTTGATAACCACAGGATACTTGAAATGTTCATGCAGGTGGTTCACGTATTCACACATCCTAGGAAATTGAAGCATTAGTGCCTGAAGTTGGATAACTCATGAGCCAGCAACTATGAAAGCAGAAAAGTGTCCTTAAATGGTGGGCTGAAGAGATGGCTCAGTAGGTAAAACATTTGCCTTGCAAACATGAGGATCTGGATTTGATCTCAGGAACCCATATAAAGCTAGGTGTGGTGGGGCATATACAGTGAGATGGGAGGTGGAGATAGAAGACTCCCTGGAAGCTCAGAAGAACTAGATAGTTGGTATACACAGTGGTAAGCAACAGAGAAGCCCTCTCTCAGACAAGGTAGGGAGGTGAATACCAACATCTGAGGTTGTCCCCTCCACAATTGTGCCTGCACTCAACATGACACAAACAACCTTTTGGCAACAGGTTCTGGGGTTATAGCTCAGTATTAGTAGAGGGCTTGGCTGGGATAAGATCCTAGGTTTGATCCTGAAGGCTCAGCTGTTCATGTTCTGTTCGAAGTCAGTCTATGAGGTGCTTCCATCTCCAGAACATGTAGGAGCTGGGACACTGTGAAGTTACCCTGAAGGTTTTGTAGTACCCCCACATCAATTCAAATTCCAGACACCTGGGATTACTGTCCTGCCTAATGCCAAATGTTAGTTTACTAGACTAAACTGCCAAATTAGATTAAATTTCCATCTGTGCACATGATTAAGTGAAAAGCACAGGTTTGGAATTGGGTCAATCTGTTCAAGTTGTGTATGCCACTGTGCAGTCTTGTGGGCAGGTACCATACTCAAAAGGCTGGTAACATAACCTGTTTCTTTAGTCACCTGATAACATGATGGCATATAACAGAGTGTGAACCAGTGTTCTTAGGAGATTAAAACACCCCATTTTGGTGTGAAATTTCTTAAGACAGAATGTTTTAGGGAAGTGAACCAACAGGAGGAAAGATACTATTGATATGCTCTCTAAGAGATAAAGTAAACAACTCAAAATAGCTTCTAGAAGCCCCTGACCCTGACCACATTCACTAGGTACCTCCTTCCTAGAGCAAACAGTAAAAACTGCTGAGAGTCACTCTCAGACAAGCCCAGCTGAAGCCCTGGCTGAACTGCCTAGAAGAAACAAAGACCAGATGAGCTGCCTGGAAGAGACTTAGACCAAATGAGTCACCTGGAAGGTACACTTTTCAATTTGTGGTGCTGCCTGCAGGCTCTGCAGTATATTCCAGGTCCCAGCTTTGTGAGTTGTCACCCATGCTGGCTTTGGTGATGCAGCTGTCAAGTCATTTCTGCACCTGTAAGTAACCCTTCACCCATATTCCTATAAGTAACCTCAATAAAACTCATTGGTTAGCCAAGTTGTAACTTTGGTGGTATCTGTACTTGAGTCTGTCATCGTTTGTTCGTGTCTCACCAGGAATAATGTCACACAGAAACCAGGAATGCAGAAATAAACTGGCAAGAGAAGCTAAGGCTTCTGTGTCCTGGGTGCAGATAAAGACCCATCTATATGGGGGAGATGGTGGGTGTCAAAACAATGCTGAGAGAATGACAAGGCAGAGGGTCAGGGTCAACACAGGTGCTGGTATCTGGTGGCAGTTTACCCAGACATTTCTGAGTTGCAAAGCCTGTATGAAGCACCAGCACTGCTTTGAGACGCCTCACACCAGGGCTACTGCACTGAGGTGCTTAGGTGACTCATCCCTGGGGCCTGCAGTGCTCATGAGGGCAAGAACTGAAATGAGAAAGTGAATTAAAACAACTCAGGAAGGGTACTTTCAACCTAGAATCAGTTTGGACAGTATTAACTGTAAAAGAAAAGGACAACAATATAGAGCTTCATTGTCGGAGTCCTGTGACATTAGGTACGTGCAGCAGCTCTAGGGTGAGGAGGTCCGAGTTTCCTCCCTTTGCACCTAATGTTCTTTAGAACATAAACTAAAGTTTAGGCAGACTGAAAAAAAGTTCTGTTGGGGCTGGAGAGATGGCTCAGAGATTAAGAGCACTGGCTGCTCTTTCAAAGGTCCTGAGCTTAATTCCCAGCAACCACATGGTGGCTCACAACCATGTATCATGAGATCTGGTGCCCTCTTCTGGCATGCAGGAGTACATGTAGGCAAAACACTATACATAATCAATAAATAAATCTTAAAAAAAAAAATGCTGTTTACTCACTAGCCAGCTGAATAAACTATTACAATTCTGACACCCTCACCCTCATGCCTCCTGAATTTGGTGTTTGCCTTATCCATGTAGGTTCTCATATTTGTTCTCAAGATTTAGCTTCACTGAGGTTTTTTTTGTGATATGTTTAGCCTGAGCAGACAAAGTATAATAAGCAAGTCCATATATGTGCAAATGACTGGAAGGCGACGCCCCAATTTGAAATCCTGTTTGGGCTAGAGAAATGGCTCCACCATTAAGAGCTTTCCAAGAGGGTCCAGGTTTGATTGCCAGCACCCACATGGCAGTTTACAACTATCTGTAATTATAGGTCCAGGGATCTAACACCTGACCTCCACAGGCACTGAACATATGTGCATAGACCATGCAGACAAAGCACCCATAAACATAAAATTAAAGGGAAAAAACAAGGTGAACAGTATCATGTTAGTTTGGAACTGGTGTTTTAAATCTATAGTGGGTGTTTGCAACAGTGCAAAGAGTTGAGTATCTCTAGTCCTGAAAGAATTTTCAAAGAGCTTTCCTGAGTTAAGGGATATTACTGCAATGAGAGAGGGGCAATGCCTTCTTACTGACCTGTTTTGAAGGCTTGCAGAGACTGATACATAGTCAAATATAATCAAGTGCTGTACTAGTTCACAGAGTCCAACTCCACCGGCATGGGGACAAACAGGGACTAGAAGGAAGGCAGGCATTTCAATTTAAGGCAAAAGTATGCAGAGAGGAAGAGAGACAGATTCCATAGGTTTTTGTTACTGTCTATATAGGTGATTTGATCATTTTTAATATTTAGAGATAAGATTCCAAGGTGGAAATCAGCCAAGACTCCTGATTAGAGATAAATAAGATTTTGAGAAAAGGCAAACTACAATCTGAGCAGAGGAGATTTGGTCCACAGCCTCCCCATCATCCCTTACTTCCAAACTTTTTGGCCATCAGTAATACTGAGAGGTTTTCATTGACACTTCCCAATCTGCAGCTGTCAATCTGGAGGAACTGCAAGGCATTTGCCTGTAGGAGTTGCTTAAATATCACTCGATTGTGGCACTAGAAATAGATTTAAATATTTAAACAACACCAACAAAAGAATTAGGCTTGATTTTCATGATGCCTAAGCTTGGTAGCCTTACTGTGATTCCACGCCTGCTGTTACTCATTACTACATTTCAGGAAGCCTGGACTTTCTTTTCTTTTTCTCACTTGGCCTGAGGTGACCCTGACAATGTAGAGGGACAAATCTGAAGATGTAACTGCGAATCAAGTACAGATTACACCAGCTCTCCCTTTATACAGGTTACTGTTGTATCACCTGGCAAGTGGGAAGTGGAATGGAACATCAGGATGGAATACAGTGACAGCTACAAGCAGATGGACAATGTGGAACAGTGGCAGGGTGGCACTGTTCATTCTGCTGGAAGGGTGAAAGTTCCTCTGCTCTACCTTTGAGCTGACTGCAGCAGGTGTAGACAGGCACGAGGAGAGAGTAATTTCATCCTTAATCTACTGGAAGTTGGCTTTCTTAAAGTCACTGCATGCCCTGACAGTAATAAGTTGTTGCCTTGATAATTCTAAATAATCACTCAGAGAAAAACAAAAACAGTGACCTGAATCCCATACATTATGAAAAAAGTCACAAAACTTTGGACTCAAATGAACTACCAATTTTTATGATAAAAAATTCCCCAACTTAAAATGCAACATGACTGTGTTCTCTATCAGTGGTATAATGAGGTGATACCAAGGGCATATCACTCACCTGTTCTCCTGTGGCAACACCAATTCCTAATGGGGCCAGTGCCTGCAAAAGAAGGCAGCCTGGTGTTATTTTCCAATGTTTAAGCTGCAACTCTCAATGTTTAAAAATATTTTTAGAGCTGAAGGAAACATTCCTGCTGTTGAGTCATCTGAAGTTTAAAGCCTGGCAGAAGGGTGTCCATAGGAATGTGTGTGCGTGGGAGAGTTGTGTACCCACAGGGGGGAAACCAGGGCTGCTCATATACTGCTACTGCCCCACTCCTGGATGTGGCTCTGCAAACTTGCTTCTGCAGCACTATGTGTCTCCATGTTCCAGGGCCTGAACAATGTTCCAAACAGAGAGATGTTCTTGTGGACCCATGTAGCTCTGACCTCTGCTTGCTGTGGGTCACTCACTTCCCCATTTATTATTTTTACTGTATTCTTAATAACTCTGAGAAGTGATGATTTTGAACACTATCTTGTCTCTGTTAATTCCAAAGTCCTCTCACCTGGCTTGGACGGCTTGCTTTATAGATAAGGCTAAGACCACTGCTTTACCTGGTAAACCTCTCTGTCATTTAGTAAAGTAATTGTCCTCTGACTTCTGCGCGCGCGCGCACACACACACACACACACACACACACACACGTATGGCACGCATGCACGCACGCACACAACGAATGAATAAATAAATGTAACAACAGCAAGAAGAACCCTAAGAAGCCAGACATGGTGGTACACATCTGTAAGCCCAGTAATATGGAGAATAAAGTAAGAGGATCAAAAGTTTGAGACTAGTTTAGCTACAAAGAGAAAACCCTGTCTCTAAACTAAAAGCTTCAATCCCAGGGCTGGAGAGATGGCCCAGCGGTTAGAGCACTGACTGCTCTTTCAGAGGTCATGAGCTCAATTCCCAGCACCATGCAGTGGCTCACAACCATCTACAATGTGATCTGATGCCTGCAGATGTACATGTAGGCAGAGCACTGTATACTTAATAATAAATAAATAAATATATCTTTTTTTTAAAAGCTTCAATCCCAATCAAAACCTTCATCTCATTCTTCACAGAAAAGAAAACAAAACAATCATAAAATTAAAATGGAATCACAGAAGACCCCAGATAGCCGTAATAGTCCTGAGTAAAAAGAACAGTGTTGGAGGAATTACCATTCCATACCTCAAGATATACTGCAGAGCTATAATAATGGGAAGAAGACTGTTCTGTCACAGAAACAAATAGACCAGTAGAACAAAACTGAAGACCAGAACAAAAACTTCATCTAATATTCAACAAAGATGTCAAAAACAGAATGGAGAAAAGACAGCAGACTGGATGCCATGTAGGGAAGAAGAAGTTAGACTCCTATCTGTTACCTCACACAAAAGTATCTCCAAGTGAAGCAAAGGCCTAAATGTGAAACATGAAATACTGAAACTGCTAGAATATAGATACAAGATATAGGTATAAAAAAGGACTTTCTGAATAGGACCTTATTTGTCCAGGAATTCAGACCAACAACTGATAAATGGGACTTTGTAAAACTAAAAATCTTCTGCATAGCTAAAGAAACAATCCAATGAAGAGGAAGTCCCCAGGATGGAGAGACTCTTTGCCAGATATATATATCTGACAGAGGATCAATATCCAGAATATACTAAACTCAAACAAAGAGTCAAACCCCCAAATAACTCATTAAAAATGGGCTTAGAATCTGAACAGAACTAACCCTGAACTCTAAAATAAAAATAGCTAAAAACAAAACAAAACAAAACAAAAAACTAAAAAAAAAAAAAAAAAAAAAAAAAAAAAAAAAAAAAAAGTTAATAGTTTCTAGCAATTAGGGATATGTAAATCAAAACAACTGAGATTTCGTCTTTTCCCAGTCAGAATGGCAAAGCCCAACAAAACAACTGATAAGTGCTGGAGAGTTGTGAAAGAAAAGGGACTGTTGGTGGAATTGCAAAATAGTTCAGCCAGTCTAGAAATTAGTATGGAGAACTGTCAAAAAGTTAAAAATAAATCTACCATATGACGTAGCTATATCACTCCTCAGCTTGTCCCCCAAAGGACCCAATATCCTACTCTGTAGACACTTGTTCATCCATGTTCACTGCTGCTTTATTCACAATAGCCAAGAGATGGATACAATCTAAATAACCTTCAACTGATAAATGGATAGTCAATATGTGATACATATAAATTATAGAATACTATACAGCTGTAAAGAAAAATAAAATCCTGAATTTGCAGGCAAATAGATGGAATTAGAAAGGAACATATTGAGTACGGTAACCCAGACCCAGAAGACAAATGTCACACTATGTCTCTCATCTGTGGTCCTAGCTCCAGTTTTCAGTTGTGAGTATATAACCTGGAGTGACTGCAGAAACTAGGTAAGTAAAAGAGGATGGTGGGGTTGGGGAGAGGAACACTAGAGAAGAGAATAGCAAGGTACAAATGGGGAAAGTGGACTTTAATTAGGGAGGGAAAGGGAGATAAACACAGAGGAGGGTAAACAGTAAGGGCATCTGGAAAATCATAAGGAATCATTAGTTTCTAAAATTAAATAAAATACACGTAAATCTCTGTAGACATATATATACATACATTGTTCAAGTGAAATTTTCCCATCTGGGCTGACAATGTTCCATCCAAGAGCCATAGACTATAAAAAAAAATCTTGAACACCAAGTGTGTGAATCACTTGAGTTGTTGGTCAAATTTGTTCAAGAGATTCCCCAAACATTATAGACTATTGCTATAGCCCTTGATTGCCTCCAGAAGTTGAAGGTAAGTAACCTATGAGCTGAGCAGATTTTATTTGTGTATTTAGGAATTCCTGGGATATGTATGAGCTTGTAATCACAGCACTGGGAAAGCAGCAACAGTGGATCCCTGGGGCTCACTGGTCAGCCAATCTAACTGGCAAGTTCTGGGTCCTAGGGAGAGACTCTGCCTCAAACTAAATAAGGCAGATGGCTCTTGAAGGATGATACCCAAGGTTGACTTCTGGCCTTCACATGCATGAATACACAAATACACACACAGAGAAGGCTGTGGTTACTCCAAAGATCTCACAACTGATTTGTAGTGTGACACTCCTTAGCATTAACTCTGCTCCTTTGTGAGGCTATCCCCATCTCTGACTGTCCTAGCCTATCCCCAATATCTCTTTAATGAGCTTCTTTCTACCACACTAGGCACTCAGCATTCAGACCCAACACTTGCTAGTTTTGTTTTATGCGCTTCAATATTTCTTCTTGGATGAGGCTTCAGGTACTTAAAACATTTTTTTTTAATTTAAATAAAGAAGGGCACTCCCTAAACACAGGATTCTGGGGGGTGCCTGGTCTAAGTAGACTCTGTTAATTTGCTTAGAGAAAGGGAGAATGGCCCTGAGTTCACAATCTTACATCCTCATAAGAGCTAGAAGATTCAAAGTCCCTCCCAGAACATAAAAGGGGAATTCCAGGCCAGGTGGGGCTACACAGTGAGACCCTGGAGAGAGGGGGGTGTGCTGTGAGAAAGGTTACTCCCTATCAGTTATATTTTATTTTAAACAATTTTCTCCTTTTCTTCTCTAAAATTATTTCAGAGATTCATTCATTAATTGTTAATTAATAGTGTTTGTATGTGTGTAGGCACACATGTCACTGAGTATACGTGGAGATCAGAGGACAACTTGAGGGAGTATTTCTCCCCTTCCACTATGTGGGCCCTGGTGACTGAACTCTCAGGTTTTCAGATTTGGCAGCAACCATCTCCTGCTGAGCTATCTCTCTAGCTCATTGGTACATTTTAAAGATAAAACCACAAAATGAGGAAGTACAGCTACCAAAGTGTGGTGGTTTCAATGTCCCTCATAAGTTCAGATGCTTGGCTACTTGGTCCCACTTTGGTAGTACTGTTTGGGTAGGCTTAAGAGGTGTGGCCTTGTTGGAGGAAATATGTCCCTAGGGACAGGCTTTGAGGATATGCCTTTCATACGTGAGGTGTGAGCCCTCAGCTTCTGCTCTAGCTGCCATGTCAGCTGCCACACTTTCTTGCCACTTTATCCCTCTTGAGCCATAAGCAGCCAAACCCCCTTGCTCTTGCTTTTGTCATGGTGTTTAACACAGCAATAGCAAAATACCCAAGACACAAATTCATACCAGAGAGAAAATGTGGGTTTTTTTTTTTTTGTTTGCTTCTTTTGTGTTTTGTTTGGTTTTAGTTTTTCGAGACAGGGTTTCTCTGTGTAGCTTTGGCTGTCCTGGACTCTCGTTGTAGACCAGGCTGGCCTTGAACTCACAGAGATCCTCCTGCCTCTGTCTCCCTGGGTGCTGGGATCAAAGGTGTGTGTTACCATGCCCAGATTAAGAAAATGTTTCTTAAAGGGCAGGAGTTGGCTAGGGGCCAAATTAATGTACTAATTCAATAATACAATGTGTAGGCAAGAAAGAGAGTAGAGGCAGATGGTGTCCAAACCTGTGCACAAGGGGAGAGAAAGCCTTATAAAGCTCCAGGCCTTGGTGCCAGAGCTTTGAGATGGCCATGATGGTTCTTTGTGGTCTGATTCAAATTTCATAACTAGTTTTATCTCAATTCTCTATTCATCCTACAGCCTTTGGTTGAATACAATTTCTTACAGAGCTGCTTAGGTCAGCTTAAGTTCAGTTTACAAATGAGGCAACTGGTCCTCCAGTTCTGAAGATGAGTACTAAGTACCTGAGCAACAGTAGCCACCTACCCTGACATAGTTCCTAAGATGTTCTGATATATCAGGATCTATCTGAACCCTTAAGGCAATGAAGATGACCCTCAATATCTGTGACTTTGTTTCAAGGGCTCTCAGAAGGCCTGATCTTTGAGTCCTCTGGATGAATCTATACTTTTTGTTTTGCACTGAGCAAATAAAATACAGGTGCTTCTTAGCTTGATAAGATCCTCATAAATGCACTGTTGGTGGAAAGATCATAAGCAGAAAATACAGTCAATCTACCTACTCTACCGAATAGTAAGGCAGATTACAGTGACCCACGTGTCCCTGGAGCACTGGGACAGGAGTTAACATTATTAGAATACTATTAAATAACCACTAATGTTAATGATAAACCTTTAATAATAAAGATTTATCTCTCTTTGAATCTTTACTTTTCCTTTAAATAGGCTAAGCTTTTGGGAGTGAGGCAATCTGACTCCCTAACAAACAGGAACACTTCTCTGGTACCCTGGCTAGCCAAGCAGCTAGCATTCTGGGTTATGTGGAAATTAATTTTGAGGACACATTTGCAATTTAATGTGACCACTATAAATATGATTAAAGATATATTCCATACAGCTGCCCCAGCCTTAGAAGGCAGCATTCTAAGAGAGATAAATATTGATCAACTAGATGGCCCTGAAGCCATTTTCACTCAAGATAGAAGAACACTTACCTCCTGGCCCAGAAGGAGGCCTGTAATTAGTGCAAACATGGTCTTTTATTTACATGAGGGACTGTGCCATGAGAATTTTAGGGTCTGTCATGACCCCCAAGAACATTAAACAAGCTGGGTGTGGTGGTGCATGCCTTTAATCCCAGCACTCAGGAGGCAGGCGGATCTCTGTGAGTTCGAGGCCAGTCTGGTCTACAGAATGAGTCCAGGACAGCCAAGGCTCCACAGAGAAATCCTGTCTCAAAACCACACACACACACACACACACACACACACAAACACACACACAAAGAACACTAAACAAAATAGTAAATGACTGAGACAGCAGAAGCAGCAGCTTTATTACCTTGGAAATAGCTGCATGGCCCAAAATGTCATCAGGGGATGTGGGTTCCTCAATCCACAATGGCTTGAACTCAGCCAGTTTTGACATCCACTCCACTGCCTCAGGCACATCCCAACGCTGGTTGGCATCCATCATCTGCAAGGACAGACCTCACTTCTCTTTAGGGCCGTGGCTCCAGAGAGAAGATGCCATCATTTAATATATACCCAATGTTTAGGAAGACTCCTCTGGCATGTCTTCTGCTAGAATCTAGCCCCAGTCCTCAAAAAAGGATCCAAAATGCAGGCACTGGGATTAGAAATCTGGCTTCAAGACTTGATACCCTAGCATCATATTCAGGGGGAGGAGGTTCCCCTCAGTCACAGTCATAGGGAAGGGGAATGGGGTGAAAGCAGGAGGGAGGGAGGAATGGGAGGATGCACAGGATGGGATAGCAATTGAGATGTAATATGAATGATTTTATTTTTCAATAAAAAAAGAGAAAAAAGCTATCTGGCTTCAAATCTGAGCCATATATGAGGGAGAAGATGTGAATTGTTTACAGAACTGTTGTGATGTTTATAAGTGCTCTGATCTGGGTTATGAGATGTGTTTATTGACAATAGGATCCACTGAGTACTTTATTTTTATCCTAAGTGTATGAGTGTTTTGCCATAATGTGAACCATGTAAATGTCTGGTGCCAGCTGAGGGCAGAAGAGGGCATCAGATCCACTAAGTTACAGCTGCTTATGAGCTACCATGCAGGTGCTGGGAACAGAACCTGGGTCCTCTGCAAGAGCAGAATGTTCTTAATCACTGAACCATCTTTATAGATCCTTATTTTGTTTATATAATGTGTGTGCCCTCTCATATATGTGTGTATGCATGCATATGTGTGGAAGTTAGAGGGCAACTTGTAGGGGTCAGTTCTTTCCTTCTACAATGTTGATCCTGAGATTGAACTCAGGTTCTCTACTGAACAGAAGATAACATTAACAGCTGAGCCATCTCATTGGTTCCCTTTTTGTCACCTTTTGTTGACTATTTCCCACCAGGTGTCTGACACTAAGGAAGCTCCTGTCCCACTAGGCATTTCATGGGTTTTGTTCCATTTATTTTTAACTATAACCCCACAAGGCAGCTCACATTAATTACCCTGTTTTACAAATAAAAACTGGTTTATAGAGAAGTCACTCAAGACCAGTAAGCCAAGTCGATGGTAAGTTCAAGTCCAGGCCTTGCCTTTCAGGCTTTGGCTTTCTCCTCACCATCACCTGGAAGCCAGTGGATTGCTGTGCAGAGCTTGAGACAGGCCCACCCCTCTGCCATCAGCCTCATTACACTTGGAGAAGATGGACAAGGACAGGAGATTCTATAAGTTATCTAAGTGGTAAGAGTTTCCTTACAGGATACTCTGCAAACCACAGTACAGCAGGCTTAAGATCAATTATTTGAATGAGGATGACCTCATGAAGCAAAAAATAGTGATATTTCATGTATAAATAATGAAGCTTCTGATCTTACATTAAGTACTTCAAGATTAATTTTAACTCACAAGCCTTTGGAAAAACCTCATAAAAAATCTGATTGTGAGTTTCTTTTACAAAAGTATTTTACATGCAATTAAAACTATGTCATTAAATACATAGGAATGATTAATCCTTATCTAAATACTTTTCCAAAGATTGGTTGCTTGGACCTATCTCCTGGTTAATGATTTACATATGACGGTGATGCCAATGGAAGACTGCTTGTTCAGGCTTACCCATATATATTAGCATAAAGAACTTTTTTTTGTGCTTTGATCAGACTTAACTGGCTCTGCATAATTATAAAACCGATTAGATCCCATAGCTTTTTAAAAGAGAGTTCACCTATCATAAGGCCACCATAAATTATAAAAATGTCCATGTTCTTAATCCTTGCTTGAAACAAAAGACTTCAGGCTGGGGTGAATATCATAGCTCAGTGATAAAATGCTTATCCAACATGAACACATCTCTGAGTTAGATTCACAGTACCACAAAAACAAGCAAACAAACAAACAAACCATCAAGCTGCCATGTCTTAAGATTTATTATTTATACAGTGTTCAGCCTGCATGTGAGCCAGCAGGTCAGAAGAGAGCACCGGATCTCATTACAGATGGTTGTGAGCCACCATGTGGTTGCTGGGAATTGAACTCAGGACCTTTGGAAGAATAGCCAGTGCTCTTAACCTCTGAGCCATCCCTCCAGCCCTCATGAGAATATATTTACCAAAGTCTTCTCTGGTCCGATCATGTTCCTGATGAGGCGGCATCTTCGTATGTCATCCTGGAGATCAGCCCCGACTTTTACTTTAAATCTATAAATACAATTAGTTTAGATAGGTGTTTAACTTGGCAAGAACACCTGGATTTTCTGTGCCTCTCTGTGAATCATTCACAGACCATGTTTTCTAGTAACCTCTACTCTTCCTAGTCAAACTTTAGACAAGTCACTTGATAATAATGCTGCAAACTGCATCTTTTTATTCAGTATCAGGGCAATGACTCTCAATTATCTGCTGACCCACAACTAAGGAACCAGAATGAGAGGTTGCATCTCTAATACAGCTCCCTGACATTGTGCTATGCCAAACAGGTAAGAACAAACAGGCCCAGGTCCAAATGGAAAAGGCAAGTAGGGTTGGCAAGATCCATACTAGTTGCTATGGGTTAACTGTACAGAAAGTTTTGTCTCCAGTGAGTCTAGTTTGACTAATAGTGTTCCTTATAGTAAAGGGCTCCAGTGAGGGAAAGGGACTTGGTCACACACAAAAAAAGCAACAGCGTGTAGTCTGTAGTGTTCTGCAGAGGTCTCCTCCATGGCACATTTGGTCACTTACAAGGAGCACCCCAACCCCTAATCTGCCTTGATGTCCAATTATATTCCTGAGACATAGGCATTTATGTATGTTCCTTGAGACTCTGCTGGAGTGTGGTTGGTCCAGTGTAGGCACTGTTAGTGGAGCAGAGAATATCATCCCAAGAGACTGGTATCCAATTTCTCCCTCACAAATATCTGTTTAATGACCAAAGCTATGCTTGGGAGCCACAACAGCTTTGGCCTGCCACTGCAGACAGAACCTTCTACTCCTCAAAATGCCCAGTCTCCCTGTCTACTAAGAGGCCCACTCAGCTCATAAAAGCTTCATGCAGGTACAGGGATTACACTCCCTAGATAACTGTAGTTATGAACACCCATCAAAGGAGAGGATCTTTACAGCAAACAGAGACCATCACAGAAAATCACAACTGCACACAACAGATCATGAGGAGACAAACCCCAAAAGATACTATACATGAAAGCTCCTGCATCAATGCCTCAGGGAACATCTAGGTATAAGGGACAGAGAGACTGTAAGAGGCAGAATACCAGAAAGTCTATTCTGAAAGTCTCTCCTAGAACTGACTGTAGAAATAAGACCAGAACAATGGCAGTATCAATAAACATTTTAACATGGAAGGAGGAAAAATTTGCAGGATCTTACCCATAAAAACAAAACAAAACAAAATTATGGGCAACCAATGATTACTAGGAGGAGGATCAGCCTCTTCCTTTATTGTCTGTCCAATGCAGAGTGGTCAACTTGAAATCATGTACATACTACCAATGAAAATGAACTCAGCAGTGTATAATAGTGTACACATATTTAATAGCACACATACACACACGTATGTAACAATGATGAAGAAAAAGATGCTGGGCACAATGGTTCATGCCTTTAACCCAAGCACTCTGGAGGCAGAGGCAGGCAGATCACTGTGAGTTCAAAGCCAACTCACAGAGTGAGTTCCAGGACAGCCAAGGCTACACAGAGAAACCTTGTTGAAGAAGAAGGAAAACAAGAATAAGAATAAGAGTAAGAAGAAGAGGAGGAGGAAGAAAAGGAGGAGGAGGAAGAAGGGTAGAAAGAAAGACAGACTGACAGACTATCAACTTGCAAGCGAGGATTTGGGAGAGGTTTGAGGGAAGGTAGCTGGAGGAAAGGAGGAAGGGAAAGTGATTTAATTTTATTTCAATTAGAAACATGTTTTTAAAAAATGAACATTCTCAGGCACCCACTGTCTTGTTTTCTCTTACTCATAACAAACACCCAGTACTTTTACTCTAGGTGGGAATTTCAGCTATGTGCTTTTTAGTACTCCAGAGTACTGGAAGTAGCTGCCCATCACCTCTGCACACTTCTTGTGCACAAATCTTCCTGAAACCCCAGAGTTGACACATCAGCCTCTTCTTGGTCAAGTAGAGGCTAGTCTTCCTGGAACTTTAATTTAATTTAATTCAACTTAATTGCTTCAAATTAAAATATGGCAACTCTTGGAAGGACCAAGAGAGAGGGAGGTCATAGGTTTCAGAGAGGCTGAGAAATCTGCCTAGGATCACACACTGAGTCCTTGAAAAGGAGTGATGGTCTTAGAATATCAAGTCTCTTCTTGGTGACTTGCTATCCTTCCTCTGAGTGCTGCCAGGCCTCCCCATCCAGGGGACGTAGTCTCCCTCAATCACAGACATAGGGGAGGGGAGAAGGGGGGAAGTGGGAGGGAGGGAGGAATAGGAGGAAACAAGGGAAGGGCTAACAATCGAGATGTAATATGAATAAATTAATAAAAAATAAAAAAGAAAAGAAGTGATGGGAAAAGGCAAGAGTTTCTTTTAATTATAATAGATGCAAAAGCCTTTTCCTTGCCTTCTTCATGTTATCACACTATATAGCTAAGGAGTTTCCAAGGTTTCAATGTCTCTCAAATTTGAGTATGTAAATAAGGAATAACTGAGGGCTCTTGTTAAAAGGAGAATCCTGGTTGGAGTTAGAGTTCAGCAGTGGAGCAATTGCTTAATGTGCTCTAGGTTTGAGCCTTGTGCCACAAGTGAATGGATTTGTATACTGGCTGGGTGTTGGAAGCTGATGTTTTCCAAAGTTTTTTCCATATGTGATATTCTGGAATTCTAAGTAGAGTCACACCTTGTCTTTAGAGAGAATATGCCTGGCCTAGGTAGAAATATTGGTGCGCTGACATACTAGACTAGTTGCTTCCGGCATTACTGATGAGATTTAATCTTTGAGTCCTCTTCACATATTCAGCCTCTTAGTGACTTGGAAGGTCAAGTCCACCATTACACAGATAACTTACCTGGTCCAGCCATCTTTCAGTGCCTCTGCGCAGAGCTGTGAGAAAAGGGTACATTTTTCATTACATATTGGTACAATGTACCATGTTCCCCTGGCCTGATAGTTCTTCAGTAGTTTTTTATCTTGGTTTCACTAACATCATGGTTGTACTAAAAACCAGAGGATCAAGCATGTGTTGTTTAAGGACAGAAGCAGTTTGGCCAACAGTATCACTCTAGTTGTGAAGTTTCCTTATCTTTATGGGAACCATTCCTTTAATTGTCATAACATTCCTGAAAGGAGATTGCAGTATGAATGTCCTTCTTTGTGAAGCTAGGATTCTCTGTGGTATCCATAGAACTAACACATGTAAGAGTAAGAAGCAGCCTGTAATCCCAGTACTCAGGAGGCAGAGGCAGGTGGATCTCTGTGAGTTCCAGGTCAGCCTAGTCTACAAAGCGAGTCCAGGACAGCTAAGGCTGCACAGAGAAATCATGTCTTGAAAAGGAATAAGAATAAGAATAATAAGAATAAAAAGAAGAAGGAGAAGAAGGAGAAAGAATTTCTCTGACTCCTTTGTCTTGATTCTATGTGAACACAATATGGTGAGAAAGTAGAGTTGGGGGTGCAGATCTGTTGTCGAGGGCTTGCCTAGCACATTTCAGGCCCTGGGCTTAAAAGCATACATAATATAGTCAGAATAACTGTCCCATAAGAGATGGGGTATTAACAGGCAGATGGATCTGAGTTTGAGGTTAACCTGGTCTACAGAATGTGTTCCAGGACATTGAGGGCTATTACACAGAGAAACCCTGTCTCAAAACACCAGATGGAGGGGGTATTATTTTCCTACTTCACAAAAAGAAAAATTGAGGCCCACGGTGGTTAAGTAACTTGCCAGTGTTATGTAGCTATACATGCATAGAATCAAAACTAGGCTGTCATCTTCCAGAATCCAACATGGGATTTACTAAGTCGGAGTGAATGGCTTTACTTTCTCTCATATAAGAAGCCATTGGATACAGAATGATGGAGAAAGGTTAACGAGAAACAGTAAAACTCTCTCAGAAGGCCAGTGTGATACAAGGACATACATCTAGCATTTGGCCTCTTCTGCACGCTACCTTCCCATATAATTTCCTAGCACATAGCTCCTAAAACACAGAATCTCTTTAGTTATAGTGTCTTTGTATACCAATAAATTGATCCTAAAATCAGTCCCTTCATGGCTGGTTACCAATAGGCCAAGCTATGACTAAAGCATTGGAACTTTTAGTCCTCCCCTGAAACCCTTAGAAAGAGAGAGGTTGATAGTTGAATTGCTTACCAAGAGCTAATGATATAATCAACATGTTTATTTGTTTGTTTGTTTACTTTTGGTTTTTCAAGACAGGGTTTCTCTGTGTAGCCCTGGCTGTCATGGACTCACTTTGTAGACCAGGCTGGCCTTGAACTCACAGAGATCAGCCTGCCTCTGCCTCCCCTGTGCTGGGATTATAGGTGTGTGCCACCACACCTGGCATCAATGTTCTTGTTAATAAATCATCTATAAAAGTCCAGAAGAACTGAGTCCAGGGAATTTCAGGGATAATGAACATGTTGTAGTGCCAGAAGCATGCTAAGAGGGCATGGAAGTTCCATACTGCCCCCTACACACTTTGCTCTGTGGTTCCACTGTACTTGGATCTTTTTAAAAATTAATTCCTCTGTAACAAACTGGCAAAGGTAAGTCAGGGTTTTGTGAACTATTCTAGTGAATAATAAAACTTGGGATTGGATTGTAGAAATGTGTGTTGTAAGTCAGAAACTCAGGTGATAGTCTGGATTTGCACAATTGGTGAGTGAAACAGATTAGTCCTTGGAAATTGAGTTACAAGACACCCAGTTGTTGTCCAAGGAGACTGGTCAGTGTGCATGTGTGAGTAAATGAGTGTATGTGTGTGTGTGTGTGTGTGTGTGTTTCCCCACTTATCTGGTGTCAGAGCCAGGTATGATGACAGGGGTGTGAAATATACATGAACTAACTTGCTTCTCCTGCCTCGGCCTGTCTGCAAAGCCAGGTTTAAGGCCAGGCATGGTGGCGCACACCTATAATCCGAGCACTGGGGAGGCAGAGGCAGGTGGATCTCTGTGAGGTCAAGGCCAGCCTGGCCTACAAAGTAATTCCAGGACATCCAGGGCTACATAGAGAAACCTCTGTCTCAAAACAAACAAAAAATAAAAACAAAAACAAAACAAACAAAAAAGCTTACCTGCTTCAGTGTGCTGTCTGAATACCCGAGCCATGCACATGATGTGGTGTAGGCAGGGTAGCCATGTCTCAGCATTTGTTCTTCTGGAAAACACAGCTCTTTTACCGTTTGGAACTTTCCAGGGAACTTCAGAATTAGAATTGTCTGGGGATAAATTGTTCCTTAACGGATATCTAGTTGTTCTCCCAGGTGTCCTTTACACACTCGTTGTCATTAGTGTGTCAAGCTCAGACAATGAGGATATTCACTGAACGCCCTGCTACTCAAAGTTCCCACAGTGCAACATGAAAGCCAAACCTCCTCGAACTGTTGCTGAACTGCGCCCTGCAGTCAAGGCACAGCACATGGCCTCTTCACCCAGGTTTACATATATGACTAAGGATCCAAGGCTTAGTATAAGGTGTTGGGAGCTCAATGTGCACTCTAGAGACAGGGATGTTCAAAAGTAGACATTGATAGCACAAACAGAGATGGACATTTTCTCACAGCCTACCTCTTTCTTTTTTACCAAGTTGACTTTTTTGCAGTATTTCTGGAGGGGGTGGGAAAGAACATAAACATATCATTTAGAAAACAGCCTGCATCTGCTGTGTGCACTCCTTGGTAAGGACCAGGATACTTCTAGACCCACAGTTTACACATAACTTACCATAGGCATCCTCTTCTGTCAGGACATCAGTAATGTATCTGAAATCAATGCAGGACAATAGCATCTTTGGATCCTGGTGGATCCAAAGGAGAGGAAAAGTCCAGATCAATCCATAGGCAGATTATTTATCTATGCTTACACTGATCTCATGAGCTTATCCTTTCCAGGAAGGGATCTTTGGGATTTGTATGTCTGGTCCTGTGTACATCCCTTAGTACTAAACATTTCAGAAATTCACTGCTGCCTTTAATGAGCCCTCAGACTCTCAATCCCTCCTGTCTTAACTTTACTTCCGGCCACTGCCCTGTTATTTCTAATTAACCTGGCTTCTTGGCCAGAGGGCCTGGTACCCAGTGAACATTCTGCACAAAGTAAAGCAGTAGATGGTTCCTCGAGCCCCTCTATGACTCCATTCTACCTGCCATGCTGGATTTTCACTCAGTTTGAGATGAGGAAGGTAGTCCTGAGGCACTGCAGCACAGGATGAAAGGCTGATTTCAGAGAGTCTGGCCACTCAGGGTGGCCCTGGGCCTACCACCCCATAGTGTGACTGTGGCCATCTCCCCACAGACTGATTTCTGACAGAGGAGAGTGGGGCACTAACCCTGAAGAATGCCAGCCATGCTTTAGAACTGTTCTTTCATGCTCACTCACCACATGCCTGGCTGGACTCCACATTCCTTTCATGACTATGGCTATACCCCTGTGAAAGACTGACCTTTCAACACTCTTGACTTGGGATGGCCCCATGCTATCCTCTGAAAGAGCTGTGAGAACATGCTGACTCCATCTGCCCCCAAAGCAGGAGCAAAGTCTCCCGGCTCAACAATCTTCAAGACCCATGTTCATTGCTTTTCCTTCATTTTGCTGTTAAATATTAATGGGAGCCTTTAAGAGCCTCAAAAATCACTTGGAGTCAGCAGCCACTCAAGTGGATAAGCAACCTGCAACCTGCTCAAGGTCACTACCTACTTATTAATGAAGCCTGGACTGAAAGTAAGGTCTATTTGGGTCTGAAGGTCACTCTCCTTTAACTAGCACAAGGAATTTTTTTCTCCTTCTTAGCAATCAGATGCTCATTCTTGCTACAAAGATTAGTCACTAAGAAAGAAGACAGCCAGCGGTGTGTCTTTGGAATTCAGTAGTAAGATGCTTCCCTAACAGAACTTCAGGGTGCAAACTGTTGTGACCTGATCATGCTTTTAGAATTAAAGTGGCCATAAGATGTCTTAGTAATAGTATGTGGCTTTTTGAAATTTATGGAGTTCTCTTCTCATTTGATATTGAAACTGATTATGAGGCTCCTAATGGTTCTGATGGTTTTCTCAAGAAGTAAGAGCTCAGACTTGTATGATGTTGTAAGGACCTTTCAGAAGAAGGCAGGACTTGAACTCACTGCCTCCCATCCTTTCCTGCTTGCCTGCATGAGCACAGCTATCTGCTATTTCAAATTATCGGAAAGAGAATATTATAGGATAGGAATATAGGCTAGTGTTAGAGTGCTTGCCTAGCATGCAAGGCCCTGAATTCATGCCCATCATAGAAAAATTAGTGTTTTCTTCTGTTCATTTATTTTATGATTAATAATCAATAGATTAGTCCTGAATATTCTTACTGATTATTTAAAAAGACAGGTAATCTACAAAATATTTCCTTTAGAAATAACTATAATATTAAAGACTCTACTTACCATGTCCACAAGTAGCTTCCATAAAGGCTTGATTAAAAAAAGAAAAGACTTGTAAAACATATGTAAGATAATAATTTTTGTCTGATGTGAATGCATTAATGGTGACTGCTGCCACCAGCCATGTTCCACTCCATCCCTAATGGTCCCTGTGAACCCTGCTACCCTAACTGCTACTTTACCTTTGTTGTCCTTCCCCCACTTCCCCAGCCCCCCTACCCCCTTTCCTTGGCCCTGCCCTGACAAATTTCTAACTAGTTATGTATCCTGAGTTATAGCCACAGGATTGCTTCTGAAATGATTACCTTTCCTTCCTGCTTTGCCCACAGGTCCCACACAGCATTCAGAATGGCTGCCGTGGCCAGGTGTACTACACCTTTCTCTGGACCAATCTGGTTGGGAAATGAAGCACAACAGTGCTTGTCTTAGAAAAGATATCTGGATTTTCCTCAGAGACATGCTTTGAAAATTAAAGACAAACCAGGTGTGGTAGCACACACCTACACTCACAGAAGTCAGGAAGCTGGGGTGGGAGGGTTATGAGTTCAAGGCTAGCCTGCGTTACATAGTAAAGAACTTGTCTCAAAAACAAACAATTGGCAGCAGTGGAAACTCTGATTCTGGCCCACAGAAAAGTGGCAAAAGTAGAAATAAAAAAAATCCAAACTCCCTCTCTTCTCTCTCTCTCTGCACACATTTAACTTTCTCAACTATCTAAAGCAAAGTTGCCATATCATCCTTTTTTTTTTTGTAATCATAAATACCTCTGTGTACATGTGTAATACATATGTACATATACAGGAAACATAATATTGATGGAATATTATAAAAGATGAGCCATAATCAAATCTTACCAATTTTCCAAATGATGTGCTTCTTTTTGCCTTGATTCATGCATCATTTAGCTGTCATGTGTCTTTAGTCTCCTTCATATAAAATTATTTTTCACTTCTTTGAATGACACTGTCATATTTAGAGCCTGGACCTTGATTTGTTTAGTATCCCTCAATATGGGGTGGTTAGCATAAATTATATAGGTGATGATGATATCTTGCCTTATAATCAGGGTTATTAAATTATACTACTTTAGTAAGTTAGTGTTCATTTGGTTTCTTACTATGGAGTTATCATTTTCCTTTTCCAAGTTAAGTATACTACTACCTCAGGTTTTAGGATTGCTTATGACTCAGCTCACTTAATGATGACTAGTATGGTCATATCTTTTTCTTTTTTAAGATTTATTTACTTATGTGGTACATTTACACGATGGAATACTACTCAGCTATTAAAAACAAGGAATTCCCGAAATTTGTGGACAAATGGATTGATCTAGAAATTATCATAATGAGTGAGTTCACCCAGAAGCAAAAAGAGACAAACAGTATATACTCACTTATATCAAAACACTAGTCCAAGGGATACGTACCATGAAAAACTTTACTTACCAAGAAAGTGGGTCAGAGGAGAGGACATCCTATTGAGACTTTAGGCGAGAGTAACATGGAAGAATAAGGAAATAGTAGGACCCACAGGGTCCTGGAAACCTACAAGAAGAACTTTATGACAGGCAGATCTGGGTCCTGGGGTCCTCCTCAAACTAAGGCACCAGCCAAGGAGAATATAGGCATTAAACTTCGAACCCCTACCAAGACCTAGCCGACGATCATGATATTCTCCACCGTTGAGTGGAGAGTGAGATCTGACTCTCACACGAACTCTGGTGCCCCTTTTCTGACCACGTCCCCTGGATGGGGAGGCCTGGCGGCACTCAGAGGAAGGATAGCAAGTTACCAAGAAGAGACTCGATATTCTAAGAGCATATATAGGGGGAGGAGGTCTCCCTCAATCATAGACATAGGGGAGGGGAGAAGGGGGGAAGTGGGAGGGAGGGAAGAATGGGAGGAAACAGGGGAAGGGCTAACAATCGAGATGTAATATGAATAAAATAATAAAATGAAAAAAAAAAAAGATTTATTTACTTATGTATACAGTGTTTGACCTGTATGTACACCTGTGTGCCAGGAGAGGGCACCAAATCTTATTATAGATGGTTATGAGCCACCATGTGGTTTCTGGGAATTGAACTCAGAACCTTTGAAAGAACAGCCAGTACTCTTAACCTCTGAGCCATCTCTCCAGCCTAGAATGAGGATTTTTTAATGTCATCATTGACCTCATACTCATTAGGTTATAGTCTACTGATGATGAACTTTCCCTCGTTTTTTCATCTGAACAGACTCAGGGGCCCTTATATTATATGGGTTATAAGTCATTGTTATATGTATTCTCGTATTCAAATTGTTCCAGATTCAGCTAATGGTAGCTTCTTCAAGGTGATACTTTTCAAGGCATGGTGTTTGTTTGTTTGTTGAGACAGGGTTTCTCTGTGCAGCCTTGGCTGTCCTGGACTTGCTTTGTAAACCAGGCTGGCCTTGAACTTACATTGATCCACCTACCTCTGCCTCCCAAGTGCTGGGATTAAAGACACGCACCACCATGCCTGGATTTTTCAAGGCATGTTTAACTTACTTTATATAAAGTTTAAAACACAAGCCAAAGAAACAGAGAAAGTACATTCTCTTGTACCTATCTCTTTATGGAAGGGAAAATGAACAGAATTAGAAAAGAGGAACTTGGCATTGTGAGACAGGAAAAAGTCTAGATTACTGAAGTTATCTCACTGTGTTAGAGTCCTTTCTTATTTTTGTTTTGTTTTGTTTTGTTGTTTTTCTCTGTGTTGCCAAGTTGGCTGTCCTAGACTTGCTTTATAGACCATGCTGGCCTCGAACTCAGAGACCTTCTTGCCTCTGCTAGGGTCTTTTCTTTAGAACTCCAATTTTTCATGTTTTGACTTTATGGTTCAGATATTGACCTACAGACATAAAACCATGATGCTCTCTGTGCTCTTAGATTCTCTACCTTACAATGCCAGTACTGCTCACACCCTCCCTCAAAGGGATGCCTATTTGCAGTTTTATCTTCTAGACTTCCTTATTTTGTCCTTTTGAAACAGGTTCTTACTCTGTAGCCTAAGTTGGCCTCAAACCCATGGTGATTACCCTCTGAGTGCTGGGATTATAGGCATGAACCACTACCACAGGCCCATCTGCCAATCTAGGCGGAGGGCAGTTGTTTAATAGCGGGATTTCTTGAGATCCAAATGCATTCAGATTCAAGTCTCATAGAATCATAGAAAAGAATTGCCTAGTTCAAAATGTTGATGATCTAAATGACTCAAGCCTTAATTTAACCAAAGAAAATTGTTTATGAAAAAATTGAACTACTCCATTTTTATATTTGTTACAATCAATGGCATCATGGACTGTAGAAACATTTTTTATAAAAAGCTTTTTAAAAAAAGAGTTATTTATTTACTATTTATATAGTACTCTGCCTGCATGTGTGCCTGCATGACAAAAGAGGGCACCAGATCTTATTACAGATGGATGTGAGCCACCATGTGGTTGCTGGGAGTTGAACTCAGGACCTTTGTAAGGACAGCCAGTGCTCTCAACTTCTGAGCCATATCTCCAGTCCTTACAAAAGATTTTTACAAAATTAAATCCGGGAGCTGGAGCAATGGCTCAGAGGATAAGGGCACTGGCTGATCTTTCAGAGAACTGGGGAACCAGAGAACAGATGCCCAGTACCCACATCAGGTGACTCATAAACTCATAAACATCACAGCTCCAGGATATCTGACACGCTGTTTTGGCCTACATGGATGCACACACAGAGACACACATGAACACAGACAGACAGACACAATCTTTTAAAATAACATAAAATACATCCCTTACCCATCTGAGCTGTCCATCACTTGTGAGCAGTCTGTAGAAGCCTCTGAAGTCACTGACAATGTCCCTGAGATTCTTGTGAAGCACGTGGTGGGTAAGGGCTTTCACAGCACAGACAACTATCAAAATAGGATTTCATTCTTACTCGTGTTTCAATATGTAGTCAGGAAATTAAGACAATAAAACACAAGCAAATGGATATGGACATTTTATGAAAATAATTAAAATACAAAAACCCCATAAAATTCTTCCAAAATCTGTCTGTGTCTACTATAACTAAGAAGTAAACACAACTACAACAGCTTGGAGTTCACATACTGAGTAGAACAAACATATCTTGATAAACAAAACCATAGACTTCTAAGTTTAAATACTATTTCAAAATTATTTTCCTATTCACTAGGTAATGTGTTGGTTAATGAGATTCAACGCTGGCCTTGCTAATTAGTTGTTCTGAAAAGATAAGAACACTCTGAGTTACAGAGCTTTAAAACTGATTTTTCAGCTGGGCGGTGGTGGCACACACCTTTAATCCCAGCACTCAGGAGGCAGAGGCAGGCAGATCGCTGTGAGTTTGAGGCCAGCCAAGGCTAACACAGAGAAACCCTGTCTCCGAAAAAGAAAAAAAAACAACCAAAAACCAAAAAACTGATTTTTCAAAGCTGGGCGTGGTGGCTCATGCCTTTAGGGAGGCAGAGATAGGTGGATCGCTGTGAGTTTGAGGCCAGCCTGGTCTACAAAGAGAGTTCCAGGACAACCAAAGCTATTACAGAGAAACCCTGTCTCAATCCCCCCCACACCAAAAAAAACCAAAAACAAAACCAAAACCAAACAAACAAAAAACCTGACTTTTAAATGCTAGCAAGTAAAGATGCTTGATTCACAATGTCATACGCTACTAAAGCTGAAATTGTTTACAAGTAGCATATTTTCATAAAATGCTAGGTACATGAAAGCAACATAATATCATTAAACTTCTTACCCATGACTTACACTACATTTTCATAAACAGTTTGAAGACGAAACATAATTTGGGTTAGCATCACCATCAATTATTTATTTTTGGTGATTTAAAAGGAGTCATTGTGTCATTTGAAGAAGTCCTGATTCCTCAGTAAGTTCATGCATTCTTCTTATATGTTTCCTTATTCCCTTTCTCTGTGTGTGTGTGTTTTGTTTGTTTTGAGCGTTTGCCTACATGTATGCAAGTGTACCACACACATGCCTGATATCTGTGGAGACCAGGAGGTGACCCTAGATTCCTTGGAATTGGATTTAAAGATAATTGTAAACTGCCTTGTTGGTACTCAGAACCAAACCCAGGTCCTCTGCCAGAACAGGTGGTTTTAACTCTTGAGCCATCAGGCATGCCATGGAATGTTTGTGGGACTCAGGGGACACCCTGCTGCAGTGGATTCTTTCCCTCTGTCAGTTCAGGGAAATAGAACTCAAGTTGTCAGAGGTGGCAGCAAGCACTTTTATCCACTGAGCCATCTCACCATCTGTTTCTTTTCCTTTTTTATTTTATTTTATTTATTTTAGACCAGGCTGGCCTCAAACACAGCAATCCACCTGCCTCTGCCTCCTTAAGTGCTGGGATTAAAGGCAGGCCCCACCATGCCTGGCTTTCTTTTCCTTTTAAAAGATTTATTTATTTATTAGTATGTATACAGTGCTCTGCCTGCATGTACACCTGCAGGCCAGAAGAGGGCATCAGATCACATTATAGATGGCTGTTAGCCACCATGTGGTTTCTGGGAATTAAACTCAGGACCTCTGGAATAGCAGTCAGTGCTCTTAACCTCTGAGCCATCTCTCCAGCCCTTCTTTTCCTTTTTAAAATTACCTTTCCAATAACTTGTAGAATATGTAAGACATATCAGCTCTTCAGTCAAGTGCAGGACAGACCTACTTGAAAGATGGCTAATGTGTTACCTGCTGGGTGGTCTGTGAGAAATTGCAATGGAGCAAACTTAGTGGTATCCACTGAGAGTTTGGACAATTTTTCCATTGTTATTTGCACATACATGTAAGCGCTTTGTTTTTTTCCTACTTGTTTGAAAATATCTGTTGAAACTAATCTTGTGGAAGTGACCTTCTTGTGTTTCTTGAGTGCTGCATTATGTGTACATGTTGTGCATGTAGACAAAGGCTGCATTCAGGATTCTAGAAAGCAACTGGGGAGAAGCTCAGTTGGTAATGTACTCATCTTACAAGAATGAAGAGACCTCAGTTCATGCCCTAAAACCCATGTGAAAAGCGGTGTATGTGTGATAAGCCCTTGTAATCCCAGTGCTGAGAAGTGAAGACAGGTGGATTTCTGGTTTCAGTCTCAAAAACCAAGGTAGATGGCATCTGAAAAACAACACCTGAAGTTCATCTTTGAATTCCATGCAGAGATGCGAGCTACCTGCACATACATGTGTATACACACAGTCAACCAGCCAACCAACCAACGTGTTCTAGGTAGAAAGTACTTTGGGACATCAAGTTCCACTTTTGCTTAGTACCAGTCTGGGCTTAGTTTTGTATCTCTAAACTATGAGGGACTTCAATGAACTCTCATCCAGCTTTTGGAAAGTTTACATTACACTACTTGCACTTTAGGAAAACAAGAGAGAGGCTTATATATGGGTCATGATGAACCATCAAAGAATTCTTGGTATGAAATACTGTGAACTGAGTAGACTAATAGTACATACAATAAGCTTTCTACATATGACACATGTGCTCTTCCCTCTCCCTCGGTCACTTGCCAGCATTTAGTCCTCAAAGCTCTACAATAGTCTCAGGTTAAAAAGCAGTAATACTCTGGTAGTTAGGCTTTGACACAGGGATACAGATTCAATGTTCCAGCAATCTAGAGATGAGTCTATGAGGAAAGACCAACAAAGCAATAAACTGCAAACCATTGTTTTTACTCCATTTGAGCGGCAGAGAAAGATAAAGCAAAAATGGAATCTACATGAAAACAAAGCATCTGGAAACTCAACAGGGTACTCAAACTCACCAACTTCAGTGCCCCTTCCCAGAGTGAAGGTAATGCCATAGCCCTTGAGTCCATCTTCTGCATCGGTCTCTATGACAACATAGGCAGCTGAGTAATCAGGGTCTGTATGCTGTAGGAAAAGGAGTCCCAAAAATGCAAACATGAGAAACCCCCAACAAATATAAGAATAGAAATGCCACCAGGCAGCAGTAGCACACACCTTTAGTCTCAGTACTCAGGAAGCAGAGGCAGGTGGATCTCTGTAAGTCCAAGGCTAGCCTGGTCTACAGAACAGGTTCCAAGACAGCCAAGGCTACATAGAGAAATTCTGTCTGAGGAAAAAAATTAGAAGCATAGCGGGGAGTGGGTTAGTGCATACCTTTCATCCCAGCACTCGGGAGGCAGAGGCACATGGATCGTAGTGTTTGAGGCCAGCCTGGTTGACAAAGTGACTCCAGTACAGCCAAAGCTACACAGAAAAACTTGTCTCAAAGAGAAAAAAAAAAAAAAAAAAAAAAAAAAAGGAATGCTATGAAGAATATGCAGAGCTACAATCTGTTGGAACATGTGATGTAGCCCAGAGAGCACAGAAGAGATTTGAATGAACTGAAAAGTACTCCTAAGCATTCACAGTAGTGCAGAAATGCGATTTATACAGTTTCACGGGAATAGTGGAGATAGAACCCATGATTGTGATGATGAGCACATACTTTTCTACTAAGCACCATCCTTGACTACAGATGGTTACATTCTTCCCACCCCTCCAAGGGTCTGTGTAGTCTTGGTTGTGCTGGATTTGCTTTGTAGACCAGGCTCGTCTGGAACTCACAGAGATCCACCTGCCTCTGCTTCCCTGCTAGGATTATAGCTGTGTGCATGTATGATTACAGGCATGTATGATTACACATGTGTATATTACACCCGGCTATGATTACATTCTTTTTGTTTGTTTGTTTGTTTGTTTTAAGATTTATTTATTATTATGTATACAGTGCTGCTGCATGTACACCTGCAGGCCAGAAGAGGGCATCAGATCTCATCATAGATGGTTGTGAGCCACCATGTGGTTGCTGGTAATTGAACTCAGGACCTCTGGAAGAGCAGTCAGTGCTCTTAACCGCTGAGCCATCATCTCTCTTATGATTACATTCTTAAACCAGTTTGCAATGATGTCAAAATTTGGTTTTGAGTTTAGTTTTAAACCCAGGAGTTTTGGATCACATCTCTCTAAAAGATTTTAGAGAGTAATTTCAAATATAATAAATCAAAATTTTTAGAAAAGTCATGTATAAAATTGGATAGCTCTCCATTGTAGCAGATTATGTAGACTGACAATGCAACAGTTCAGATTCAGAAATTATTGGGAGAAAATAAATAAAACTTTAAGACAAATTAACTCATTAATTTATTGTAGTTCAGCATCTGGTGGGTGGCCTGGGTCCCATGTCCTGCAGGTCATTCCAGGCTCTGCTTGCTCCCAAAAGAGAACAGAGCAGACATCTCAAGGGCTTGTTCCCCTGCCCTCCCCCCCCACTCAGGGGTGGCTTAAAGTGCTTAGGGTGTGGCTTGAGGCCCCAGGACTAGGCCAGTTTCAGGGTCTCGGTGGGGGTTGAGGGGGTGGTTTCTACAGGGTGTTACAGTTTAGCTCTTTTAGAATGAGATTGCTGGTATCAAAAAACATGGAGACTCAGGAGCTCTGCAAGCCCATGATGAAACCAAAAGTGTCACAGCTCTTTCTTCAGATGCGTGCTAAGCACAGCAGAGGAAGCAGGTGGATGTCTGAAACTGACCGGCAGGTCCTTCTGGTGAGACACAGGCCAGAGCGGCCACTTCACCAGTAGTCAGCCCAGCTAATGGCAGCGATGGAGCAGGCTCCAGTGGATGCCAAGGCAGTTCTGCCATCGCTGCCTGACCACCAGGCATCCAACGGCAGTTCTTCCCCAGAATAAATGGAGTCTCAGACAATCATGGTGGAGGAGTGTCCAGTCCGAGAGAGAGTACACCAGCCAGACTTCATTTATAAACCTTGGACAGTGGGGAGGGGTTTGTGGATGAATGTGTCTGACTCACTGGGGCTAAGGATGCCAGGATACTTAATCTACATACAGTGACACAGTACCTCATTTACATGCAGTCACATGGGGTCCTATCACAAGAAGGAAAACACAGTACTCAATTATCCTATGGGTGGGGGAAGAACTTCTAGGTACAATTAAAGGTCATTTGCTTAAGGCTTGGATCTCTTTAGTATAGCGTGGGGTGTTTTGATGAACAGGTTTCTTATCAGGAAAGGGTTGGACTGTAATCTTCTTGGAGGACTAGGTGATGCTTTTACAAGATCTAGGGTTACCAGATCAGGTGGAGTGAGAACCCTGCTGAGAAAGGGTGTGTGTGTGCATCATCATAGATCCAGCACAAATGGCTATTGGATATGTCAGACTTCAACCTTGTCCAGCAGAGTTCTGTAATTCATGTTGTCCTATGTTACATTAATTTTCTACTACTGAACAATGTTTTATTAATTTATCCTTTGATAATTTTCATGTATGTATATAGTACACTCTAGTCACTCACACTGCCCCCTATCTTCCTACTATTCCCTTAAAGTCCCTTTCACATTATAATTTCCTTTTCTTTTCCTTTCTTTTTTCTTTTTCTTTTTTTTTTTTTTTTTTTTTTTTGAGACAGAGTTCACTATCATTTTTTGTTTTGTGAACCATTGAGTTTAGCTAGAACCATCCATGCCTGGGCATGAGTATGTAGCTATCCATTAGAGTGTGGGTAACTTACAGATGGGTACACCACTGAAGACAATATGGGAGGCAAAACCTAGGGCCAGATGAGAAGATGTTTAGGTAATAATATATGTGGTCAATTAGAACTATCACAGTAGTTAGTTCAAGAGTGAGGAAGAACTAGATCCTGGGGGAATTTTCCTGAAGGGGCAAGGACCACAGGGATGTGCAAAGGGCAGAGAAAGCAATGCAAATGCCAGAGGCTTTTGTTTGTTTGTTTTGTTTTTAACAGAGAAGTAAAAGGTCCCTAATAGCATTGGTTTGGAAGTGAATCAGGTGAAGAGGTGGCATAGACATGCCAGATATGGACACTGAAAAAGCCAGGCAGAAGGTCTAAAGACATTAATAAGGAATGTAGGTAACAACAAGGATTGAGGGAGAGAGTGGTTTGTTTTTTTTTTTATTACATATATAGTATTCTGCCTGCATGTACACCTGCATGCCAGAAGAGGGTATCGGATCGCAATATAGATGGTTGTGAGCCGTCATATGGTTGCTGGGAATTGAACTCAGGACCTCAGGAAGAGCAGTCAGTGCTCTTAACCTCTGAGCCATCTCTCCAGCCCTGAAGGTGAGTTTTACATAAGGCTCTAAGATAATTTATGCTGTGTAACAATTATTGTGCCAAGCAAATTCTAAAAGCTCTACATTAATCATTTGATCTTCAGAGTGATATTATGAAGTGGGTGATACTATTCTTGTTTTAGAGATGTCCAAGGTCACAGTGTGCGTAACTTACGGAGGCAGACTGCAAGCTCTCATAGATTCAGTGCAGAGGTGGGAGGTGGGGTGAACAACAGACGGGAGGTCTGAGTTGACATTAAAGTCCAGTATGGGGCGATGTGATGATAAGTGTAGCCTGTGTGTCAGAGACCGTAGGTTGCTGAGGGGGACACAGATATCTCCTCTTGAGGAAGTCACACTCAGGCAATAGTTGCCAAAACTCTAATACTATCAGAGAGAACATAGTAAGTCCTTGGAAAAGATAAAGACTATGAAAAACAGGCAGATGAATGTACTCACGGGTGGGTCAGGTTGTAAGAGCTTGGACGCTAAGACAGTTTGTGGAGGACAGAGCTTTCTAGCACTGGGGAAGGAAGGATGCCATGGGTAAGATAAATATTACAGTCTGAATATAGTTTGTCTAGAACTCATGGTGAGTCATAGTGAGAGATGTTTAGAGGTGTGTGGACCTTTTATAAGTTTTTATTTAAAAATTTTTAAAATTAAAATATGATCACATCCTTGTCTCTGTTCCCTTTCCACCCTTTAGCCTCACTTGTTTTCTCTCAAATTTACAGCCTCTGGTCTCTTTTTAAAAATTGTTACACATCGTTTCTCCTAAATATATAAACACAATCTATTTGGTCTATGACCTACCCAAAGAAACTTCTCTTTGCAACACAGAGACCATTACAGAAACCATAACAAATCAAAATGCAGAAAACAAGTGATGGTGTGATGCCCAACTGATCCATCCACAATACAACTCCTCCATTTAAGGCTTAGAAGGGGGTAGAGATACTATAGGAGATAGAGGAGCAGGGTGTCTGCAGTGGTACTGCATCTCCTAGAACTGTCAGGGAAGCTACACCCATGAAGTCTCCATGCTGGGCTGTTTGGCTATTAAAGGACAATTAGTTATTTGTGCCCCAGTGAACAGAAAGACTACATTAGATCTTTTAAGACTGCATTAGGGGCTGAGTATGGTGGTGAATGCGTAAAATCTCAGCATTTGGAAGGCAGGAGGTGAGCTGGGTGTGGTGGTGCATGTCTTTAATCCCAGCACTCAGGAGCAAGTCCAGGATCGCCAAAGGCTACACAGAGAGACCCTGTCTTGAAAACTGAAAAAAAAAAAAAAAAAAAAAAAAAAAAAAAGGCAGGAGGGCCAAGAATTTAAGGTAATCCTCAGATATATGGTGAAGGACGACATGAAAAACGAAGCAAAACAAGTCTGGATTAGTTGCATGAGAATGGGTTATCCGAAAACTGGCCAGCTCACTCACACACTCATGCTCTTTGCAGACATGTCTGCTTCCTCCTCCTTCTCTGTCACGATACAGTTCTACACCAGGTCCTCACTGAGGTTCAGCAGAGGCTGGCACCATGTTTTTTGACCTCCATACCTGTAAACTACATAAATCTGTTTTTTTTTTTCCTTCATAAATTACACAGCATTGAGGATCTTGTTACAGCAACATAAAACAGAATAAGACTATAGCAGTGGTGGTGAGGACAATGAAGGGAATGGTTGGCTTATAGTCAGAAGTTTGTGCCTATGGCAGTTTGAGTAAGAATGGCTCCCATATGACCGGTGCACTGTTCAGGACTGGGTGAGGGGTTGCCAGAGGAAGTGTGTCACTGGGTCACTGTGGGTAAGTTTTAGGTTTCAAAAGCCCGCATTTGCAACTTTTGGATCAGATGTGAACTCTCTGTTGCTGTTCCAGTGCCCGCCTGCCTCCACGCTCCTTGCCATGATGGTCATGGACTAACCCTCTGAAGCTGTAAGTATGCTCCCAATTAAATGCTTTCTTTATAAGCCACCTTGAACATGGTGTCTCTCTGTAGCAATAGAACAACAGTAACCAAGACAGTCCCCTGGTTTAGAAAAATCATTAGGTTCTTGGAGTGAAAATTAAAGAGATGATGCTAAAAGGGAAATTCCAAGAGTTCAACTCTCCTTGGCAGTTTCTGGATTACAGGCTTATATTGCTTTTTCAAGTAATAAGAGAAAGAAATCCCCCATTAAAGCCTTAGGAGAGGGTCAAAAGGACAAGATGAGACAAATGTAACTTGAAGCTTCTGAGTCTTTGTGACTAAAAGCAAGATCACAGAGGATCAGGAGGAAGTGTATATATAGGGATTCGGAAGTGGGAGATAGAAGGTGATGGTTTCTGATTTAGAAGTGTTGAGCATGAAGGCAAAAAAAAAAAAAAAAAAAAAAGTTAAGCAGAAAATGTCTAGACAGCAGCTAGACCTGAGGTGAGAATGCAGACCCAGAAATGGAATCACAAAGACTTTGGCATAAAGAAAGGCTTAGACACTGAAAACATGGAGTATGGAACAAGATGGGAAAGCCTTCAAGAAGGGGACAGCACAGGAATAAGGAAGAGTCAGGAAGGGATCGGCAAGGAAACCGACTCAGATGAAACTGAAGATAGATAGCCTGAGAAGTGGCAGAGGGGACAAGGGCACGGAAGTGGAAATAACAATGGATTTCAGATTAGAGAGGAAGTAAGTAGATATAAAACACAAAAACAGGCCAGAAGCATGGCAATGACCAAAGGGAGCCAAACACAGATTTTTATCAAGTTCAGACTCTCCTAAATAGGGGATAACCATTGGAAAAGGAGACAGTTGAAGAGGCTGGAGAGATGGCTCAGAGGTTAAGAGCACTGACTTCCAGAGGACTTGGGTTCAACTGTGAGCACCCACTTGGTGGCTCACACCATTTTAACTCTATTTCCAGGGAATCCAATGCCCTCTTCTGACCTCCATGGGTACCAGGCATGCCCAAGGTTCACATAAATACAGACAGGTAAACACTTATTACATAAAATACGTAAGTCTAAAATTAAATCATATTTCTAAAAAATGAATGAGAAACTTGAAGATGGAAAGGCTGGGAGTGAGGGCCTCCGGAGTTTAGGCGGGGACAAATGCAGACACAGGTCCATATTAGCTTTGGAGCAAGACAGGAAGAGAAGTACGAGAGGATCAGTTTGAAGACAGAAAAGAGACCAACAGTATTTTGTCTTCCATCTACTGAGTGCTGGAAGCGACTTCGTGAACATCTTTAACTGCTGAGGTTTGAGAACGAGGGCCAGAAAAAGAACCAGGGAGCTCACATTGAGCAAAAGTATTGCTAACAGGTGGTCATGCAGCAGCTATGAGCTCACAGCTGTGGAGCACACTGTCTATTTGGTGAGCTCTGACACACACAAACAACTAGTAAATATGTGTAGGCTTGAGTATTCCATGTTTCTAGCAAAGCAAATTGTATCTGGAATCTTTGCTTTTACAGACACTGAAGATAGGTCTTTTTCAAGAAAGGTTCCTTGCTGCTGAGTGCTGGAAAGTCCAGTATCCCAAGACAAACAAAGCCACAACATCAAGAACTGCAAAGTAGCACATTCTGCTAGGAAGGCCTTGAGAATCTTCATCCACCCTGTCTCCCCAACAGAAATGTTAGGTATTTATGAGCTTCCAATACAGATATCAAATAGTCTCTCCTCAGCCCAACCTCGTACCCAACTGAGACTGAGAAGTATATTCCATTTCTTAACTGTCCCTATATGAACCATGTTGTCTTAACATTTCGTACATTCCAAGTCATGTTTACATCAGTCCTTTCTGCTTCAGTTTCTTTATTCACAAGGGATAATTAAAGTTAACTCCTGCTGGAAGCCTTCTCTGTATAAGGACCTTTTCAGGTACCCACATGCACAAAGTAAATACTGCTGGACCTATTTTACAGATGAAAAAAATCTAGGCTTGAAGAGATTATATAATTTATGCTCAGCTGCTAAACCTCACAGTCACATTCAGTGAGGGGTTTAGATTTTACAAGTTGCTAAGACTATGAACATTTACTTGTAAGTCCACAAAGGACTGTGATTAGATTTTTTCTCTCATTTTTTTTCAAGACAGGGTTTCTCTGTTTAATAGGCCTGGCTATTTGTAGACCAGGCTGGCCTTGAATTCACAGAGACCTGCCTGCCTCTGCCACCTGAATGCTGGGATTAAAGGCATGCACCACCACACCCAGCAGATTTTAAAGTCATTTACCATAGTCTTATACAAAAGGACACAGATTTCTTTTAAAGGCTCAGAATAGATAACATTCTTCTGCATATAAAATATTCATTTAGTTTTGAGAAGCCTGTTTTTAATCAAACACTTATGAGAGTTTCTGGGCATGGCTCCCAGATCACATTTCTCTTTCTTGGCGACAGGTAACCACGTCCCTAACACTGTTTCTCCTTGATCCTGGGCATGCTTTCATACTCTCACTCTGCATAGATCCAACTCTTAGAATTCTAGTGTGGTATCTCTCTGGGGGATCAGCAGGGCCCAGAAGACATTCAGGGCTGAAGACCAAACAAAGATGGACACCAGCATCTATTTAGGTTATGGCATCAGCCTAATGGGTAAAGTGAGCAGAAACCTCTTAACAGTCTCAGCTAGTAAGAAGTCCTTCAGCACTGCGATGGCGGCCCAAATCTATACCCTTCCTTTATTTCCTGTTATAAGACTATCACAGTTTGCCAGGTGTAGTGGTGCACGCCTTTAGTTCCAACATTCAGGTGCAGAGGCAGGAGGATCACTGTGAGTTCGAGGCCAGCCTGGTCTACAAAGTGAGTCCAGGACAGCCAGGGCTACACAGAGAAACCTTGTCTTGAAAAACAAAACAAAAAAGACTATCACAAGTAGAACTCGTTAATTTTTCCTAATCATTTTTGTAGGTACAGTGACTTCGCATGAGTGCGCTCCCAAGTGACCCACAGTCACTAGACACTTGGTTTTGACTGTGACACTTTCATTCCATTGATGAGCAAAGGGTGGCAGAGAGGCAGGGAGTCTTCTCAGTGCTTTGTGGCAGAGGCAGGATCACCACCCCACATTCCCAGCCAGGGAGTTCCTGGTCTCTGTCACTGTAAACCCCATTATGTACCCAATAAGGAAACAGCCAGCGCTTTCTGATGAAGAATCAACCGAACCCTTTTGGTCCTCTGCATTGTACCCGTACCAGGAAAACCCGAGTTGTAAAACTATGGCGAAGAAAAAGAGAGGGAGAGGAAAGGGGGAGAGGGAAGGCAGAGGCAGAGAGAGAGGGACTGACAGACGGACAGAAGACAGAGGGAATTCCCCATTTCCCCAGAGAGTAGCAAATGCTGGCTACTCCTGCTCCTCCGGGAGGCATCCGCCCTGCCCCCAAGTCCTTCTTCACTTTATAGAGGCGCTTCGCCTCGCACGGGCAAACCCTGTGGCCCGCTTACCATGGCGTCGGAGCCGTGGCCACCTAGCGATGTGGGAAAGCGCACGTCGTGGACTGAGAGCCGAGAGATCCTGCCGCGAGCCATTCCTCAGGCACCCGAGAACCACGCCATAGGAGGCCTGGGTCCCAGGGCCGAAAGATTTAAGGCGCTGAGTGGAGAGAGGGAGAGGTGGGTCGGGGCGCGGGGCGTGGCCGCTCTCTGGGGGCGTGGCCGCGCACCTGTACTAGGACTTCCAGCGGGAGTGAGGCGGGGTGGGGGGGGTGAGGGCACGGCCGCGGGACGGGCTCTTCGGAGGACAGCACTGGGAAGCCAGACAAGTCCAGCATGTGGCCGCGCAAAGTTGTGAATGCAACCCAGCAGATTCATTAACTTAAGTTTACGTAATTCTCTGGTCAGGTTCTTGGTTCGAAATGTCATGATCTTGCAAAGCCAGTGTGGTGATGGCTCAGCGAGTTCAAACATCTGCAACCAAGCATGATGACCTGAGTTCAGTCGCTGACACACACACACACACACACACACACACACACACACACACACACACACACACACACACACACACACATTTTTAAGAAGATTTATTTATTATGCCTACACATATGATTGCAGTGCTGGGAACTGAACTCAGGACTTCTGGATGAACAGTCAGTGCTCTTAACCTCTGCACCATCTCGCCAGCTCCCAATCAACACACACACACACACACACAAACACACACACATACACACACACACTTTAAAAGGTGACCCCAGTCTTCATTATCTTATAAATTGACAACACCACTATAATGCAAACTGCTTTAAATTATCTCTCATCTGCCCAACTGTGCAAGATAGGTAGGTAGGGAAGACATTTTATTGCAGGGGTTGGGGGGCGTCCTATCCCTGAATGTGAATTCGGAGACGTTAAGTAACTTATCCAAGGCCACATAGCCAATTAAGTGGCAATGCCGTGGCATCAAAGTTGAGGCCTTCCTGAAAAAGCGGAGGCTCCGGGACTATAAAATCCATCTGAGAGCCAGGTGTGGGGTGAGGGTGGGGGTGGGGCGGGGCACGCCTGTAATCCCAGCACTAGGGGAGGCAGAGGCAGGTGGATCAAGTTCAAGGCCAGCCTGGTCTACAAAGGGAGATGGAACAGCCAGGGAATCACAGAGAAGCCCTGTCTGGGAAAACGCGAGAATGCTGAGACGCTCTAATGCCACATTCCACACTCCCCGACTCAAGTTTGCAGGTACATTTATTTTCATATCACATTAGAGGCTCACTGATGTTGGGGACATGGCTTAGTGGATAAAGGACTTGCCAAACAATTGTGAAGACTTGAGTTTCAATCCCAAGAGCCCATGTAAGGTAGGGCCAGTAGCATGGGTCTGTGTTCTTGTAGGGATATTGGAGGCAGAAATGGGAATGAGCCTCATGAACAAAGAAGGAGCAACACTCGAACCTGGCTTCTGATTCCCACATGCCCCACATGCACCTGCAGCACAAACATAAAACAAATCCTCCGAAAGGCGATATACCTCTGGGGAAATGCTTTGAACAATAAGTGAAATGTTTGGAAGTCAGTACTACAGGTACTGTTTCCTGCCAATGTGTTTCTGCAGGGAGGGCAGGGTTTTTGGTTTTTAAAGAATCCTCATGCCACTTTTGCTGCTAAAAGATGGGCATGATCCAACATTGATTAATTCTTTGTTGATCAACAGCCTAGACAGGAATAGGAGGGCGGGTAAATGAGGTCCCAGGTGGTTGTCAGCCACAGCTGCTGGCACTTGCTCTTTTACAGGAAGCCACATCTCCAGCTGATTTGGTCTTGTGGGAATTTAAGCACCAAATTGCCAATTCTTTTTTCCTCAGAAAAGTTTCCAGAAACATGAAGTGCAAATGTTTTCTAAACATTCCCACCTAGATAAATTTCTTTCTCCTAAGATGCTGTGTGCAAGCCAGGAAAACATTTCTGTAGACGTAGAGCTTGGTGGAGAGATCTCATCTTTCTCTTGAAGAACCAACTTCATCATTGTTACCACTATTTGCCTAAGGAAGTTAATTGTTTAATTGTTAAGATCCAATTTTAATTGATGGCCCAAGGGAAGAATCTAAAGGTTGTCTCAAAATAAATAATTTGCATGGACAAGACTGATTTGGTTTTACACTGTGTAGGGAAACCACAGGAAAATAAGAGATAACAAACTGTAAAGTCATGTTTTATATTTCAATAGCTTCTAAGTGAATAAAAATGTTAAAAACAAAAAGCATAAACTATAAAACAGGTGATATGAATTTTTAATATTTGGGCAGGTATTTTATAAGAATAAAAAGAAATACACTTGGCAAAAATATAAATGTACACCTTAAATGTCAATCAAGCACATGTAACATTAAAAGCCACTCATCAAGACAGGAGCTGACTGTGTAGCCCTGGCTGGACCGGAACTGTCTATGTAGACCAGGCTGGCTTGGAAATAAGAGATTTGCCTGCCTCTGCTGTTGGCATAATGTTTTTGTGGACTATGTAAAGTTTACCCTTATTCATTCAAATTCTGATTTCTTTACCCCACTACCTGGTTTTAATCCGGACATGGCATTGTGATGTTTATTCTAAGTATCTCCTGTCTCCAGTTTGTGCAAACATGTCACTATTTGTTCTCTGTTCTGCCAATAAAACACCATCCAGTCAATGCTGAGCAATAGAGAGAATAGGGTGAGATATCCAGGACAAGTGAGAGGTGGAGAAAGTGGAGACTGAGCCACCAGGAGAGGACCAAGCAGTATCAGATGAAAGGACCCAAAGCAAGGAAATGATTTAAAAAGCATGTAGGACTGGGAAAATTTTGCTGGGAGAAACTAGACTAGCTTGGAGGTTTGGGATGGAGTAATTATTGCTAAGTACTGTGCTCTAGGCTAATTAGGTATCTTATAGTCTCCACATGTCTTTACTTGGACAAATAGCTGGTTAAAGAGTAACTGCAGCCGGGTGGTGGTGGCGCACGCCTTTAATCCCAGCACTTGGGAGGCAGAGGCAGGCAGATCACTTTGAGTTCGAGGCCAGCCTGGTCTACAAAGTGAGTCCAGGACAGCCAAGGCTACACAGACAAACTCTTGTCTTGAAAAAACCAAAACCAAACCAAAAGAGTAACTGCTATATTACTAATAGTATGAATTAATTATTACTATTAATTTTACACTCTGCCTTCTAAGTGTTGGGATTAGAAGCATGTATACTACACTCAGGTGGAAAAACATTCTAGGGGATTTAAAATATACCACATAATGAATTGAAGAAAGCACTGTGTTGATAAACTGTTTTTTTTTTGAGACAGGGTTTCTCTGTGTAGCCCTGGCTGTCCTGGAACTTGCTCTGTAGACCAGGCTGGCCTCAAACTCACAGTCATCTCCCTGCTTCTGCCTCCCAAATGCTGGGATTAAAGGTGTGAGCCACTACTGCCTGGTGTGTTGATTTACTGTTATTCGGAATATATATATTTTAAAATCATGCAAAGGGGCAACAATTTTACATGAAGTAGGTGTTAAAAGTAAAAGTAATTAACACAATTATAGTGCTGAAAATCACAAGGGCTTTTGACTAGACATTTAAATTTTTATTTTCATTAAACCCATAAAAAGAGAATTATAGAAAAGGTTCATGTGCAACTTTAGGAAAGTAAGTTCCGCATGGTCCAACGTGGCTATTCTACTTTACATCCTTCATATTGACTGCAGACAGCTTCATTTAAATCACCAGGTTTCTCTATGTGACACAGTAGCTGTATTTGCCGATATAATTTTAGAAAATATTATGTACTACACACAAGAAATTAATCATGTGAAATAAGTTCAATAGTGTTCTGAATTTAAGAAAACTGATTTTAACGTTGTTCAGGACTTACAAGTTCTAACTGAACATTTTTCCCCAATAGAAGAATAAATTCAGAATATATCAATATTTACAAAATTCATGAAATATGAAAAGCAACTTAAAAAATACATAGATGCATTCAACAAAAATTTTTATTTTAATTATCCATAAAACAATATTACAATATTTTATAAAAATATTAGGTTTTTGGCTACCATTATTTATTTAAAAAAGTGTGCTAGAAGGCTACTTTTGCCAACTTTCTTTTTTGGTAAGGGTTAAAGTTCCATGTTAAGACAATAAAGATTAAAGTTGTTGGAAAAAAATCTTCAAATGTACAAAACTTTCTTTTACTTGACAATTTAAAAATACATAACAATTTAAACTGAATACACATTAAGTTAGTGTTGTACCCTCACTATACAACTGTTATTATAAGGAACAAGTATCCTGTTCAGTTAGATTTTAGAGATCTAAAGAATACCATCAACTTTTCCTGCCTTATTTTCTTGATCAGCATTAGTACATAAACATACTTTTATTACCCTTTAAAGAATGCTTAAATAAACTACAATACCATAGTTCACATGAAGCCCTTTATGACACTCATGCCACAGACTGCAGGTGTCAGGGCAAATAAGGACCCACTCTTCTCAGGAGACCTCGGCAGAGGGTTCAGTACTGAATAGGTCAAGTGAAAAGAAAAACAAATACAACTTTTAGTACCAGAACTTTTGCCGACTTGCATGAAGTTCATTTGTCACATTTAAAAAGGTTTACATTGGAACATATTTACCATGGCACAGATCCTTAAATTTGGTGATCTTGATGTAATGCCTCAAAATGTCACTATAAAGTACAGCATTTAAAAACATAAATATTAGACTTTTTATTTAGCAGACTCCATTAAACCATAACACTACCCAGTTCAAATTAATACTTCATAATTTCTGAGTCAGAAAAACCCTCATTTTGAATGTTTTACTTCCGCACTTTAAATAGGCAAAAATTTCCCCCTTTAAATTATGGTTACTCATAATATTCTTCCTCAAATTAATTATATTATAAAGGAAATATGATGCTCATCAAGTATATTTGAGATGTGAGTTTCAAACAGATTTAAAAGCCGGTGTCCTAAGGGTCTGGTATAAAAGCTGGGCCACTGATTTTAGTCTAAAGCTCTACCTTCACTATTTTGAGGAAGTAAAACTTATTTAGTGTATGAAAACTTAGTTTTACAATCATACTTTATAACTTTTAAAGTCTAAGAAAACAGCTAATGAGGAACTCTGAGTGCCAGCAAAGCCATTTTGTCACTCCACAACACCAACACTAAACATTCCAATACCTGTAAAACTTTCACATTTTCTTCTCTCATATTTCTTTTAAATACATTTCCTCTTTCCTATTCTATACTCAATACAAGCAAAGTGCATTCAAATCCCTGATCTAGTGATGTTTTCGATTTGTGGAGCCCATCACCATAAAAACATACTAGCAACACCTCACAGTACTCCATGTATTTTTTAAATTGACTGCATAAATGCTGGATTTTTATTTTCATGCTATGCAAATATTTTTAAAAATTTCCTTTGGACTGCGTGGTATAATTTCAATTGTACATACCTTTTTTTTAAAAAAAAAAACAATATAAGCTTGTAAAAGATTAATCCACTTTCTGGTTACCTTCATTATCTAAGCTCAACAATTCAACAAATGACTAAAGTAAAAAAATTAGTTTTTCTAATTTCCAGTTCTATGAACGAAGTGTGAACGTAGTGTATTATGCTTCCAAATTCCACGGCTGTGGTCTAACACTTATTCAAGTTTTTGATGCTGTTTATAATCAATCCATTTTTTGCTTCTGGAAGACTTGGCCCATGTTCACACAAAAGGAGGCCTCTGTTAAGACTGCATGCTGACTGTTAAACAGAAAAAAAACAAACAAAACTTTTGAAAAAAAAAAAAAAGGAAGAAAAATTAAACTGGAATGGAATTATTTGGTCCCATGAAGTTCTTTGAGTTTAGATTTTACTGTGGTATAATGGCCCAAGTTTTGTCCATAACAATACATAGTTTTCTCTTAACAACTTTTATGAGTTTGGGGAAGAAAAGGAAGTGACCAGTAGACAGTAGTCTTGTTGCTCTTTCTTACCATGGTATCACCCACACAGTAAGGGTATCTTAGCTCTACTTTCTTTGGACCCTGAAGTAAGTTTGATGCATTATTGGTACTTTAGAGTTTAACACTTGGTTAAAAAAGTGGTTTCGTGCAACCGTATCTGGAATTCCAGTTTGCCAGTTTACATGCAGATTGAAGAGTGTCATCTTCTTGCTCCTGTGCAGGAGCAGCTCACACCAGGTCTATATATTTTGGCAGATCTGTGCACACAGGCTACTTGGATTATAAATTTTCTCCTGGTTGGTACTGTGGCTCTGTAGCAGTGAAGTAGTCTTCCAAGAAGGACTGAATATATTCAAATGTTGGTCTCTCATCAGGATCCTTCTTCCAGCAAAGATTCATCAAGTCATGGAGGGATTCCGGACAGCCCTGGGGGCAAGGCATCCTGTACCCCCGCTCCACTTGTTCCAGCACTTCACGGTTTACCATACCTGATGTTAAATGAATATCAAAACAGGAGTTAATATCCTAGCCACTAACCGAAAACATATCAAGTTTGTCTAGTGAAATTATTTAAAAAAAAAAAAAAGAGAATAGAATAAAATTAAGTATCAATTTATATAAAGAAAAGCTGAGACATGAATGATAATCTGTATTTTAATATTTTAATGGATATTTCATTCTATCTAAAGTTTTCCTTGTAACACAGCATCTTCAAATGCCAACTAAATTTGACTGAAAATTTAGGGCATATTTAAGGTATTGGTATTTTTTTTGGTTTTTCAAGACAGGGTTTCTCTGTGTAGCCTTTGCTGTCCTGGACTCACTTTTGTAGACCAGGCTAGCCTTGAACTCACAGAGATCCACCTGCCTCTGCCTCCCGAGTGCGCGAATTAAAGGTGTTACCATTTAATAACTACAATTTGAGCTAATGAGGAATCACAACTAGGAGAGAATCCTAATTCTATTTGTGTGTGTGTGTGTACCGTAACTTTTTTTTAAAGATTTATTTTTTATTATGTATACAGTGTTCTGCCTGCATGTAAACCTGCATGCCAGAAGAGGAGATCAGATCACTACAGATGGTTGTGAACCACATATGGTTTCTGGGAACTGAACTCAGGACTTTGGAAGAGGAGGTGGCGCTCTTAACCACTGAGCCATCTTTCCAGCCCCTACGTAACAATTTCAAATCACTACCCTGAATCTTGCCTGGTGTGGGAGCTGGGATCTGAGCTACAGTTCTCTGGATCAGAGCAGTGTACTCTTAACCACTCAGCCATATCTCCAGTCTCTGAACCTTATGCATACTAAACACACACTTTGCCACTGAGCTATACTCCAGTCTTAATTCTAACAACTCTTTCATTCAAGATTTGGTCCTTCAGAATTTCTGATAATCAGAACTATTGAAAAGTTTTTATGGCAAAAGATTTAAAAGTAAAACATGACAGAAGAAGCCTCCACTCAATCTTTAGAAAGATAAACCTTTCCTACAAAAATTCTCCTAAGAAAGACATAACTTCCAAACGTGGTAGGAAGTCAATTCTTTTGTACCTATGCTTCAATAAAAAGATGAAGGCACTAACACTTAATATTTAAAATCGATAGTAATGGCTTTATATTCTGTCAATAAATTTTAGTATTTTATTGACATTTACATTTGTTGAGGTAATTTTGTAATATTAATATTAAAATATTTTTGTAATAATAATAGTAGCAAACATAAACTGTTGATGCTACACATAAATCCTTTTCAGTAATCAAAGATGGACAATATTTATTTTTCCTCTTTTGAAGTCTGGGAATCTGGGGGGCTGCAGTCTTAGTTCAGTGGTAGAATGCTGGCTTAGCACATACACGGCCCCAGGTTCAATCCCTAGCACTTCCCTGCCAAAATAAAAAGAAAATCTATACATTGTTTATATTCTGCTTCTCACTGGAACATTTATTTACATATCATATATTTGAAGGTATGTAATTAGTTATTCATTCATGTTTGAATTTTTACGCTTCCTTGGTTCAGCTAACCCTTTTATCATTATTTAGTGATCTTTTGTCTCTAATAATATTTCTTGCCTTGAAGTCCACAGCTGCACAGGTTTTCTTTTGGCTAGGATTTGCATAGTATGTCTTTCAACATTTTGAATTTTAATAACTCTGTGCAGCTTATATATTTAAAGTATAGCTCTCAAAAATAGTACTATTAGGGGCTAGAGAGATGGATCAGTAGTTAAGAGCATTGACTGCTCTTCCAGAGGACTGGAGTTCAATACCCAGCACCCACATGGCAGCTCACAACTGTCTGTAACTTCAAGATCTGACACCCTTATACAGACATGCATACAGGCAAAACACCAATGCACATAAAATAAATGATAATTAATTAAAAAATATTACTATTGGGGTTGGAAAGGTAGCTCCTAACCAAGAGTGCTACACAGTCATGAGGACCAGAGTTGATATTTTAGCATCTATGTAACCAACTGGGTGGCTTATGCATGCCTGTAATAGCAGCTCTAAAGTCAGGAGTGGAAGCTGAGGCAAAGGCAGAAGGATTTCTGAGGTTTTCTAGTTTCTAGCCCTAGATCCAGGGAGAAACACTATCTCAAAAGGAGTATGAGGAGTGATAGGGTGTAACACAGCGTAGCATTCATACACATATTCAAAGTCTGTTTTTTGTCTTTTAATTGGAATGTTTAGTGCAACTTACACACAATATAATTATGGCTATGGGTTTAACTATCATCCGTTTCTTTTTTTAAAATATTTATTCATTTATTATTATGTATACAATGCTCTTCCTGCATGTACACCTGCACACCAGAAAAGGGCATCAGATCACATTACAGATGGTTGTGAGCCACCATGTGGTTGCTGGGAATTGAATTCAGGACCTCTGGAAGAACAGCCAGTGCTCTTAACCTCTAAGCCATCTGTCCAGCCCCCTTTTCTTTTTTTTTTTTTTTAAGACACAGTTTCTCTGTGTAGCCTTGGCTGCTCTAGAACTCACTTTATAGACCAGGATGGCCTCCAATTCAAGAGCTCCGCCTACCGTTGCCTTACGAGTGCTGGGATTAGAGGCGTTCACACCACACCAGGCTCAGCTTCCCTTTATTTACTATTTGCCTCATCTAGTCTTTTCCCTCTTTTTATTTTGATTAAGCAAGCATTGTTCATCATTAAGTTTTAATGGGTTTTATTTTTGTGCTAGGGATCAAACCCATGGCCTACTGCATGCTAAGCGAGCACTCTACAGTCTACCTAGTCTTCTCATGGCCAAAATGGAAAGTAGACCATGACTAAAGCTTCAAAAAGAAATTACCTAATATAACTGTTTTTTTTTTTTAACCTTCAGTTATATTTGCTGGTATAGAGGGCCGAACTAGGTTTTAGCTTGCATTTTGGTTTTGTCAAGTAGTAATAAAGTAAAACAAAGACAAAGGACAAAATAAACTCAAGGGAGTGATAATCCTGCTTGATTGTACAGTTTAAGGAACAGAAAGGTTTTGTCAAGAGGGTCTGGCAAAGTTGCTACCAATGCATTAAAGATCTTAGAAGTGTCAAGAACTTGCTAAAGTTGGGATAGAGAAGACTGGAAAGATGCAAGGTAGGGGTCAGATATGGGGCACATGAAATTGTAGTAATGAGAGGAATGCAGTTATAGGTATTGCTGAAGGTATGCAAATGACAAGATCACATACAGAAAGTGCTCAAGCCATGAGAGATCAGAGTACTGGAAGAACCATCGACATGTCTTAAACTGACTATTGTGTCTTTAAGATCCCATGTATTAACTGTTTTTAGTGCCTAGTTAGTGCCCTGTTCAGAAAGTCTTTTCCTGTGCTACTGAATTCAAGCCTTTTTCCTACTTTTTATTCTATCAGATTCAGGGTATCTGTTCTTCGGTTGAGGTGCTTGACCCATTTGGAGTTTGGAGTAGGGGGATACATATGGCTCTATGGGGATCTTCTATATGAAGCCATCCAGTCTGACCAGCACCATTTGTTGAAGACGCTATTTTCTCCAGTGTGTATTTTTGACGTCTTTGCCAAAAATCAAGTCGGTACATATGTGGAATTGAGGTCTTCATATATGAAAAGAATCTAAATAGTCAACGAATATGAGGGAAGACAATGTCCAAAGCAGACATCGTAAACCACCAAATAAAACTACCAGTGCCAGAAATGGGTTACATCTTCTGATGTTGGCCAGCTAAGTCCCATGGAAACTCCACAGCCAAACATGACAAGCTACTGCCAAGGCTACTGGTTGTTCTTCACAATCTTGCTGAGACAGCATTTACATATGACATAGAACACAGGTAAGTTGAGCTGGTGCCTAATTAAAAGTGTTCCCCTACTGATTAGTGTTCGTGGTGCTGAAGGCACCCTGCAAAGCTAATCATTTCTATCACCCAGCTACCTACAAGACATACTGGTGCCACAAATGTTACGGGGATACCCAAACACTTTCTAAAGGATTTAAGGCACTCATTTGGAACCCATACCTGACACTGCTGAAGTGGCCAAGAGACTAAGACTAGATGGACAATGGACCTCTGGGGAAACCTACTACTATTATTTGACTAAAGCAACATAGTAATAAAGTAAGTCTTAAAGACATACTACTATACCCATAGATGAGTATCTTACTTAGGCCACATGAGAGAACTCACTTAAGCTATCAGAGAAATTTCTTCTTCCAGAAGATGGGAATTAGCAGAGTCCCACAACTGAAAAATATGCAGTGATTTTAAGAGATTTTTGGAAAACCCAGCCCTAAATGGGATTTATTAGTTTAGTTTTGTTATGTCAACTTGATACACGCTAGAGTCATTAGAGAGGAAGGAGCCTAAGTTGAGGAAATGCTTCCATGAGATCCAGCTGTAAGGAATTTTCTCAATTAGTGACTGATGTAAGAGGACCCAGTCCATGGTGGTTAGTGCCATCCCTGGAATGGTAGTCCTGGGTTCTGTAAGAAAGAAGGCTGAGCAAGCCATGTTTAGCAAGCCAGTAAGTAACCAGCACCCCTCCATGGCCTCTGTCCTGACTTCCGTCAGTGACGACCAGCAATGCGGAAATGTAAGGTGAATAAACCCTTTCCTCCCCTGGTTGCATTTGGTCATGGTGTTTTGTTGCAGCAACAGAACCCCTAAGTAAGACAGGATGTCTTCATCAAAGCCCTCCCCTCAAGACTCAGGGATCTATGTGGAGACAGTAAGACTGTAAAAGCCAGAGGTGATAGTTGACTCCAAGGAAACAGTGTCTTCCAGACTAGTGCACATGTGCACTCACAGAGACTGTGGTATCACACAAAATCTGTACAAATTCAAGCCAGATGGGGTCCCTGTACTGAAAGGAGAAAGTGGACATAGCATTGCACCCCTAACCAATAAGGTATTTGCAGTTGAGAACCTGCTGACAGTTTTCCCTAATGGAGTGACACTTGAAGTATTAATGACACTCCAGGGCAGACCCTATGCCTAGGAGTAGTTGGTAACCCAAAATGAACTCAATGGTATTTCTGTGGACTTTTGCTATTGTTTTTCAAGAGAGTTTTCTCTATGTAGCCCTGGCCATCCCGGAACTAGCTCTGGAGACTGGGCTAGTCTTGAATTTAAAAGATTTGCCTACCTCTGTGCTTACTAAGTGCTGGGATTAAAAGTATGCAACAGGCCTGATACAGCACTTTTTTCTTGTCTTTTTGTTTTGCTTTATTTTTGGTCCTACTGATCTTTTGTTTTGATTTTCATTTTTACGGGTTTTTGTCTTTTTGAAATGGAGAAAAACCCTAAAGATGGGTGGGTGGTAAAGTGGGAAGGAAGGGAGGGGGAAATGATAAAAAATACTATATAAAAAGAATTTAAAAAGATGACTATGAATTAAGACAGAAGTAGAGGGCTGAGAGATGGCTCAGCAGTTAAGAGCACTGACTGCTCTTCCAGAGGACCTGTGTTAATTCCCAGCAGCCACATGACAGCTCACAACTGTCTGTAACTCCAAGATCTGACACCCTCACACAGACATACATGCAGGCACACACAAAATGCACATGAAAAAAAAAAAAAAAAAAAAAAAGACAGGAGCAGAGCATTACTGGACAGGGTGATGAGGTAGGACTACTAAGTGAACAGTTGTACGGTTAAGAATCAGCACATAATGAAGTATGTGGACCAAAGAATGTGACAGCACTAGGATCTGCACACAAGAGAAGATCAGCACAGCAATTCTCCGCGAAGACGGGACTTTCTCTATTTTCACAGTCCTCAGCTACTAGAACACCTTCAGTGGAAAAGGTTTGAGAGGCAACATTACAGCTAACTGTCAATTAGGCTGAAGTTTCTTCTTGCTCCCCAAAACCTACAGAACTGTCTTACTTTTTAAAGTAGTTTGTTTTTCCTTTTATTACTAAAGGGGAAACTGTAGTGAGAATTTTGGTTTTGTTTTAAAGCACAGAAATGTTATGTGAATATGTTTTTGTTTTAATCCTAGGTGTGTGATATGGGGCTGCTTCAGGCTGTCCACAGCAGCTGACTATGATTTGCCTTGTGCTCTAGCAGGGATGTGATTTTGCCAGCTGAGGATAGTTTACATTTGGAATTCTGGGGACTCTTGAGAGGGTATGAATGCCAGGCCCCTAGAGGCACAGCAGCTGCTGCTCGCCCTGCTGCTGCTGCCGCTGGTTGGATATATCCTGACAACGAAGATCAATTTTCCCCAAGGAACTCGATGCCCTAACCAGCAGGAAGTAGTCTAACAATATCAATCCCCCCTCTAGCCCCCCGCCCTCCCCCCACCCAACCTTCTTTTTCTCCTACCTAGTGTTGGGGGCTTAGAAGGGATGGGGTGGTATAGGGAGGTAGGAAAAAGAAACCAATAAAGTATCCAAAGTCCGACTACAGGAAACATTTCTTCTCAAAACAATCTTTTGGGTCTAGAATGCCACACTTCTGGAAAAGAACAGTTACCTGGGGGAGGGTGACCGTGGGTATTTAAGATATATGTCTACCCTGAGGAACAGAGCATATAAAAGGCTTTTTTGGGAACATCGTATGCAAGAATGTAAGACATCCCTCCTGTGCTTGCTCAAGGATTCCAGGTCTCATGAACTGCTACATAACCAATTAAAGGGGGTTGGAAAAAAGAAATAGTCTTTCTGCCTCACATTTTGTTGACTGTGCCCCTCATGAAAGCTCATGCTGAGTGAAGAGCTGGAGAAACACAAGCTTACCTGGGTATGGTACTCTCCCCTTTGTTACCAGCTCTGTCTGTAAAATTCCAAATGACCACACATCTGATTTTATTGTAAATCGACCATATAGTGCGGCCTCAGGAGCTGTCCACTTGATTGGAAATTTTGCACCTAAAAATAACATTGGCAATATTAAGTGCTTTTAAAGAATATTTATGTAAATTAAGACACTGGCCTAGTCTTCATCAATATCCCTATTATGTGTGTTTAAGTCTTCAAACACAGAAAATATATAGAAAACAGCATTGAACTTTAAATTTTTACATTACATCTATTTTTTCCCTTTATATTTAGTGATATAAGAAGTTGCTGGTGAGAACAGAACAGGACCTTATAATAAAACAGTAGAGGTTTCAATAAAACAAAAACATAGATTATAAAATCTACAACTTTGGAGGCACATGGGATCTTGATATTACACACACACACACACACACACACACACACACACACAGATAGATATCTGGCTGGTCTTAAATTCTCACAATCTTGTCTTAGCCTCCTAAAAACTCGGATTATAAACATTTCCTGAATCTGTTTTTTTTGTGTGTGTGTGTGTGTAGTACGTGATGAACTAAGATTAAAACTTCATGCAGGAGTGTCTCTGTCTCCCTCCCTCTCCTTCTCCCTTCCCCTCTCTCCCTCCCTCCCCCCCCTCCCTTCCCCTCTTCCCCTCCCCCACCTTTGGCTTTTAGAAAAAGGATTAGCTGGGCTCTAACATGTTACCTATCTGAGAATGAGTGTGAACTCCTCATCTTCTGTCTCTAAGTTCCAAGTGCTAGGTTTAGAGGCATGAGACATTATACCATTGTAAAATCTACAACTTTATATTCAGTTGACATCCAGTGGCTGTAGCCAATTATGGATGAAGGCATATTCTGTTGTGCCTAACTGGCTTTTGCTCATAATCTTTTCTGTATTTTGTGCTGTCTTTGCAGAAGTTTATTTTTTATTGTGTGTGTTTGGGTGTGTGCATATGTGACATGGAATTTGTATGAACGTCAGGGGACAACTCTGTGGAGTTGGCTCTACTTTTCTAACTTTACATGGGTTGCAAAGTTCAAACTCGGGTCACCAGGCTCAATTAACAAGCACATTTGCCAGCTGAACCATCTCTCACCAGCCCTGTGTTATCATTTTTAAAACGTCATGTTAATATACACAAATATTTAGTATATGACTTTAATGCCTGTGCATTATAATAATTATTATGGGTACACAAACAACATAGGTTTCATAAAACTTGTGTATTTATGCTAGTAAAATTATAGGTGAAAAGCCAGTGTGGTGGTGCAGGCCTTTAATTCCAGCACTCAGGAGGCAGAGGCAGGTGGATCTCTGTGAGTTCAAGGACAGCCTGGTCTACATAGTAAGAACCAGAACACTCAGAGGTACACAGAGAAATCCTGTCTCAAAAAACAAATAAAAAAATTAGCCAGGCATGGTGTCGCAGACCTTTAATCCAAGCACTCCAGAGGCAGACAGGCAGATCTCTGAGCCTGCTTGGTCTACAAAGAGAGTGCAGCACAGCCAAGGCTACCCTGTCTCAAAACACCAAGAACAAGCAAACAAAGATGCTGTATATACTTAAAGTGATTGCATATACACATATAACACATATTTACAACACATGTTAAATATATATGTTGTAAAAAGTGTTCTTCAATATTAGAAAACGTTAGATTTTCACTCGTAACCATAGAAAGAGGTTTCACTAAGAGTGACAGCTAGGGAATGGAGAGATGGCCCGGAGGTTAGGAGCACTGGATACTCTTCAGAGGTCCTGAGTTCAATTCCCAGCAACCACACGGTAGCTCACAACCATCTATGTGATCTGGTGCCCTCTTCTGGTGTTCAGGCACACATGCAGGCAGAGCACTGTATAAATAATAAATAAATAAAAATCTTAAAAAAAAAAAAGGTGACAACTAAGTGAACGTAGTGATGCATGCCTTTAATCTCAGAACTCGGGAGGCAGAGGAAGGAGGACTGCTGTGAGTTCGAAGCCAGCCTGGTCTACAAAGCAAATCCAGGACAGCCAAGGCTACACAGAGAAATTGTGTCTTGAAAAAAACCAAAAATAAAAAAAAAGAAGATAGCTAAATTTAGCCTTTAACAAATAGTTAAGATTTTCTGAGGAAGGATTACAGGAACATATGACTAGTTGGAAGTAAGTACTTGTCAGGGTAGAGACAGAAAAGGATTGATAGTGAGATGAATCAGCAGTTAAGAGCTAGCTGCTTCCCAGAGGACCCAGGACTGATCCTCGCACCCACCTGGCAGCTAACTTCTGTTTGCCACCCCCATTCCAGGTCATCTGACACCCTCTGCTGACTTCCACAGGTACTGCATTCATGTGATGCACAGACATAACATGCAAGCAAAACACTCACACACATAAAATAAAAATAAATCCTTTTTAAAATCTGGAGCTAGGCAGGGGGTGGTGACACACACCTTTAATCCCAGCACCCAGAGGCAGGCAGATCTCTTAGTTCGAGGCCAGTCTGGTGTACAGAGTAAGTTCCAGGACAGCCAATGCTATACAGAAAAACAAAAAAACTCTCAAAACCTGGAGCTAAATCACGGATTTTCTACCTTGGCAATGCTGCCATTCTGGATACAGTAATTATCTTCTGTGTTTGATTATTAACCTGTATATTATGGCACGTTCGGCAGCACGTTTGGCCTCTATCTACCAGATACTAACAGTAGTCCCCAGCCTGGAACAACCAAAAATGTTTCTAGATATTGCTCATGTCTCTTTGGAGCAGGAAGAAATAATCCCTGATTGGGAACCACCTCTAATCTAAGACAACAGTTTAAATAACAACCAACCAAGTTTGTTTAAAAAGAACAAGAAAACATTTATCTGGGGACAGGAGAGATAACTGGCCAAATGCTTGCTGACCCTGAGGACATGAGTTTGGATTCCCAGAGCTCATGTAAAGCTACAGCTTGTTTGTAATCCCAGTGCTTTTATAGTGAGAAAGGAAGTGGAAACAAGAATATGTCAGGAAGTTTGCAGAGAGCTAAGCCTGGCACTCATACTGAGAAACAAAACAAAAACACCAATTTAGAACAAGATGAGAGAGTAATGCCCAAGGTTGTCTTCTGACCTTTGGATGCTCACTGTGTCATGTGTGTGTCCATATTTAAATGCACAAACACACATGCACACACAAATAATAAATAAAATTTACCTTTGACATCCTAAAGAAACAAGAACATGGGCTGGAGAGATGGCTCAGTCGTTAAAGGCTAGGCTCACAACTGAAAATATAAGAAACAGCCCGGCATGGTGGTGCACGCCTTTAATCCCAGCACTCAAGAGGCAGAGGCAGGTGGATTGCTGTGAGTTTGAGGCCAGCTTGGTCTACAAAGCAAGTCCAGTACAGTCAACCCTGTCTTAAAAACAAAACAAAACAAAAAACCAAGAATACTTTATCTCCTATATTTATAATGTAAAAGTATTTTGTCAAGTTCTTCTTCATAAGAACTATTATAAAGCCAAAGTGTTACTTATTGTATATAACTTTATGAAGATATCAATGTTTCTGGGTCCTCTGAAGAAATCTAGAACTATTTTTTTTTTAACTGATTAAGACAATTTATTATAATAGTTGACTTAGGCATCTGCAATGGTGACTTCAACCTCCATTCCTGGCTCAATACTGATGGAAGTAAACTGCATAACAATCTCAGAAGGACTGTGTAAATCAATGAGTCGTTTGTGGATTCTTCATCTGAAAACGATACCAAATCTTGGAACCTTCACACAAGGCTTGTAGTGATTCTCAAAGTCTTGGCAGGCATGCGCACTGGTCCTTTCACTTTCAGATGATTTTCCTTTGCACCTCTGATCAAATCAGCACACACCTTCAGCAGCTGGTGAGCGTGACTCAAATTTGGTGAATAACCACCTCGGGTTCCATGGGCGTCCTTCAGGTATCTTTAAAAGTCATGGCTGTAGTGTGGCTTCCTGACTGACTTGTTCCTCAGTAGGAGCAAACAGCGATGAGTCAGGAGGGAGCAGAGCGAACAGAGCTCCACTACACCCACCACAAGTCTCAGAAACTAGAACTATTTGTTTTTCGTTTTGTTTTTTGAGACAGGGTTTCTCTGTGTAGCCTTGGCTGTCCTGGACTCCCTTTGTAGGTCTACCAGGCTGGCCTCAAATTTACAGTGATCTACTTGCCTCTGCTTCCCTAATGCTGGGATTAAAGGCATGCATCATCACGTCTGGCGAACTTTTTCATTTTTTGTTTTGTTTTGAGACAGGGTTTCTCTGTGTAGCCTTGGCTGTCCTGGACTCGCTTTGTAGACCAGGCTGGCCTTGAACTGGCAGCGATCCGCCTGCCTCTGCCTCTCGAGTGCTGGGATTAAAGGCATGTGTCACCATGCCTGGCAACTATTTCATTTTTATTGTAACTTATTTTAATTTTTTTTTTAATCTACAGATGGTTTTGTGCCAGGTCCACATGAACACGCATGCATGTTACATGCTGGGCAAAAGGCAGCCTCACAACAAAGGGTTTTTGCATCCATATCCTACCCTGGTCACTATGTCTGTGCTGACAGCCCACGGGCAGGGTTATGCAGGAACCTGGCTATTCACTAGAACTATTTGTATTTTAAAAAGTCCTGTGTGTACAAAAGTGTTAAGTAAGACAAGCATAGGGCATAGACTATAAGGATCTATATACGTTACTTTACCTTGTCTTGCTGTGTATTCATTGTCTTCAATTAATCTTGCTAAGCCAAAATCTGCTATTTTGCATACAAGATTTTCTCCTACAAGAATATTAGCAGCTCGGAGATCTCGGTGAATATAGTTCATTCTTTCAATATATGCCATACCATCGGCAATCTTAAGAGAGAAAACAAAACAAAATGTAAATTATATAATACAAAGAGAAGACGTCACTTTGGGTTAAATTAAAGGAACTGTTGAAAAATTGGGTATCTCCGGGCATGGAGCCACACACCTGTAATCTCAGCACTCAGGAGGTAGAGGCAAGTGGATCTCTGTGATTTTGAGTCTACAAAGTGAATCCGGGAGAGCCAGTCTCAAAATAAACAAAAAGCCCAACAATCCCTCCCCAAAAACAACAAAAAAGAAAAATTAGGTATCTCAAGAAAAGAAAAAAGAAAAATTGTATCAGAAAAAAACTGCAAAGAGGGTAACACTACAAGGAAAAAAAACCAACGTATATTTTGAAGATCAATATTTATGGCCAGAGTGTTCCCAGTCACCATGACCAACACAAAGCCCTCTTTTCCTCTAGTCAATTGCTAGAAGTACATCACGAGACAATGGAGGCTACAGACAAAAACCCACACAAGACACAATCTAAGGTGTCAACGTATCAACAAACTATAGCTTGTGGGTCAGATTTGGCCACAGCCTGTTTTCATATGCCCTGAGAAGTTAAAAAAACAAAAACAAAAACGAAAAAACGCCCAGCTTTTACCTTTTTTAAAGGGCTGTGAAAACGAACGAGGCCCAACAGGGTTTGTATGTGGCCTGAGAAGGCCACACACTTACCTAAGCTTTTTATTAAATGGTCTGCCATTTTTTCACCAGAAACTGCCCACGAGCCTCGACATATGGCATGGCATAAGCCTGACTCTTCTGAGGTCTGTATATATTATCAGATGCTGTGGAGATGTGGATTCTCTTTTTTTCTTTTTTTGGTTTTTCAAAATGGGATTTCTCTGCATAGCCTTGGCTGTCCTGGACTCACTTTGCAGACCAGGTTGGTCTCGAACTCACAGAGATCTGCCTGCCTCTGCCTCCCGAGTGCTGGGATTACAAAAGCCACTGCGCACGGCTTGACATGGATTCTTACTGATAGGTAAGACATCATCAACTGGAGCCAATCAACGGTGCCTGAAATATTTACCCTCTATCTTAATAGAAACTTTGCAACCAAAATTCAGAAGTACAAAAGACTAATTTTAACCAGTATATTAGCTGAATTCTTGTTTTAGACTCTAAGGAAAAAAAATTCAGCATACACTTTCACGTTTTAATATACAGAATAGTTCTGGCTCTGCTACTAAGGAGCTCACAGGGAACTATCTTCCAGTATTTCATTACACCAATTTTAACATTATGTTAAGATTGTTCTGCATCTTACACATGTTTTCAATTCAAAGTGATACATATATATGCAACTACCTGAGCAGCCATATCGACCAACTGTGGAAGCTTCAAATATTTTCCATCTCCTTCTTTAAGGAAATCTAACAAGCTTCCTGTAAGAGACAGAAAGATATTTCAGAAAAATTAAAACATTACATTAAAATGGAAGTAAATACTCTTCAATACTTTACACATACCATTAAACTACAAAAAAAAAAAAAACCTTTTTAGCTTTAAAATAAATAAAAAATATGTATGTCACTACTGAAACTTTCAAAGATCCTAGAGGAGTCCCAAACTGAAAAATTTGAAACTTCTCTTGATAAGATTTTTAAAGGAAAAAAAGTACTACTTCCTTCTCCTGAGAGAAAACATCACCATATTAGCTACACCCTACTCCTACCCATTACCACTTTGATTAAGATTCTGTCATGAAAAACAGTATTATTACTATATATTTTAAAGTTGGTTTGAAGCTATTATTCAGACAACTGGCACTACCCTGAAGTAGTTACAATTACATATAGGGAGCTCACGCTGGCCTGACAGCGAGCTCTTGGTGTCAGATGATGCCACTACGGGGAAAGCACAGCAGGACAAACACAAAGCAAAGGTCTGGTTCTTCTCTATTATGAGTTAAAAGCATACAACATCAGACGAACCCAAACCAAAACACATTTTTTTTTATAAAACAAAACAACAGAGATACTCATTTTCATAAGAAAAGCTGAGAGATTCAGATTAAAAGACTCAAAAGAAAGATAACATGGATTACACACTGGATCAAGAAGCATAATTGGTAGAACTTGTCAAGATAGGGAAACAAATTCTGAGGGGCAGGAATAACGAGCAGAACTCATGAGCAGGGCTGGGGCCAACATGGCTCCGTGGTGGTGTGTGTTCTTAGCATGTACGAGACCCTGGGTTTGATTGTCAGCACAACAGCAGAAGAAAACACAGCAAGGAAATCAAGAACAAAAAAAATGTGTCTGCAACAGTATGTTTATGATCAAGCACACAAGGGAATAAGCTTTGATGATTATAAGGGTCTACTGCTAAGCAACTGAATATTAAGATGAGGAATTACAGCATTTTAAAACCAGAAAGGACTTTTGTTATCTTATATTCTAAATCTCTCACCTGAAAATAATTAACAAAATCATGTAACAATACAGAATTTAGTTTTCTTCCAATTTAAAAAAAATCAATACATCAAAAAAATCAATACATCAAACTATATGAATGGCCCATTAGCCTTACTTCCACTTGATTTCTTATACTACTAATATCTTGATTTAAATTTATTGTCTTTTTCTCCCTCCCTCGTCTATTTCATTTAATGCACTTATTCAAATGCCATAGGTGGCACCTATTTGCAGCCCAAACACCTTCCAAAGAAGACATATACTTTGGAATGTTAGGTATATTTTAGCTATCAATTATTAGGCTATTGTTTTTAGTCCTTTTAGAGGGATTTTTTTTTTCCCCTGTAGGAAATTTGTTGTGTGCAGATGCCCCTATCACCACTAGAGGGAACAACACCAGCTAAGGTGGACTACTAGAGCAGATGACTTAATAATACTTAACTAGTTGGATTTCAAAAAAGTAAAAAATAAAACATAAATAGATCCAATTCACACTGGGTAGATTCAGGCTAATCAACATCATTTCATCACTTACTGACTCCAAAAGCTCCTAAGGATCAATGGCCTAGAAATACTATCAACCGTACTTGTCTTTGCCCCTGGCTCTAACTAGCTGTTATTTAAGAGCCCCCTTGTGCCTAGGTTGGGGAGGATGAGAAATTTCAAATGACAGAACACTGCTTCTGAAGGCCTATGTGTAAAAACTGTGTTTATATAAAGTGAGGTAAGAATGCTTCCCTTTACTGTCTTTGCCTTAGTGCTATAGATACAGGTTTACCTTTAATTCAATTTGTCTACTTTTCTGCTGCCCTAGCAATCCATTTCCTTTAGTTAAATCCACTTTCAAAAGACTTGGTCTGCCTAATTTTCCTTTAAAGTCTCATAAGATCCTGTGGGATAACTGGGAATAACCACTATTCCATTAAAAATATCACATTTCCTCTTCAAGAGTCTACAGAAAAATCTTGTTAGAAAGTACTACGTAGTCCGGTGTGGTGGCGCACACCTTTAATCCCAGCACATGGGAGGCAGAGGCAGGCAGATCTCTGTGAGTTTGAGGCCAGCCTGGTCTACAAAGCGATTCTAGGACAGCCAAGGCTAACACAGAGAGACCCTGTCTCAAAAACTGGGAAAAAAAGGACTATGAAACAAAAGTCTGTACATAAAGATAGAGGCAAGAGGGCACAGTGAGTAGAGGTGCCCTGCTGCCAAGACTGGTAACCTGAGTTTAATCCTCAAGACCCAAATGGTAGAAGAAAACAGCTGGCTCCTCCAAACTGTCCTTTGATCTCCACACATGTGTCATGGCATGCATGCATCCATGCAAACATACATGCAAAACACATAAATAAATGTTATTTTTAATGAGAAAAATAATCATTAAGTTCACTGAGCTGTGAATCTTGTGAGCTACTTTAGCAATCTGCCTGCCAAGTACACTTATTGGTATAATCAGGCCATAAACATTATGGAAGTAAACAACAACTGGCCTTGGAAGGCCCACTTCATGAGACAGAGCCTGTATCTGACACTGTTAATGAGGCCAAGAACCTTTGAAAGGTAGATCATGGGCCCTAGGAAAAAATCTACAATTATTCTGTTAAATTTACAAAGCAACTAAAGGGCTCCTAACAACACACTGCTATACCCATAGAAAAGACCATCACTGCCCTCATCACAGGGACTTCTCACAGGAGATGGTAACCGACACAGACAAAACTGGACAACATTCAGAGAGTGAGATTTTTGGGACACAGAGCTCTAAATGGGACCCCATCCTAAATGTATCATATCGCTCCCCTCAATGCTCACGGCTCTATGCAAGAGCCAGGGATGGTAGACGATGCCACAAGTATTTTCCAGTCACAGCAGGTCTGATATACATAGGAGCTCACAGAGACTATGACAATCAACACAGCACCTCACAGTTCACACCAGCAACACCCTGGCATGGAAAAGGGGAACCACATGGTCCAACTCCTAATCAAGACCCTATTTGTACCTGACAACTGCTGGGAAAGGGAAAGTCATTTTCCCCCAATGGGGAGACACTGGGTATATCAACCACACCCCAGGGAGGGTTGAACACTCAGGAATAGCTGGACAACACAAAATGAACTCCATGTTCTTGTTTGAGATTTTTTTCCCTCACACTTTTTGTCTCTATTTTAAAAGAGAAAGAATATAAAGTTTGGTGGGTGGGTTCAGTGGGGATCTGAGAAAGAATATGATATAACCAAAATATATTGTATGCTATTTTGAATTTAAGAAACAATAGAATTGAGGTTGTTTCATTGTAACACAACCCTGTAAAAAACAACTCGTATGTACATACCTTTTGACATAAACTCAGTGACAATATAAATTGGTTCTTCAGAAACAACCGCATACAGTGGAACAAGTTTATCGTGTCTTAATTTTTTCATTATCTGAGCTTCTTGAAGGAATGCTTCTGGCATCATTGTACCTGGCTTTAATGTTTTGATTGCTACTTTTGTGGTTCCATTCCATGTTCCTAAAAAAAAAAAAAAAAAAAAAAATTTACTCTTTACATCTGTATTTTAAGGAATTTTAGATAAAAATTCAATCAACAATAAAAGTTATCCTATATAATGAAATATATATTGCTCATATTTTATATTTTGCTACTTTAATTTATGGTTCCATAATAATGAAATGAAGTAACAATGAAGCTCAGGCTTCTTACCCATCCATACTTCGCCAAAGCATCCTTGACCGAGTTTAACCTCTAGTCGTAAAGAGTCTCGAGGGATTTCCCAAGCATCTTTTGCTAGACCTTGAGTCTGGGGTTTCACAGTTGGACACACAGTTGTTAACTTGTGGCATAAACCATCAGCATGTTCTAGATAAATGAACAGGAAACACTGTAAATGAATTACTTTCATAGTTGAGACAAATAGAATATTAGTGTGTGTGCTCATGATTATTTATATATTTGGTTTTTGAGACAGGATCTCACTAGGTAGCCTTGACTGGCCTGGAACTCACTATGTAGACCAAGTTGGCTTTGAACTCAGAGATTTACCTGCTTCTAGGATTAAAGGTTTATGTCACCATACGGGGCTTATTATTTGGTTTTTTAAAAAAAGCTTAAGTCATTGAATTAGAATCACAATTTCCTATCAGTTTTACTCTTAAAAAAAAAAAAAAAAAAACATACATATATATATATATATATATATATATATATAAAATGAAGCTTTCTATAAGAAAAAAGATGAAGTATATACAACTTAAACATTTTAGAAATACATTTTATGTTAATATTTATTGAATATGTATGCTTATGTTATTGTGTCAATCTATATGGCTTTTTCATATCAACTGACCTTGGAAAACCTATGGAACTTTCCCAAGGACCCAGGTAGTATTCAAATACAGACTCTGGCTCCAAAATTCCACTCTGCTTTTGGCAGGTAGACAGGGTATCTGAGAGCTGAATTCAGATTCTTCCAGCCTTAGCCTCCTAAGTGCTGAGATTGCACCACAGTTTAAAGCTCTGCTTTTGACCAGGCATAGTGGTGCATGCCTTTAATTCCAGAACTTGGGATGCAGAGGCAGGTGGATCACTGTGAGTTCGAGGCCAGCCTGGTCTACAAAGCGAGTCCAGGACAGGCAGGGCTGTTACACAGAGAAACCTTGATTCAAAAAACAAACAAACAAAACAAAACAAGCTCTGCTTTTGACCACTAGGATTGATGTATTCCCCTCAAGGAGCTGCATCATTAGTTGTTACTTCTAACAACCACTAATTTGTAAAACTGAAAAATCAAGAAAGAAATTGATGTAAAGGATTGAACTTTAAATAAAGGAGACCTTAAGTCAGCTAGTTCAGATTCATAATGGCTTGGTTTATGTATCCTGCTTATAAAAAACCTCTCTTTGTAAATGAGACACATTTCCTCCCATTCTCATCAAGCAACCACTTAAATTTACATTGTAACCAGGGCAATTACAAGTAACACTAGCTTAGTAACATGTTCGATCAATGTCATACTTGCCAATTGACTTTATAGTTCCAGTTTGCTGCTGTCACAGAAGAATTGCCATGGAAACCTCCCCTTTTGCAGTACCAATTATTTAAAGGCTTTCAGACACATTTACATATCCAATTGGCAATGAAAAAATTTAAGACACAAGACTCCAAAATAGATTACTTTTCAAAGGTCCTTGAAAGATAAGAATGTCTATAGTTGCTATAGGTTCATTTTCTTGGGTAAGAAATAGCACCTTCAAATTGAATTTTGTAGGGTATATATTTTAGGAAGTCTTAAAAGATCCAGCTTCTACAGAAGGGAATCAAAGAAGACATCTGAGAGCTTTTGACTCTATTCTTTATCTTTTCTTTATGCAGTGATGGGGAGAAAATCTTGGCACATATAATTAAGTACTTTACCACTAAGCTACAATCTTAAGTCTGAGATAGCTCATTTATTTGGTTTGTTTTTTGTTTTAATTTTCCAAGACAGGGTCTCTCTGTGTAGACTTGGCTATCCTGGACCCACTTTGTAGACCAGGTTGCCTGGAACTCACAGTGATCCGCCTGCTTCTGCCTCCCAAATGTTGGGAATAAAGGTGTGTATCACCACACCTGATTTGAGATAGCTTTTTTTATATTACAAGTTTAACTTCAGCCACTTAGCATTCATAAAGTAATTATTGTCACTATCTTAGCATTTAAACATTATGATCTGGAACTCCAATGTAAACACTATGCCAGTAGGGAACAGTGATTCCAATAATAGTCTGATTTTAGCATGACATTCAATAACCCAATTCTTTAATTTTTGAGTAAGGATCCTGCTACGTTGCCTGGGCTACATATGACTCTTATTTCTTTCTCATTTTGAAACTAGAGCAGAGCATCAGCAATATGACTCAGCTGGTACTTGTGGCCAAGACTGACAACTTAAATTTCATCCCCAGGACCCACACAGTATGAGAGAACTGATTCCCTAAGTTCTCCCCTGGCCTTCACGTGTGTACCACAGCATGTGTGTGCACACACTAAATAACTAAAAAAACCCCAAAACCCAGAACACCAACATCTCTGTGTGTAGATATAAATGAGTATACTAAAGCCTAATAGATAGACTTGCCCTCTCAAAAGAGAATGTAAGAAATTAATTCCTACCTCTGAAGCGCCAACCTACCTGTATAGTGCTTCACCAGTTTCTGCAGAGTATCAAATTGAGCTCTGGTTGTGATGTAGTATCCACCATTGTCAAGTTTTCTGATTTTGTAATGTTTCACATTGTCACCCCTTACCTCATCCCAATCACGAATTGAGAGGGAGTAAGCACCTGGGGGTTGAGGGACACACACTTTACTGCAGCGCCCTCCAGCTATGCCTAAGGCGCTGTGCACATATCCATATTATGCTCATACCTTTGGTAGTTTCGCTCTCTCTTACTAAGAATATACCTCGCTGATTCCCAGGGTTCAGAAGTAATCTCTCAGCATCTTTTCTCCCCATTTTGCCAAAATACCATCTGAAAAGAAATGATGTTTTGAGTTAGAAAGGTATGAGGGTCAGAAATATACATACATACACCAGTAAGGATGAAGTAAGACAGCCAGGGAGTGGCGGCACCTGTAATCCCAGCACTTGGAGGCAGAGGCAGGCAGATCTGAGTTTGAGACCAGCCTGGTCTAGAGAGAGTTCCAGGACAGTCACGGCTATATAGAGAAACCCTGTCTTGAAAAACCAAAAAGAATGGACTGTGACAGACAGGAAAGATGACAAAGAATAGCTACAAAACATAACTTAAAACATGCTAACATACTAAAACTATTATTTTTTTCTTTTCTTTTCTTTCTTCCTTCCTTTCTTCTTTTTTTTTTTTTTTTTAAGACAGGGTTTCTCTGTGTACCTTGGCTATCCCAGACTCACTTTATAGACCAGGGAATTTTCAGTGGTCCATCCACCTGTCTCCGCCATCCGGAGCGCTGCGATTACACAAGCACCCCACCACACCTGGCTAGCAGAACTATTTTTATGTATTAAACAGGAGAATTAAAGGATAAAAATATTAACTATAGAAATGTGCTAATAGTTTTCCCATGTACTATCTATTTAACATGCTTTTAAATTCCCCTGACCAGCCAGAAAACCAGTAAATAGAGAAGAAAAGACAGAAAATACAGGTAGAAAAATCTGTCAGCGACAAGGAAATAATTCTTTGGAAACAATGTGATCATCTGTATTCGGTAAGATGCAAGTAGATAATAACAAAATTTTAAGGGATTCCAAATTTGTGTGGGTTTGATTTAATAAAGTTTAGTGATAAAAAATGATAGTCAGTGCTGTAGGAGAGTTCACAGAATATTGAGGAAGACAAAGAACCAAACAAAGAGCAGCAAAAGTAATAGCAGAAGAAGAACTGTTGTAATGATTTGTATCAGTAAAAACAAACAAGCATCACTACAATACATATCTGTGCAAGGAGCTGAAGAGACAGTCTATGGAGTACAAAAAAAAAAAAAGTTTTAAAAATGACAAAAAAAAGAAAAAGGGAAAGAGACTAAATACAATGTAGAATGATTAGTGCAGATTTACTTATTGTGTGAGAAGACACAATATTAATTATTAATTCTCAAATAGCATTTATTAATATGATACATTAGCTGAATTAAGACTGGTATATAACTGCGTGTAAAGTTGTGGTTATGTAGAATGTGCATTAGAACATTTTAACAGTCAAAATAATTAATAAAATATGAAGTAGCACCATACTCTTCTGCCTGGATGGAATCTGCAGGCGCTACGTAATTGCTAGGGATATAACCATTCTTTCCGGTAGCAATTGATCTTGCTTCCCACCAATCTCCTTCCCTGCAACACAAAAATCAGCAATCACCATAATGTAACTCTTACTCAAGGTGTAATTTCTTATCTCAATCAAATAACAAAAACCACTTCCACTTTTATCTGGACTTTTATGGATTAATCAGACCAGGAGTTGAACTAAAATGAACAATATTTTTAAAAGCTGGTTACATGAATTAAGATCACAAAAGCACTGCATCTTGAATTCTACTTACCTTTTTTATGTCAATTATTTCAATTAAAGCTAATAAGCCGTGCTAAACAAAGAAATTTACTAAATTTTAAATAAAATTTTAGCAGTTTGAGATTTTATTTGTATGCCACTATCATTTAAGGATTTTAATATATTCAGAGTTGTATAGTCATCAAAATAGTACATTTTAGAACATTTCACCACCTTAAAAAACCTGGGCTGGCAAGATAGCTCAGTAGGCAAAGGCATTTCCCATGCAAGACAATGACCTAAATTAATCCCCAGAGACAGTGTACAGGAGGGAGGAGAGAACCAACCACTCCAAGCTGTCCTCTGGCCTCCACAAATGAGCCCATAAGCACATCATACATGTGCTAATACATAAGTAAAGCTGAAAGAGAAAGAGAGAAAGGAAGGAACAGAAGAGTGAACAAACAAGCAAGGACTTAGGTATAGTTTAGTGACTGGCCTTGCACATTGGAGGCTCTGGATTCTCTGGCCTTGCACGCTTAAGGCTCTGGATTCTATGACCACTCAAACAAGCACCCCCACAAAGTCGTCCCAGAAAAAGACACAGTATGTGTGAAGGCATGATGAGAGTTGGAAAATATTGTACTAAAAATATTCCAAGTACATCATTGCTGATGGCACAATGAGAAACGGTAGAAGCACAGGGCAAATTCCTGATTATTACTGTTGTTGCTCTTTATGGTCATTGTTAGTTACTCAAGGCTCTCAAGGCAAAGAGACACAATCACAGTTATGCTCTACAACAGGAAGTGGTAACAGATGGTAAAACAAGAATGGATGGAAACATGACTAGAGAAGCAAAGAGACCATAAGTGTGTGCTTGATGAGATTACAAAATCTGCTACATAACAAACATAAACTTTTCTATGGCAGACCACTAAATGACAAAGTCTAAGGGAACGTAAGAAAAGCACAATTTTGTAAGTTTCAGAGTACAAAGGTTCCATATCCAGCCCCCACAAATAAGATTTTTAGGTCACCTGATATTTATATAAATATAGATTTCTCTTCCTAAAGATCATTTTACGAGGGTCATCGTTTGGAGACAGGAACTTGGTATGCATGTAGATAGGCCATGATGACCCTGAACTCACTATGCAACCTTGCCTAGCCTCAAACTCAAGATTTTGTCTTAGCCTCTCCAGTGCTGGGATGATAGGTATGTGCACCACCCTTACTGTTTATAGACTAATTCCAAGAGCACAATTTGCAAAAGTAGTAACTTTGCCTACAGCATGGTATGCAGTATGTTTCAAGAAGGTAAATGTATTATTCAACCCAGGGACACAGACCCCGTACCCCACCACTCTCAGCTCCGATCATCAACTCCATCCATGGTCCAATGTAGAGACCAGGTTTCTCTCTTACAAAATATACACAAAACTTACGTATTGTTAATTATTTGAAATCTTTCACCCTTCTTAAAGGAAAGGTCTTCTGTAGTTCTAGCTTCATAATCATATAAGGCCACAAATATAGTGACACCACCTGGCACAGGAAAAAAAGAACAAGGTAAGGGATACACATGAATTCATAAACAAAGTGCTGCCTGTTGCCAGTAAAAGCTTAAGCTCAGTTTCCTCCTTGTTGTAGTATTTATATTTAGAAGTTGGGTTTTGAGTAAGATGTTCTCCTAAGGCTTCCAGTGAAACCAGTGTACTTTATAAATTCTGAAATTCTATAAACCCTAAAATAAATGTAATTTCATTTCTGAAGCAACATTTCTGGCTAGAAAAGACAGCCACATTGCTGAGGAAAAGCACACAGACCGCTGGCACTTATCTTCAATTCATTATCCACAATAGGAAGCTATTTCTGTCTATAATCATTAGAAGTGATTATTAAGGTTATCTTAAGGCTCACTTTATACTTAAAAATAAAAATGTCGCATTTGTCTTAAAAGCTAAGGGTATGAGGGAGATTACAGTTGGGATGTAATGTTAATAAATTATAATAAAAAAGTTATGGGTATTCTTAGTATGAATTATACAGTATAAACTCAAAAAATAGTCACCAGAACTAGCAATGTGTGAATAGTTAAAAAGATGAACATATTTAACATCTAATCTATTATGTGCGATTAAAATAACAGCAGATATATACAATAAAAATGATATTGCAGTGTTTAAAAATACTTCAAAGCAGATATTCCAGCTTTTAGAATACAGTATATCACTTTAAAGAGATGTATACGTTTATCAAGTATAATAAAATATATAGATTATGGAAGGTTAAATCAAGTTACATCATAGTATTCATTTTTGGGGGGCAAACTTAAAATCTACTTTTACCAACTTTCAATATTATTACTAAGCGGAGTCACAAAGTTGTACAATAAAATTCTTGAACTTATTTCCGAAAATTTGTATCTTTTAACCAACTTTTCTTCTGAGACGAGAGGATCAAATACTTAGCCCCCTACATGCAAGGTCAGTCTACTCCTGAGCTATACTCCTAGACCTGACCACTGATGAACATATTCTTTGTAAGACAAGGCCTCACCGTGTGGACCAGGCTGGCATCCACCTCAGAGAGATCTGCCTGCATCTGCCTCCTGAGTGCTGGGGTATTAAAGACGTGTGCCACCACATCCAGTTTTGATCAAGACAGTCTTAACCCAATTATGTATAAACTCCACCTAGTACAGTTGATTGACTTGCTGCATGCATTATTAGTTTTACATACATCAATATTTTTAAAGACTAGGAGAAATAAAAGGCTGGCAGTAAAATTACAAAGGAGTGATAAGTACAAATGCTGTGACATGGAAAATATGTTATAAAGCCTGCTGCCTATAAAGACAAAGTCGTAGAAAAGCAAAGGAGTAAGAGCACACTCACACACAGCATCACCTCACCTGGTGGGCTTCTCCCCTCAGCTTTAGTCACCAGTCAACTTTCTTATTTGATATCTCTACTTCAATATCTAGTAAGCATTTAAATTTTATTATAAACAAATAAAGCTCTTGATTTTCTTTTTTAATCTGTATTTGCCAAGTCACTTCTCTAGTTCTAGGTCTAAAATGGGTGATTTGCTTACTTCCTGTGGCACCTCTCACTAGGGCTCTAGCATTTCTACCCTGCTTCACTATCATCCACGCTCCACACAGCAGCTAGAGTGAGTTTTAATTCCTTTTCAAAATTTATTTTTAAGTGTGTGTGTGTATGTGTGTAGGCCACATGTGTGCAGGTGCCTGAGGCCACAGAAAGGGTGTTGGATCTCTTTGAGCTAGAGTTACAGGTAGTTTTGAGCTGCCTGATATTGATGCTCAGAACCAAATCAAGGTCCTCTGGAAAAGCACCAAGTGCTCTTAACTCCTGAGACATCTCTACAACTCCAAGAGTGTTTTAACAGAGGAAATCCAAATAATATAATCCTTTCTTTGAATCTCAAAGCTTCTTTCTAGCTTTGAATAACACCTGAACTATTTCCTTCAGTTTATGATCCTTAGCAACACATTGTCTTGTCTCTCTAGTCTGATACAATTCTCCCATCTATGTACATTTGTCTTTTAAAGTTCCAAGTCTATTTATACTTCTTGAACTCTGTTTGTTATTTTTGCTTTTTCTTTCTCTAGCTCCACAAATAGAATATATCTATCAATCAAGTATCAGTTCAAGTGATTTATTCCAAGGTGGCTTTCTGTACCAACTACAGGGCCTTCACCAATGATCTTGTTTTCAACTTCACAATACTTAAATACTACTACTGATGACTATCTTTGGGTGTTTACTCACTAACTACTATTCAACCGTTATAACGTAAACTCCACTAGCTTCAGAAACTTTGTGTTGCTCACTTCTCTATACCTGGTACAACAAATTCTGCCCGTCCTGTCCCCGCCCCCAGCTATTACATGAACATCTATGAATGGAGTATTTCACACAAGTGATTTGCTTGAGTATTGGGAATGGATCTGGGAAGAGTTGCGGGAGGACTGTATTAGGTGACAATGACCAAACACATTGTATGCATGCATATAATTTGTAATTAAAGACACTATTTTTAAAAAAATATGATGATGATGATGATGTATACAGTGGTCTGTTGCATGTGCACCTGCAGATCAGAAGAGGTCATTATAGATGGTTGCGAGCCACCATGTGGTTGCTGGGAATTGAACTCAGGAGGAGCAGTCAGTGCTCTTAAGTTCTGAGCCATCTTTCTAGCCCCAAAACCACTATTTGTAAAACTTGCTTTAAATAACTATAAAAAGTCTTTGTATCAACATTTATTTATTCTGGCCATTTTGAATTACTAACTTTTCCAAGCAATTTCAAGGCTTGTGTTAACTATCAGAAAACAGCATCATGCTCGTTGATTGTATTGACTTAGCACTTATAGTTGGGAGGCTGAAATTAGGATTGTGATCAACTATCACTCTCTGAACGCTATCAAAATAGATCCAGTACATGGCAGTCCTCTGGCTACTGCTACTGGTCTGGAGGTTAGCAGACTAAGGAATGTATATGTATTCCATGCTTGTAGAAGAATATTTCTCTTTTGTTGCATTGATTACTAGTAAGGACACGAGCCATTCCACTTGTCCTTGATAGCTGTTTACATCCCAGACTGAGGTGGGTGCTCCAAGGGTTAAAGGAAGGATGAAAGTAATGCTATATCTTGCAGACATCATGGAACTCTCACATTAGGAATCCCAGAGCTCATTCTTTTCTAAGCCAGCTGTGCTTTGTTATTTCAAGAGAAAAGCATCCTAATATGGGATGCTTGGGCAAAAGAGCTTATTTTCTTTTTTAAAATCTACACTTTTAGGACTTCCTGATTCCACAACAAGATTGTCAACTATCACTTCTTGCCATCCTCTGAAAGGAAATGACAATGTAATAAATGGAATTCTGGACTAGGGTACTAAATCTCTTGCTTATCAACTGTGACTCTGGAAAAAAAATGATCTGAACTCTGAACTTCAGGATTTTCCTTTTTAAAAATCCCTACTTGGGCCAGTGATATGGCTCAGCTAATAAAGGTGCTTGCTAACAACACTGATGACTGACTTCCACATGTGCACTATGGGGCATGTAAGAGCACACACACAAAATAAATAAATGGAATAAAATCAATATCTGATAGAAAATGTGCTATTGTTACTAAACTGACATAATTAACACTTATTAAATAAATAATATAGCACATTAATACCAGATAGCACTTTACAGCTGTGAAGAGCTAGCAAATTAAGCGCACATCGGTAATCCCAGCATTTGGGAGGCAAAGGTAGGTGAATTTCTTTGAGTTGAAGACCAGCCTGGTCTACAAAGTGAGTTCAGGACAGCCAAGGCTACACAGAGAAACACTGTCTCAAAAAAACAAAACAAAACAAAACAAAACAAAAAACCCAAAACAACCATACACACAAACAAAAAATAAAAACAAAACAGAAAAAAGAAAAGCTACCAAATTGCTGGAACAGAAAAGAAGGATGCTTTTAAATCTCTGTATTCCCAGTGCCTGCCATATAGTAGCCGCTCAATAATTACTTGGGTAATAAGTTAGTGAAACAAGTTATGGTCACTATTATTACCAAATTTCCCAGAAGCCTATCATGTGTATATTAAGACTCCAGTGCAAGAAATACAGCTTCAGGGCCAAACACTTGCCTAGTATGTTATTTTGGAGGCTTTTTTGATCCCCAGCTGTACGAAAGTAGAAACAAAAACTGAAAATTTGAAGGTGGTATGGCCGTACAGTGAGATCCTACCTCAAAACTTACTGCTTTTTGTTAGAGACTTTATTTGTTCACATAACTTTTAAAAAATATATTTTATTAATTTATTCATATTACATCTCAGTTCTTATCCTATCCCTTGTATCCTCCCATCCCTCCCTCCCATCTTACTCCCCTCTCCTATGACTGTTACTGAGGGGGACCTCCTCTCCCCCACATATGCTCATAGGGTATCAAGTCTCTTCTTGGTAGCCTGCTATCCTTCCGCACACAACTTTTTGATTAGTTTGCTACTAAGAAATTTTTCCTAGCAGCCAGACCTGAAGTATGTAAAGCCCAAGGTTATATTTTCTGCAACTGTCCATTTAAACCTCACCTGTTAAGCCTGTAGGATATGAACTTGGCACCACTGAGAATGAGGAAGATGCTCCTCCAAAAGGAGTCACCCCAGAGGACCCTCCAAATGGTGTCATGGAAAGACTGTTAAAATTAGCTGATGCTCCCTTTGTGGAAGAGGTCGGGGCAACCGTAGAATGTTCAGCTCCATAATGACTGGTACTTGTGCTTACAGGCTCTGGAGGGTTTTCCGGTGTGTATTTAATGGCTGGACTTTTGTTTTCTTTACTTTTAATGCAGCCCATTATCAAATCTGCAGAGGCAATAAGGCAAGTATTTGAAAATTAGTTAACATACAGGGAACTTCAAAAAGATACAATTGAGCCCAATGTGGTGGCACATGCTTTTAATTCTAGCAATCAGGAGGTAGAGGCAGGTGATCTTTGCGAGTTTGAGATCAGCCCGAAAAGATTACTTTGAACAAGGCATCCCTTGTCTTCCTCCCCTCCCCTGCAAAAAGATGTTTTAAGAAAACAACACAAAATATAAAAGAGCAATTAACAAAAACATGTGTTCAACCTCCCAGTCAACACAAAATTTAAAAGTTACCCCTTTTGATTATCACTTTGGAAAATTCTAACAATACTTAAAGCTTAATACTTAATACTTAAAGTGAGACTTGTGATCCCAGGAGGAGAGCCCCAGGTGAAGGAGAAGGTTGAGGAAGCCATGAGGGAGTCACCACGGGAACAAAGATGGAGCAGGAGCAGCCAGGGTGAGACGAGATGACAGGTAACAAGGCACATGGAAATAGTCTAGACCAGCATATTCAGGTTAAAATAGATGAATATTTGCCCAGGTATAGTACTTAAAGATTATTAATAAATGTAATAGGTCTCTGTATCATTATTTGTGAGCTAGAACAAGCATAGAAAAGCCCAACTTTTTTATTTTACCCATACAGCTACCATTGCTGGCCATCTCATTTCACATGTTACAGATTTAAGATGTGGCTTTGTTTTAAAGTAACTGCCAGGTACAAACAAGAGTTAAGATATATTTGGTGGTAGTGGTGTTTGTGTTTGGGGATGGGGGTTGTTGGTGAAATGGTTTAGTGCAATGGTTCTCAAACTGTGGGTCATGACCTTCTTGGCAAAACTCTATCTCCAAAGTATTTACATTTTGACTCATAACAGTAGCAAAATTACAGTTATTAAGGTAGCAACAAAAATAATTTTATGATTGGGGGTCACCACAACATGAGGAACTGTATTAAAGGATTGCAGCATTAGGAAGGTTGAGAGCCACTAGTAAAAGAACTTGCCACTCGAGCTGGCCGTGGTGGCGGCACATGCCTTTAATCCCAGAGAAGAAGGCAGAGGCAGGCAGAGTTCCAGGCCAGGGCCAGGGCTATTACACAGAGAAACCTTTTTCTCTGTGTAGCTCTAGCTGTCCTGGACTTAACTTGTAGACCAGGCTGGCCTTGAAGTCACAGAGATCTGTCTGCCTTTGCCTCCTGAGTGATGGGATTATAAGCACGCACCTTATCTTGAAAAACAAACAAATAAACAAACAAACAAAAAACTTGTCACTCAAATCCGATGATCTGACTTCCATCCCAAGAACTCAGATAAAAAGCCAGATGCAGTGGCATGCGCCTGTAACCCCAGCAGTCCTGTAATAGGAGGCAGCAACAGGAGAATACATTGAAACGAGAAGTAAGGCAGATCTTGCTTCAACAAGGCAGGAGGCATAGATTGACTTTCTTCAAATAAAAAAGAGAATGTTTCAAATCATTCATTTCATGAAGCCAGAAGAGTGTGTCAGATGCCCTGGAACTGGAGTTACAGGCATCATGAGCTGCCATGTTGGTGCTGGGAATCAAACCCAGGTCCTCAGGAAGAGCAGCCAGTGTTCTTAATCATTGAGGCATTTCTCCAGGCAAATAACTGAACCTTTTTCCTTTTGTTTGTTGTAGAGAACAGACCCTTGACAGTTGTACTCTGATCTTTACATGTATACCACACCACACATGTACACACACAAGAAATACAAAATTATACAAGACCAGATTGTTTTGAGTTCCAAACTCTACTGACTTAGGGATGTGTTAACATAAATTAGATCACAAGAAGAGATGGTTTCCCTATTTTAAAAAATTGGTCCCACACTAAGTATAAGAAACAATACTGCGAAATCTGAAAAATGATAGAGAAAGGTACAAAATATCAGAATACTTTTTTGTTTTTTATTTTATTTTTTATTATGCACTATCAGACTGAACTTTAATTTAGAGTTGATGATAGGGATTTACATTTTGATGTAGGATTATTTGTTATTAAGGCAGATTATGCCAAAGGAAAATATTGACATTTAGAAAGGAGGAAGTGTGGGGCTGGAGAGATGGCTCAGCTGTTAAGAGCACTGTCTGCTCTTCCAGAGGTCCTGAGCTCAATTCCCAGCAACCACATGGTGATGGCTCACAACCATCTACAGTGAAATGCGCTGCCCTCTTCTGGTGTGCAGGGACACATGTAGGTAGAGCACTGTAGTAAATAAATAAATCTTAAAAAAAAAAAAAAAAAGTAGGAAGTGAGGTAACCCAGACCCAGAAAGACATGCATGGCATGTACTCACTTATAAGTAGATATTAGCCACAAAACACAGGATAACCATGCTACAATCCAAAGACACAAAGAAGTCAAGGAGGGCCCAAGGGAAGAGGCTGAATCTCACTCAGAAGAGAAAATAAAACAGATGTCAGAAGTGGATGGATGGAGGGAGCTGTGTAAGGGGGGAGGGTTAACAGCAATGGGGATCAGGTGTGGGAGAGTCAGGGATGGGGGAAAGGGAGGAGAGGACCAGGAGAGAGAACAGAAATTGGTGGGGGAGCATCTCTAGGACAGGCAAGGCCCCAGGAGTCTATGGGGTGACTCTGGCTGAGATTCCTAGTGGTGGGGGACATGGAGCCTGAAGTTGGCACCTCCTGTAGCCAGGCAGGACTTCCAGTGGAAGGAGGTAGAAGAATAGTTTAAGTGAGGCCCTGAATGTTAAGGAAAGGAAGCAATGCAAAGGAAGTGGCTGTTACAGCAATCTTAAGGTTCTCGTAAAGTATGAATGTATTTATAAATGGAAATTATTGAAACCCTTTGTCTCAGATACTATCACAGTTTTTACATAAAATGTCTTCGTCTCCCCCCCACCAAAGTTACTGAGGTATAATTTAAATGCATACATTTGCATGAGTTCAATTGTGTTTTGGCAAATGTGTAAAACTTCACAACCAACACTGTAATCACAACATACAAACACACAATGTTTTGATCATCCCTTCCTCAGACATCCCCAACCACAGCCCTACGTAACCACTACGCAGTTGCTTCTAATTAAAGATTCAGCTCTTCTAAAATTTCTCATAGAGGGAATCACAAAATCAAGGTTAGGGATATCTTGAAAATTAAATACTGTGTATCTGAGATAGATCCATAGATATAATTAGCTCATTAATTTTTTGGCATTTTATTGCTTAATGTGTTATTTATTCCAGTTTTGGGCTATAAGTATTCCAGCAAATCTTTTGGTTATTATTCTCCCCACCCTCAGAAACAGCTAGGAATGGAAATGGTTCATCATATGAGATGAAGTTAAAGACTCTTTTCCTCTATGAAGCTGTTTATCTGTTTTCTATATAATCTGCTCTACTGTGAAACCTCAGTCATATGAATTCCAGTTGCTTTACCTATTTAACACTTGCTGTGGGTGGGTGGCCTGCCTTCTGGCACTTGGGTGGAAGAGCGTCCACAACTCTGAGGTGGGCGGTGTTCCAAGGGTATCCTGAGGCTCAGGAGCCCAGGAAGCTCAAGCTCTGAGAGGAGGCCTCCTCAACAGAGATGCTGCAGCTCTCTGGGGTCATGGCAGGCAGTAAATCTAGGAGTGGCTGTCTCTGCTCCTGGGAGAAGGAAGCAGGTAACTGGGCAGATACAACCTTTATATAGGGTTTATTAGGAGGTGGAGCTTTCTGGGGTGGGGATTTCCAGAGTGTAGATTGGTGGAATTTTAAATCCTGAGCTGGGGGAAACTCAGAGATTGGTGGGTTTTAGTGGGAAGCTCAGGGTTGGTTAGCTTTTTTGCTCTGGGATGGGTGAGGTTTTGTTCAGACTTTCATCCCAAATTAGCATAATCTGGGATGAGTCCTACTGAGGGGCTGGGCTGGAGATGGCAGTTACAGAGGTCTGGGAGGAGGAGCTGGGCTGCTGGTGCTTTCTCAGGCAGAGGTCTGGCCACTTTTCTGCCTTGAGGGGTTTTAAAGTTTACAAAGTGCCCAAAATGTACAGAATCCACTGTGAACGCAGTAGGTTGAATCAGGAAAGGTCATCATCATGGATAACTCCTGTGGAGGTGGCAGTAGGTATAATATCTGAGGCAAGAAAGGTGTAGTCACTATGGACAGCCCCTGCTGGGGTGCAGACAGGAGTGGCCATTTTGTCTTCCATCTCCACAGCCCCAGGGTACTAAGGAGGGCCTGACTGCCCTGAGGTGGGAAGGAGAACTGAATGGCAGTGAGCCACTAGAAATTTAGTGGCCTATTGCTCAAAGGTTAGACATAACTCTTGGGGAGGGGGGCCAGTGGGCAGCTGCGGCTCTGGGCTCTTTCCACTGCTGGGGGTGGCTTTGATCACTGCTAGCCACCCCAGAGATGAAAGTGTTACACAAGGCCAGGGCCTCGGCCTCTGCAGGAACATTATGTCAACACACTGTCTCAAAAACCCAAAAAGTTCTGTCCTGTTATCAATAAACTAAATACTTAAAAAATGGGGTTTGTACACATTAGGCGTTCAATAAATGTTTACCATTCAATATTAGCTTTTGATAATTGATTCAAAATCATTGCTACTCTAATTCTATAGATACCTACAAGTTAAAAAGGTACAGTAAATTCTAATTTTGCTTTTTAAATAGGTTTGTTTCCTCCTAAAAGTTCATAAATAGCATAGGCAAGCAATGATTTTCCAGCAATTTGTTGAAAAAGAACATTACTTGTTAATGTTGTTTATTTTAAAAGAAAATTCTAATAGTTCTATTTTTACCAATAAAGACCCAGGAGCCAGATGCTGTGGTAAAAACCTGTTAGCTCAGAGAGGCAAAAGCACCCAGCTGATCTTCCTACTTGGCTCATGTCCAGATGAAAAGGCCCAAAAAGCTCAATAGCTCATCTGATAGCCCAAGAAGAAAAGGCCAAAACAAAACAAAAACAAACAAACAAAACCCAAGGCTAAAGGCTTGCTAGCTCAAAGCCCAAAAAGCTGAAGAGCTCAAAAGTTCAAGAGCCCAAGAGCTCCTTCTACTTCCACACACTGCTTTAAATACCATTCTACTCTAAGTCCCTCCTACTCTTTAATCCCTGTCAGCTGGTTTCTCACTCTACCTCTTGACCTAGGGTTAACTTTATTAAATCCTGTATACAGAAAACTCTTGGATTAAAGGTGTGTGTTAGGGCTCAACTGCACCAAACAAAAGACAGGTTTTTACAGTTCATAATCTCAGGGATCACAACAGGATCAAATATCCTGCAACACGTTAATGAGCAAAGCCTCAGATCATCTAAAAATATCAAAACCTATTGATGTTGGTATGATCTATGATAGTTTTAATCATAACTGTGACCCAACCTAGAATCACCTGGAAGTGAATCTCCATGAAAGAGTGTTTAGAGCAAGTTGGGGGTGGGAAGATTGTCTTAATAGAAGTGGGAAGACTTGTCCATGTGAGTGGTCAGGGTTCATAGTAGCTAGGTGTCTTTCTATTGTTGTGATAAAACTCATCACTTCATTTCACTGTTCATCACTGAAGGAAATGAGGACAGGAACTCACACAGAGCAGGAACTCGGGAGGTCAGGAGCTGATGCAGAGGCCATGGAGGGTGCCGCTTACTGGCTTGCTCAGCCTGCTTTCTTCTTTCTTTCTTTTTTTTTTTTTTTAAAGATTTATTTACTATTTATACAGCATGTGTGCCTGCATGCCAGAAGAGGGCACCAGATCTCACTATAGATGGTTGTGAACCACCATGTGGTTGCTGGGAATTGAACTCAGGACCTTTGGAAAAACAGACAGTGCTCTTAACCTCTGAGCCATCTCTCCAGCCCTCTTCTTTGTTTCTTTCTGTCTTTTTTTGGTTTTTCGAGACAGGGTTTCTCTGAGTAGCCTTGGCTGTCCTGGACTTGCTTTGTAGACCAGGCTGGCCTTGAACTCACATTGATCCACCTGCCTCTGCCTCCCGAGTGCTGGGATTAAAGGAGTAAGCCACCACGCCCGGCCTCATCCTGCTTTCCTATAGAACCCAGGATCACCAACCCATAATGGGGTGGGCCTTCCCCCATCAGTCACTAATTTAAAAAAATGTCCTACAGGCTTGTGTACTGCCAATCTTATGGAAACATTTTGTTAATTGCAGCTCCCTCCCCTCAGGACTTTTATGTCAAGTTGACATAAAACTATGCAGCACAGTAGGGAATCCTAAACTGCTTAAGAGTAGAGAGTTAAGAGTGGCAAAAGCTGAAATACATACATACCTACCATCTGCTCCTGACTACTGAGTGGCCAGCTGCTTCAAATTCTGCCATCCTGATTTCACACTTCTATGATGTGGACTATAATCTGGAACTTTGAGCTAAAATAAACCCTTTCACCCCCAATTGTTTGTCAGAGTATCTTATACGTGCAATAGGAAACAAAACTAAGACATGGTTTAAATATGAAACGTTCCATGAAGGCTCATTTGCTAAATGCCTGGTTGCTATGTTTAGAATGTTTTTTTTGGACCCCGGTGTGGTGGCTCACTCCTTTAATCCCAGCACTCGGGAGGCACAGAAAGTTCTTGGATTAAAGGTGTGTGTTAGAGATCAAACACACCAAACAAAAACCAGGGTTTTATAGTTCACAATCTTGGGGTTCATAATGGAATCAAATATCCTGCAAAAGGTTACTACAGATCAAACTTGTATTCTAAATCTCTAAGAGTTGGAGAGATTTACAGCTAAAATCTTTGAGTAGGGAGGTAATAGCCCATACCTTTAATCCCAGCAGAGACATGTGGAACTCTATAAATTAGTTGTTTTCTAAATTCTAGAGTTACAGTAAACAAGCTGGTGGTGGCACACACTTGTAATCCCACCACCCACTGACAAAACTGAGAAACAGCTCCTAAGTGGTATGTTTGAACACTAGAGAAATCACATACCATATTTATAGATTATTATAAAAACTCTCTACAAGGTTACTAGAAAGGCAGCTAATTTCCATAGCGTACAGGAACAAAGAGCAGCTTTTGTGCCTTCCACTAAGCCCATCTCTGTGCATACAAGCCTAACCAATATTTAACCAGATGATACCCTATTTAGGGATATCATATTTATTGATGAATTGGCAACTGGGGATTCTTCATAAAGCAAAAAGGAGTCTACCAATATTTGTCTGTTGGCTTCTATATACAAACACTTTCATATACAGATAATAAATAGTATGAAAATAAATATTCTCACTTTCAAAAACAAATCTGGACATTTTAAAAGGCATGAAGAACCTTATACTCAGTCCTTGCCAACCATCCTACGGTCATAAGGGTACCCCTTACAAAAATGGATTGGATGCCTTCAAAGGCAGAGTCCTTTGTAGCTTAGCCACAACAGTGGAACTGGCACCAATCTGAATTCCTTGGTGACTAGGATGTGATAGCAAAGAGGTCTGTGCCTTCCCACACTGAGGAAATAGTTCAGTTGCCTATAATCCCCATCTCTAAACTGCTCACCACCCCCAAAAGAGGCACCTATTGAATTATGGGGATCAATGGAATGGTCACACTGGCTAACACGTGCTTTACTGGGTTCATAAACCACTGATGGAATCAAAACTTATAGAAAGCGGCAGCCTATAGGCTGGGAGATAGAACGGCCAATATTAGGAAGGAAGCACAATATCATTATGGCTACACTAAGAAGCACTGGATTGTGTACTTTGGTTTTTTTTGTTTGTTTTGTTTTTTTTTTTTTTTTGGTGTTTTTTGGCTTTTTGTTTGTTTTTCAAGACAGAGTTTCTTTGTGTAGCCCTGGCTGTCTTGGACTGGTTTTGTAGACTAGGCTGGCCTCAAACCCAGAGCTCCACCTCCTCCTGCCTCCTAAATGCTGGGATTAAAGGTGCGTGCCACCACACCCAGCTGGGAAAAATCTTAGTGTTGTTGGGGTTTTGTTTTTGTTTTTGTTTTTGTTTTTTTGTTTGTTTTTTTGAGACAGGGTTTCTCTGTGTAGCCTTGGCTGTCCTGGACTTGCTTTGGAGACCAGGCTGGCCTTGAACTCACAGCGATGCACTTGACTTTGCCTCCCAAGTGCTGGGATTAAAGGCGTGTACCACCATGCCTGGCACAATACTGTTGTTTTAACTAATTATCTGCAAACATACGGATTAAATCTGAAAATCAGCATAACAAACCTGATGAAATGGCTTAAGCAGGTAAAGGCACTTGGCACCAAACCTAAGGACTAAGTTTATCTGGCTCCCTGGGATACATGTGTCCATGTGGAAGAAGGAAAAACGAACTCCAAAAAGTTGTCCTCTCATTACCACACACATGGTGTGGCAGGTATTTACCTGGGTGTATGTGAACATGAGAAAACACACACACACACACACACACACACACAAGAAGGGGAGAGGGAGGAAGTAATTTATTTTTAAAAAGTCAAGAAAGAAATTCTTCCAGAGGACCTGGGTTCAATTCCCAGCACCCACATGGCAGCTCACAGATGTCTGTAACTCCAAGATCTGACACCCTGACACCCTCACACAGACATACATGCAGGCAAACACCAATGCACATTAAAAAAAAAAAAAAAAAAAAAAAAGAGGCAGGAGACTAGCAAGATGGTTCAGTAATAAAGGTGCTAGCTGCCAAGGCTGACCAACTGGATTTAATTACTGAGAACCGCATAGTAGAAAATAAAGAATCAACTTCCAAGTCTTCTGACCTCCACAAGCATACTGTGGTACGTGTGCTCCCCTCTATAAACTGTAAAAACAGTTTTTTTAGGTAGAAAAAGAATTACTGAATCTTTGTTTTGTTTTCAAAGCAGGGTTTCTCTTGTGTATCCCTGGCTGTCCTGGATTCACTTTGTAGACCAGTCTGGCCTCAAGCACCGAAATCCTCCTGCCTCTGCTTCCCAAGTGCTGGGATTAAAGGTGTGTACTACTACCACCCAGCTGTTTTGTGTTGCCCAGCTGGAATTGCTGAATCTTAAAGCCACTGGAATGGCCATTCACAGCCCAAGGGAGGGTATATACTCAACCCCAGACACAACTGTATACAGCACAGCTGACAGCTATATAAAGCTACTTTATAATCAATCATCCAACTGTCTATAAAGCATAACAAACATCTATTTAATAAACAGTCTAGAATACTGTCAAGAACTAAAGGTAATTTTTAGTGCCTATATTTATTAAATTTCACTTTTAAGGTCTTGCTTAACTTTTTTGTGTCTTGTTTCCATGATTTCTCTATTCCTGGTGATGCCCTGGGAATATTTAAAAAGTGTCTTTCAGAACCTTAGAGATGGAATTCATCTGTAACTAAAGACCAGATACCATTTAAAGCTAGATACCTCTTTTTCACTTTTAAGTATTCTTTTTTTTTTTCATTTTTATTAAGCATTACACCACATATTACATGTTATAAAATATACTGCATAGCTATCCCATTTCATAAAATCCCACTAATATGATGTCTGGCAATTCTTTTTTTCATTGCCTTAATGAACTTATAAACGTACACAGTGGTCACTTTTGATGAGCAAGCATATACCATTGACTCTAATGTCAAGAAATATTTCAAACCACATCTCTACATAAGATCCTTTTTGTTTTGGTCTGGTTTGGCTTTAAAATATCCCTTTCAGGCCTGAAACACTCTACATATACCAGAATGACACCAAACTCAGATCTGACTGCCTCTACTTCTCGGTGCTAGGATTAAAGGCCTGCTACATCATACCCAGCATCTACATAGATAAATAAACCAAAACTCCATCCTCAGGCTCCACAGAAGTCACTCTGGCTTAGGTTCCCTTCTGATATGCTCTTCTATTATCTACTTTGTTCTAGCTTTTCTAACAAAGAATAACTTCTTACAGAAGTTAAAAGATAAAAAGTTGAAACAGTTATCTATCAGTATTATTCCGTGTTCCTAAGTTATTCTAAAATCACATTTGTTCTCTGATAATAGGTTCAAAACCTCCTCTTCTATCAATAGAACAACAACAAAAACCACCTAGCTAAAGTAGGAGTAAGGGTTTTCTGAGAAGGTGAGATGATAAGGAGACAACGAAGCAGGTAAGCGACTCTACCACAAAACCCACCAACCTGCTATCCCCATCAAATTCATTGACATTGCTATTTAAACTGTTTATATTTAAACTCTTTGTAGTAGGACAGTGTGAATATACATATATCCCCAAGTTTAGTCTGAATTCTTTTACCACCGTAACCAGAAAGTTCTGTTAAGTTTTTCCTATAAAAAGTTGGGTGAGGTTGGAGAGATGGTTCAGCGGCCCAAAGCACTTGCTGCTCTTGCACGAGTGGCTAGCACATGGTTCAAAGCTGTCACTCCAATTCCAGAGGGTCTGATGTCCTCCTCTGATGTCCAAAGGTGCAGGTGTGTGTACTCAAACAATGGCACATACACACACATATATATACGTGTATAAGATAACATTTAAATATAAACAAATTAAATATGTAGATACTCTAATGAAAAAAGATGGGGTACCCTAAGGCTTTTCATTCATTCCTTTAGGTGACATGCTGCCCGTTAGAATCTTAACCGAAATACTTAACTGGATTTTAATGTTTCCAAAAGTCAAGGGGCATCTTAAAATCCAAATCTGCTTTCCCTAGTGCTCTTAACATAAAACCAAGATGACACAGCCCTTACCACCAAAGATTCCTTCTAGAATCTGCAGATTACTATTATTTTTCCTTCTTAGTGGTCCTAAATTAGGTTCAAAGATCAAATGCCAAATTAAATTTAACAGATGCTCTAGCTTAGGAAACACGTTCAGAAAATGCTCAGATATAGAAGTCTTACATTATAACTAGCTTGCTTCTATAGAAATATTAAAAACCAGACTAACTACAGTCATCTGACTGAACTGGGCCATGAGAGGCAGAAAATGACAGACAGGAGCCAGAGAGGAAGAGAAGGTGGGTGGCAAGTAGACCAAGAGGGAAGCCATGGACCAAGTGGCCAAGAAGGAGCCAGGAGACCAAGAAGGTACATAACCAAAATGGCTGAGGAATCTGAAGCTGGGGGAAGGAAGGCAAAGATTTAGGGTAGGGAGCTGGGTGAGAAATGGTGGGAGGAGCCACAGTTACTGTGTGAAACTGTCCTGGGTTTCTTTGAGATCTGACAATATCCAACTTGTTTGATCATTGAGCCATTTCTGTGGCTGAGATAACTATGTGTCCACCAAAATTTCACTTTCTCCTGCTATGTGTGAAGTTGTTATGAGACACTAGGATAGGGGGACTATTTTCGCCAGCTCTCCTGTAATCATCGGGTAAGTCCATATGACTTGTTTACATTAATGTAATAAAACAGGAACTGATTATGCTACAGTTTTTAAGAAGTGTGATCACAGCCAGGTATAGTGGCATATGCCTGTAATCCCAGAACTCAGGGAGTCAGAGGCAAGTGGATCTCTGTGAGTTCAAGGCCAGCCTGGTTTACTAAAGAGTCCTGGATAGCCAAGGCTACACAGAGAAACCCTGTCTCAAAAACCAAAAACAAACACACTCCAAAAAGAAGCATGATTACTAGACATAAACAAAATGCTCTCACTGAAAAACGGGTAACTTTGCTCAGGAATAATTAAGTCCTACTCTCTAACATTTACATCTCCCTGCCAATTGAAACATCAGTCAAGCTAAATGCTTATTTAAGTTTACTTGAAAAAAATTAATGTCACTGATTTACATTAGGTCTGCCATACCAAAACAAACAAACAAACAAACAAAACAAGTATAAACAAGAGTCTGTGGCTGCTGCATGAGTTTAGTGAGGTGTTTGTTGATAGAGCTGTGATAAGTAGACACTGCCAGCTGCACATCCTACACTCAAAAACACTTCACAAGTTGTAGAGTCATTGGAAAACTTTGAGTTAAAACAAAAATCCCAGGCAGCTTACATTCTAGGCTAGAGCTGGCACAATAACCTGTCAGTTTTCATGTGAAAACTTATTAAGCATGGACAATGATAAATTGCTGAATTTATCTATAAAGGACTTGTTCTGCATATGTCCTCTGTGGCATAATAATGTTACAAAGTCTAGCTGGTGCTCCCATTAGAAAACAATGTTCTAGCTTATGAGGGAGGGAAAACAGTACAGTCTCAGCTTATAATTCAAAGCATAAAAGGAGCCAAAGAAGACTTCTAAGGTAGTGAAGCAAACTACCAAAATGAGATTTAATATGTGGCCAAAGTAGCAAAAATTCCATTTAGAGGTTTAGCTGAAAACTTTTTTCCAGACAGTGAAGAGTTTGTAGAGCAGTGGGCTTTACAGGGACAAACCATGTGGAAGACAGTAAGAATTAAAATGATGAACCAGTATGAAGAACCCCATTGTTTCCTCCAAATGTAGCTTAACTACTTGGTAAATCTCTAACAATAGGAAATCACCATCCAAAAACTGGGCAAACTAGAAAGCACCTCTTTGTGCAGCATGATCTAAAATATGGCAAAGATGAGGCATGTATAATTTGTTTCTACTAAATCATTTAATTCATAATACAACTTAGACATCAACACAATATTTCAGAGTTCAAGTTCTATGTGTACATATATAAGTTTGTTATGTCAGCAGGGCATGGTGGCGCACGCCTTTAAACCCAGCACTGGGAGAGCAGAGGCAGGCGGATCGCTGGAAGTTCGAGGCCAGCCTGGTCTACAAAGTGAGTCCAGGACAGCCAAGATAACACAAAGAAACCCTGTCTTGATAAAACTTAAAAATAAATAAATACATACATAAAATAAATATGGGCTGGAGAGATGGCTCATAAGTTAAGAGCACTGGCTGCTCTTCCAAAGGAACTGAGTTCAATTCCCAGCAACCACATGGTGGCTCACAGCCATCTACAATGAGGTCTGGTGCCCACATTCAGGCAAGATGTTGTATACACAATAAATAAATCTTTAAAAATAAATAAATGAGCCAGGCGTGGTGGCGCACGCCTTTAATCCCAGCACTCGGGAGGCAGAGGCAGGCAGATCGCTGTGAGTTCGAGGCCAGCCTGGTCTACAAAGTGAGTCCAGGACAGTCAAGGCTACACAGAGAAACCCTGTCTCGAAAAACCAAAATAAATAAAATAAAAATAAAAAAAATGAATGAATAAATAAATAAATATGAAAGGGTAAAAATCAAGAATGGTGGGAGATGTTTCTAATTCCACTACTAGGAAGCAGTAAGCAAAGGGCAGAAGAATGTGACTCTGAGGCCAGCGTGGGCTACCAAAGCTAGTTCAAGGCCATTTTGGTTGGTTACACTATGAAACAGTGAGTACTAACAAACAACAAACATGTATAAATGAAAATTTCTTTTTGCTCCCAATTCAAATGTATGATTCAACATAGAAGGAAGGGTAAGGCCCTCTTTTTCTACCACTGTTTCTTATTCCCAAGGAATAAAGGTTTTGATTCAATCCCAGTTATGCTAAATCACAAGTGTGCTTCTCTAGGAAGTCACACTTCCTCGGCTGTTCCAGCTGTAAGGAATACCTATGTCCTCATGCTGTGGAAACATATTAAAATGTATTAAATATGACAATACCTGGTAAGTATTAGTAACCCAACAAACCTGTCACAGAATAGGCTTTTTTAATCACTCAATGTCCAAGACACATGGACACTGAATGGATAGGAAATGGAAAAGAACAAAATAAAGAGGAAAGTTATAAACTCTGTATGATGTCAGTCATCTTTTCCCCAATCCCGTCTTATGTTTTGAAGCTCCACTCTGTCCTGTAGGGTTCGGTAGGAGGCAAGTATTAAAAAGTTTACTGAGCAAGTGGGAGAGATTAACAAAACTTCTTTTTGGGGGGGTGGGCATGGGAGGAGGTTCTTCAAGACAGGTTTCTCTGTGTAGCTAGCCTTGGCTATCCTGGACTCCTATAGAGTAGGCTGGCCTGGAACTCAAGAGAGATCCACTGGCATCTGCCTCCCAAGTGCTAGGATTAAAGGCACGGGTCATCACACCTAGCCTTTATAGGATCATTTTAATGGACTACATAGACATCTACCCAGATAGGCTACATTACAATAGGAAAAGATATTCTGGGGAAACCAGCCATTTTCAAAAAAACTGACAAACTGGTAACAGAATTAGCTGGCAATTTTAGTCTTTTTCCTAGAAAATCTATTCTGCAGACCTTCAAAACTTCTAATATCCATGCTCAGGTTTCAAATATTAACTCTATGTTTAAGAAAAAAATACCCTTAACAGGCAGTTTACATTTTTGTCAATTAAACAAGCAAGCAAGCAAGCAAGGGAAAAACAACCACCACCACCACCCACTAAATTTGGGCCAGTAAGATTGTTCAGTGGGTAAAGATTCTTGCAAAGTAAACCTGGCGACCTGAGTTTAATGCCAGAAATTCCTGTAAAGGCGGAAGAGAGAACCCACTCCACAAGGTGCCCCCTGACCTCCAGATACATGCTGTGGTGGGCATGCTTCTTCCCATCAGGAATTCACATATACATAATAGCCAAAATCTTTTAAAAAATTAAATCTGAATTTTAATGACAGTAGCTATTTTCCTGTTATAATGTAGCAAAGTCCTCATTTAAACAGCCATGACTATCTGACAACCGGGATCAGAGCTAACTGCTTCAAAGGACAGTTAAGAAATCCATTTCCTAATACTATTAACATAAATATGAAGCTTTAAAAAGCTTTGTATTTAACTCTGTCTATGGAAGTGCTATGGAGGCTGAACATCCTAGTTAGAAATATCTGTAATAAATAGAAAACATTAAATGCAGGCTTCCCGGCTAAAGAGTTCAATCAGTTTACTCGAGGCTAAATCTATCTGGTATAAAGAGACATATTAAAAAGTTCAGAAGTTATCACCCACTTAACATCATCAAAATCCAAAAACACTATAATGGATTATCACACTAAAAACATCTACCAATGTATAAAATGTACAACAGTCACATAATCATAGCCAATTCTATCAAGTGTGAATCCCTAGAAAGCAGCAGTAAGGGTGCAGCATTCTTGTAATAAAAAATTAGCATAATTTTGTCATACCACAGGGTAAGAGTACATTTAATGAACAGAACATTGTATATGCTTAAGAAAATTCATTGCAAAATCTTAGCTCACATTTTTATTGTATTTTAAAAAACATTTCTATGTACCTGATGCTTAATTTTATTGTAAATTTCAGACATTTTTATAAAATTTTGTCAAAAATCACAAACGTTAATGGTAGCAAAACACTTTACACATTTATACAATGCTAAAATGTTATTTAGGAACCATTTGGTTCAACATCCTCTTACCTAAGAAGTTTACTAAACTGACAAAACTATGGAACTGATCACTGTCACAAGTGGAATCAGGTACATTAATTTTTAAAATGTATTACAAAAGTTCGTCATTTTTTAGTTCTTTCCTCAGATTGCCACATTTCCTTCTCTGCTCCCTTCCAAATGCCCAACTGCCATTATGTTAAGGTATCCTTATCTATAAAAGACTAATCACATGAGAACAAAGGTTAGTCTTCAATAAATCTGCCTTGGAACAATTCTAAATATTAACTTATATATGTAAGTCATCAACTCCACCTCACTCTAACTGCCCCTGAATGCTAAGAAACTGAAAATTATCTGAGAGAGAGAAAGAGTGCTGAAGTAACCCTAAGACTCTCTATACACTGTTAGAAACATAGGCTGAAAACCCGACAATCTTGAAATTTCAGTGGTCAGTACTTTACTTCCTGCACCCCACCCCCCAAAACACTCCACAGACGTGTCCCAAGAACTATACATTCCTTTACATACACCACAGGAAATGAATGCATCGCTTTCCTTTCATCCTAGGGAGAAACAAACCTAAATTATAATATTGTCAATTTTAGCATAATAAATTACCAAATATATTTCAGTATTCTTTTTATAACTTAAGACTTTCTATATTCATTAGAACTGTTTAAAAAAGAAAAAAGAGCTGGATCGATTGTTCTGCCACTAAAGGCTAGGCTCACAACCAAAACATCTAAACTGTAAAAAATACTTCTTTAAAATAAACTTTTCTAAGGACTAGTTTAACTTCAACTATAGTTTTTAGTTTATAATGAAAAACTTTATTTAAGCTTTAAAATTCACATTTGCAAGACTTTTAAATTATTTTATAAAACCTAGAACAAAACTTTTAGCGCAAAAAACCTGACATTTAATTCTAATCTATTAAAAAAAAAAACCCACTGTGCTAATTTACCTAATTTTTGTACAAATACACATAAATTGTTTATTTTACATAACACATAAAATGTTATGGACAAAAGCCCATAGCTGCAGTCATATCCCAAACCACATCTTTGATACAACTCAAGGATTTCTTCTTGGGCTCCTGACATGGCTGATTGGAGATCAATGAATTCAATCCCAGAGCCCACATGGTGAAAGGAGAGAATGGACTCCTGAAGGCTGTCCCCTCCCTCCCTCCCTCCCCCCCCCCTCTCTCTCACACACACACACACACACACTCACTCTCTCTCTCAATAAATAATAAATAAACATATAAACAAACAAACGTTAAGGTCTTATTAAAAAATTCTTTATTGTATAAAACAGTATAAACAGCCCTTTGCCACTGAACACTATGTCAACCATAACAGCCACAAAGAAAAATAACTACAATTTTCTAAGAAATGTGCCTTGTCATATGCGCTTTGTGGGACAGACACAAAGGAAGAGAATATCTTACCAGTCTCTTGTTAAGTGACCTAATGACTTGATCATGTTCAATTTTCTGTATCTCTTCCCTCCTTAGGGTTATGCAAGTTTGAACTCTCTATAATCTCCATCTCAAATTAGTCAAACCCTGAACCACCCAGGACTCCAGGATTAGTAAAAGGAATTGTCCCTCCATTGAGAGTAGACAGCTGTAAAAAGGCAGCATAAGACACTGCATATCATTTCACAGGCAGCAAAATTTGCCCACGGCATCTTCCAGTCTGGTGTTTGCCATACTAGCTGATACTATATTTGCATTTTGTTTTCTTCTTTTACCTTTGAGACAAGGTATTACACTAAATGACCTAGGCTGGCCTTGGATTCCCAACCCTCCCATCACAGCCTCCTCTCCAGTAGGTGGGATACACACGACCATACATTGCTAGTACTTGTTGAGGCTTATCTTCTCAAATACCAACAGCAAGAAAAAAGAAATTTGGGATTCTACATTCAAAACTCAGACAATGGGATAAGCTAACCCCTCTTGAGGGTCTTCCACTTTTTGTTGGGGGGAGGGGGAAGAGTCCAAAATCAATGTGCACCAGCAATTCGGCCATCCCCCAGATAGTAGCAGTAGTTAGAATGGAATGTGTTACATGCTTCTTGGAACCCAACAGGAGTTACCAAAGTAGGCAAGGAGATGAGGCACTGAGGCTTGTAATTCAGACCATCAGTACATCATAGGATTCTCCATCTTGCCTGGAGTATGTTTCCTAATCTTAATGGTAAAGCTCAACTCAGTTCAAGACATGCTGCCATCAAGTCGCTTGGTTCCAAGACAGTAGTAGTGCCGCAGCAGCCACAGATCCCTTGGCATACACTTGCTCAAATGATACTGGCGGCAGCAGCACCAGCTCTTCTCTTCCTATCTCAACTGTTACTATAGTTCCTTTTGCTAAATCTGCCTCTAAGTTTAGACAGGAACTGGATGGCTCATAATCACCCAGCAGCTGCAGCTGAGCAATACTCAGCTAATTGTGGCACTGCAGCAGCTGAAAGAAGAAAAAAGAAAAGATATAGCCTAGTGTAGTCGTACACAAATGGCTGTGCAGGGTATTGTAAGACACCAAGACACTTTAATAGGAACAGACTATTTACTTGAAAGAGAAGCAGTTAGATCTTGCTAAAGGACGTGTATTTATAATATAAATCAGTTTAAATGTGAATCAAAGATGACCTAGCCATGTAGCCCTCTGTACAATGTCTTTACTAAAACTTCCTGTAAATATTCACACAAGGCCAGAATCACAAACATCATCTTTACAACATGGCAAAGTTCCTGTGACATATGAACTTGGCACAGATGCAATCTCTTCTTCAGTGCTCTATTATAACAGAGTAAAGCAACAAAACCAACAGCTAAAACAGCAAGCCACTACTACACAGAATACAACATCAGACAACCACTTTGCCTCTCTTAAAACACACCACTGTCATTGCTTTCTTGGACACTATATACTTCATAATGTGTAAGTAAAGGAAAAATCACTATACAAAAATCTTATGAGAATATCAAAACCAGCAGTGAATTTTTTTATTTTTTTATTTTTATTTTTAGTCAAAGCATTACTGCTTTGGGGGAAAATAACTTAAAGTCAAGCCTTGTTACATGAATTTTGTCATGGTACCTGATTTTCTAAAAGGTAGGTACCTGATAACAGAACAACATCCATTCACTCAATAAACATTTTTTAAAGATTTATTTTTATTTATTATGTATACAATGTTCTGCCTGCATATACACCCTACAGGTCAGAAGAGGACACTGGATCTCATTTGGAAGTGTGTGGTATTTTCAAGGCAGTTACATACAAAACCATTACTATGCAGGAAATCTAAACTTGTTAGCTAAGAGTCCAGGAAGTCTCCTGTCAGTCACCAATGATTAAATTTGTTCAATAAAGAGGGGAAAAAAATTAAAGGATGTGACAGGAAACCAAGGTATCCCAAAAATTAAATTATTAATTTAATCTAAGCACCATCTATACTGCATTGCATTCAGGCTTCTTAAAAATATTCTCATGTAAAAAATAAAAGCCAGGTACAGAAAAAAACATACAAATTTCTGACTTGATAAATTACATTAAGACCAACACCTCCAAGACCCTAAGGTTAAAAACTTTCCTACTGCTACAGAAGAGGGGCCCAGCCGGGCGTGGCAGTACACGCCTTTAATCCCAGCACTCCAAAGGCAAGAGGCTGACGGATCTTTGTGAGTTCAAGGCCAGCCTGGTCTACAAAGGGAGTTTAGGACAGCCAAGGCTACACAGAGAAAACCTGTCTCAGAAAACAAGCAAAAAAAGTGGGGGCCCTTATCATGGCTGTCTCCCTCCCTATTTTTATTTTTATGCATATCACTTCCCGGTAGTTCTTTTTAAGTAATAGTTTTATCACTTAAACCTGAGTTCCACACAGCAGAACCTACCAATGCTCTTTTAAAAAAAAATCTGCCAGGCTTCTCCCCTAAATAATGGTAGTGATGCCCACACTGAACTGCCTCATTAGACTAGGAGCTAAAAAAAATTTAATTACCCACCGTAATAAGCTACTTACTCGTAGAACTATGCAAGTTTTAACTACAAATAAACAAGGATTAGTAATATTTCACTTGTCCTGGGACACTGCTTTTCTTTTATTGTATTCTTTTATTTATATATACAATGAAGTAGAATTTTATTTGCAGGGACAATGATTTTTTTTTTTGTTTTGAGAATTTCTTCAACTAAATACAATTTTTTGACTACATATTAATATTATCCTTTGGCCATAAGATAAATTTTACACCTATCCCAGGAAGACAGATCAGGGCTATAATTTCACTTTCAGTTGAACAGAAAGGAGTCAATTTTGTGGTTTGTGAAGTCAGCAAAAACTGGCTGCAAAATTAAAGCTATAATAACATTACCGTGGTTATGGCAAAGTACATATTTTAAGAGCTCGTCTATCTTTTATCCTGGAAACATGGATACAAACGGTCTTGTATTTAAGTTTCAATCAAAGGCAATCGTGTTTTTGTTTTTTCAAAATTAAGACATTGAAATGTCAACTAGCATCTAAATTTTCACAGAGGTTTTGCTGGTGTTCAAAAATAAGATATAGCAAAATGCTGACATGGCAAGAAGAAAAAATATTCCCAGTGAGTAACTTTCCTACGGTCTGTGTTCTCTCTTGTGCGATGCATATAAGAATTTTGGCTTTTAATTTAACATTCCCTTATCTATCCACTCAAAATGTTTCCAGTTCACAGCCACTGTGCTTGTTAAGGAACTGCCTTAAATTCGTAAGTCACATATGCACACTTAGTAACAGCTTCATTAGTGTGCAACTTAAAATTTTAACAGGATGTTCAAATACACTTTCAATTGTCAAAATACTTTTGGTGCAGTAATTTTACACGATAATGCACGGATATACTACACCACAGTATCCTGTGAAATCGCTCACGTGAAAACACAGCTGTGGAACACACATACATAAAAAACGACGGAGCTACAAGGTTGTGGTTCTGCTGCAGACTTTTCATTTATTCGATAACTGTCAATTAGTCATCCTATGGCTGTTTCAATCACTTATGCAAAATAAATAAATAAATAACCACATCGAAACTACGCGGTGCCCCATTCACTACAGCAGTCCCTATAGCAGAAACGATATTTCCACTTTCTTAAAACAACTCTTCCCCAAGCCCAACAATGCAAAAGCTAGAAGCGGTTCTCAAGAAGAAAAACACTCAGACTTTTTTTTTTTTCATTAACACACGAGGACAGAGAACCGAAGCCCACCGGTGGCGCGAATGGCTATGGCACCTTCTAAGTGGCAGCTGAGTGTAACATTTCCTAACACGCTCAAACACAAACAAAAGAAAACTTTATAAACACGTCGCGGTGTTCAATCAAACCAAACACAGCCAGCCGCTCACCCACTCGCCCCCGGCGTCTCAATGCTCGCTCAGGACAGACCGGACGGTTGCTGCAGGCGACACAGACCTCCAGCCGCTGGGACCACAAGGGGCCACTCCCCTGCCTCCTGCTCCTCCTCACTCGCGAGGGACCCCACGACCTTTAGGACGCAGGGTTGCAGCCCCGGTCCCGCAACCGGCTGGACCGCTGATCCCGCAGAGTCGAGAAAGGCTGGACCGGGCGGGAGCCGAGGCAGGGGACGGGCAGGTAGGGCGCCCGGGAGACACGCCCGCCCGCCGGACCGGGGGAGGGGAGAAGTTTTTCCTCAACTTCCAGACTCCTGGCCGGGCAGGCAGGCAGACAGAGCGGCGGCGCCCCGGGAAGCTGGGGAGCGGGAGGGCGGGCGCCGGGGCCTAGAGCCGCCCGGCCGGGTCGGTCGCGCACGCCGCGAGGCCCCCGACGCGAGCTTACCTGCCGTCCGGCCGCACTCGCACGGGTCGCTGCGGGGGAGAAGGCGGACGCCCGCGGGGCCAGGGCCCTTCTCTACCTCCTGCTCCCGGGGCGCCGAGACGCAGCGACGACGGCACGGCCGGCCCGGGACGCGTTGCTTAAGGAGGCGGCAATCCCCGGGCGCCCGCACCCCGCGGCCTCTCCCTCTCGCCGCCGGCCCCGCCCCTCCGCTCCCGACGGGGGCGGCCGCGCGCGGGGCGGGGGCGGGGGCTGCGGCTACCTGCGCGCGCCCGCTCACCGGAACTCGCGCCCCGCTGCCTGCTTAGTGCGCCTTCCGGCGCGGGAGCCGCGCGCGGGGTCCGCGGGCGCCTGGGAGGCCTGGCCGTGTCACGCCTGCCGGCCCAACATGGCGGCGGGGGCCGGGCGGGCTCCTGAGGGGGCGTGAGGAGGAAGCGGCGCGGGCCTGCCCGCCGGTGCGCCGACTACCGCGACGGGCGAAGCGGAGCACAGAGGAGTGTGTGGGGCTTTGTTTTGCTAGTCTGTGTGTGTGTGGGGGGGTCGGGGTTGGGATTCTTTGGAGAGAGATTGTTCGTTTCTCAGCATTATGTCTCCGCACACTTTGTCCCTAATAGTAAAATCTTACCCCGACCGCATGAGACAGCGGGGCGGGGCGGAAACCTTGGTCCAGGTCCAGAAACGTTCTCGTCTGGCCTCTTTCCGAAGCGGGGATCCTGTCCCTGCCCAGAAGCTTCCTGTTGACTGTAGGTCGAACCAGCCTTGCCGGGAGGGGAACCGAAGCTGAATTGTGTTGGCAATTCTCCCAGGAATGGTGGCTTTCACTTAGCATTGGAGAGCATAGTATTTGATCCCAGTACTAGGGACCCCGGACAGGCACTGTGACTCTGCTGACAGCTGTGGAAACTGAGGTTAGGGCCCTTGAAGTGGAGAAGCTACGACGAAAGGGGTCTTCCTTGCATCTTTTTCTACGTGCCTTGTAGAAAAGGAATGGTTCAGAAGGAACTGGGGGTGAAGATGAGAGTCTTTACTCCTGCTAAAGGCACTTCTGCCTTGTCACACTCTTAATTTCCCCTTTGTATTTTCCTCTTTGGTGGGGTTATCCGAAGTATTAATGTGGGACTCTTGGTTTCCTTTGTGGTTTTCAAAAAAGTTCAGACTCATCTTTGGCGTATTCTAAGTAACACCACCAACCATGTCAGTATTCTGATATTCTAGGAACTTGAGTGCATGAAGTTTTTAAAAAGTTTCTTCAAAGAAAGGTACCGGAATCCACACGCACGACTGCATATGATATAGAATGGTGATTTATTCTGCCATTGACTGGAGCATTAAATTTCTTATATAAATGTATATTTCATTTTTCTTAAATCTGAAACGTTAGTTACTTGAGCCAAACCTTCCGATATAATAGAAATATATTTATGTCCCTAAACTCTCTGAAATCTCAAAAACAAAACAAACAAAAAACCCTTTCCATTTTAATTTAATGTGCTTTGAATTTGTATTGTGTTTTGTTACTTTGTTTTGTTTTTGAGACAGGGTCTTGTGTAGCCCAGGCTGGCCTTGAACTTGCTGTGTAGCTGAGTATGACCTTGGACCTCTGCTTCTCCTGCCTCCACCTCTTAGCTGTTGGGGTTACAGGTGGATGCCATCACACACAGTATCTATATTTTAAGGTCATGTGAGGGTATCAAAATCACCTGTACAAATAATAGGTTACAATTAATGGCTATTAATTTTAAAAATATTTAAAATGTTTTTAAAGAGAATGACAGGTCAGGTGGTGGTGGCACATACCTTTAATCCCAGCACTTGGGAGGCAGAGGCAGCCTGGTCTACAAAGTGAGTCCAGGAGAGGCAAGGCTACATCGAGAAACCTTGTTTCAAAAACAAAACAAAACAAAACAAACAAAACAGAGAGAGCTGGCTTGCTGGCACAAGCCTGTTATCCCAGCACTCAGAAGGCAGAGGCAAGTGCATCAATGTGAGTTCGAGTCCAGCCTGGTCTACAGAGTAATTCCAGAACAGCCAAGGCTACACAGAGAAACCCTGTCTTGAAAAACCTAAATAAATAAATGAGGTCGGGGGGGGGGGGTATGGGAGTGAATCTGGGAAATTTTGCTGGGAAGTTTTGGTGTTAGAAGTTAGTCAAAGCCAAAAACCTGTTTGCGAAATGGACAAGTGCAGGATGCCAGCCCGTGTTTCCCTTTTTGCACAATGTTATGGTGTGATAAGGACCTATCTTTGAAACCTCTGGGAAAATCAGCCCTAGGAGGAAGGGAAAGGCCAGGGGAAAGTTTAAACTATATTAAATATTTCTAAAATTAAGTCATTCTTATTTATTAAAGTTTATTAGTTCTTAAAATTACTTGATTGGAAGTTTCAATAATTAGAATTTGAACTGAGAACCTGTGATTCTGCCTGGAAATATTTTTGTTTAGAATAAACTGCTATCAGAAAGAGGTTTGCCCCCATCACCAAGGCCCTAGTGATGACAGTGGAAAGCCATGTACACTGCATGCAGTGCAGAGTGTGATCTCAGACAGCCATCCCTACTGCCAGACTGACTTCACGATGCCTTTCAGCCCTTAGAAGCAGAAAACCCATGTAGCCACGTGGCACCTGATGTTATCTGTACAGCTTTGCCTTTGCTTTCTCAGCTGGCTATGCCTACTCCAAGGGCCCAAGCAGAAAAAGCACAAGAACCTCCCTAAGCTAATATTTGTAGGCTCAGGCATGTCTTTATGAGTGTGAGGCTCATTGTGCCAAGCTCTCTGAAGCAGTACGGTAACACATTACTTTCTCAAAATGTGTCTTCATTACCTTGTACTGGATATAGTGAATTTGTTTTTACTTCCACTTAATTATGCAAGGACTGTTTAAGAACCAGCATAACAAATACTTGAGAACATACCCTAAAACGAATACTTGCTTATGTGAAGTTCAGCAAATTCACCCAGTCTCCTTGCTGGTTTTTATTGCTTTCTCTACCTTTTAACTTTGTGGCTACCTGGTCTGCAATATTACAGTTTTATTCTTGCCTCTGCCCCTCCTCAGATCCAGGGCTGTTTTGTGATGGTCTAGTTTTTGCTTTGACGTCTACATTGAGATCCATTGACATATTTTTTGACTTCAGTCCTTCCAAGTTCTTTTCAGTTTGGACCCAGTCTTATAACAAAATTCCTACTTTGAACTCTAGCTCTTGCTATTCACTCTGCATGCTTATAGTAGGAAGTCTCACCTACATTTTCAAGTTTATGCTCCAAGTTGACACTTTATTCTGCTCTCTTAATAGCAGCTTCTGCTCCAAATTTGTACTTGACATCTTTTGTGTGTCCTCTATAGATAGTGAGAATTCGTCCTACGCCAGTAGCTGGGAGTTAAGCCTGCTCTTTGAATACCTGTACTACTAATACCAGGCTTCAACCTGGAATTTGGGGTACCCGTTTTTGTCTGTTTGTTTTTTTGGTTTTTCGAGACAGGGTTTCCCTGTGTAGCCTTGACTGTCCTAGACTCACTTTGTAAACCAGGCTGGCCTCCAACTCACAGGGCTCCACCTGTCTCTGCCTCCCGAGTGCTGGGATTAAAGGCGTGCACCACCATGCCTGCCTGGGTTCCCGATTTTTAATTGGGGGAGGCTATGTACCCTCATGCTTGGGAAGGTGACAACAGTTTGAGAGAGATGATACCCGCTTCACCATGTGGATCCCAGAAACTGAATGCAGGTTCTCAGGTTCTGTGGCAAGCACCTGTACTGGCTAGGACATCTGTCTGACCCTCTAGAATTTTGAATTTTAAAAGTGACTCAGATTACTCTTGGTAGCCATGGTGTTTAGGGTCTAAGGGCAGAAAATGAGTGTTCAGATGCCTGCATCCTTGGCCATCCTTGGACGCCCCACACCTTCCTTTTTTCCTGACTGAGCCTGCTTCTCCAGTCTTCCTGTTAATCCTCTGAACTTCCTCTAATAAATTCCTCTTCAGCTTAAAATAAGTAGGAAGGCTGTTCTTTGCAAATAAAAAACCCAGTTTAGACCCCAGCTCTTGGGAGCAGGAGGCAAAGAAGTTCTAGGCTGTCCACAGCTACACACTAAGTCCAGGCCAACTTAGGCTCAACTAGTCTCAAACAAAGCAAAAACTCCCAGAAAATAAGACCAATGCAAAACAAAACATAATTTAGTGTCTACTGCTTTATATTGCTGACTGTCACATCAGTCCTGTGAGGGCAGGATTTCCTGCTTTCTGTACAGTCTAGGGGTGGGGCCCTTAAAGGGGAACCAATTTTCACAGAGAGAGGGATAAAAGAGCACCACAGCCAGAGTGGAGACAGGAGCTCTAACTCAGATGGATGTGCTGTTTGCCAGGCAGAAAGCTGACACATTAGTCTTCTCACCTACTTGACGCAGTCAAGGCTTGGAGATCATGGCATCACTTTCAAGCACTAATTCAAACCTCAGATTTCTGTTCAGCATAGTTTCTACAGCAGCTATCCTAAATTGGAATATGTTGAAAGCCATTTGATATGCCTGCCCCAAAGGTTGGTCATTTCTTCCCATGACCTGTATTTGCAGTTCCTGTAGCCTTCCTTGAGTGTTTGACCTGTGCTTTTCTGATATCTGTAGCTGGTGTGTAATGACATTGGCAATGTTTCTGACCTTGAGTTTAAACTCCGCTAAACTGCTACCAGCTTGTTACTTCTGGAGATCTTCACACATGGCTTAGGAGAGGCAGAATCCAAGGAACAAAGCATTTCCTGAATCTGTTTCAAGTACATAGGACCTTTTCTTTCTTTCTTTCTTTCTTTCTTTCTTTCTTTCTTCTCTTCTTTCTTTTCTTTCTTTCTTTTCTTTCTTTCTTTCTTTCTTTCTTTCTTTCTTTCTTTCTTTCAGAAATAGGTTTATTATTATGTGTACAATGCTCTGCCTGCAGAGGCAGAAGAGGGCAGCAGATCACATTATAGATGGCTGTGAGCCACCATGTGGTTGTTGGGATTTAACTCAGGACTTCTGGAAGAGCAGTCAGTGCTCTTAACATTTGAGACATCTCTCCAGTCTCCATAGGGCCCATTCTTAAGTGCTTACTGTCTTCTCAAGAATCTGGAAGGGGCTGGTTGTGGCGCACACCTTTAATCCCAGTACTCTGGAGGCAGAGGCAGGTGGATATCTGTGAGTTCAAAGCCAGTCTGGTCTGCAAAGTGAGTTTAGGACAGCCAGGGGTACACAAGAAATCCTGTCTCAAAAAACCTTAAAAAATAAAATCTGGAAGGGATGGGGTTAGGGGAAGAAAAATACAGAAATCTATGTGAAACCTTGAGATGGTTTTTAATACATAGCTATTCAAAATCCTGTGAGCTATTTGATAAATTTGAATCTTTAGACATGATTTACTTACTTTGAAGATCCTCAGTTGGAATATCCATATAAGGCTATAACAGCCTAATGATCACTGGATTCTGAGAAAAATATAAGTTTTGGTACCATTGCTACTGAACACGGAGTTTCTTCTGCGAGTGATGAAAATATTATGGGACTAGTAGTCACAGTTGCATAGATTTATACTTCAAAAGCCCCTCACCATAAACTTCAAGAGTAAATTTTACTATATATAAATTATATCTCAGTTGCAGTCACTCTGGTTCCAAAATTCAATGCCTTTTTGTAGCTTGTAATCTAATATGGGCAAGTAAACTTGCTAGTTCTTAGGATGTCAGTTTTTCTAACCTAAAATGAAGAGATTGCAAGAAGCAAATATTCTTTGGAAGTACATGTTACAGTTCCCTAGTGAACAATAAAAAACAATTAGTGAGTAGCTATCAAAATCTTTTAAAAATTGAAGAAAAGAATAATCCAAGCACATTGCATATTCTACACCATGCTTTGTAAAACATTTGTTTCCTTTGCATATAGGCAATAGTTACGATGTGAGTACTTTTCCATCATGCAGTAAAAGTATTAAAAACTGAGTACACCAGCTAGCATATAATGTGCTTTCTATATAATTTAGTCATCTTTCACTCTGTGATTTGAAAATACTGAGTTTTCCATTGGATTTTGTAAAATCTGCAGGTTTTTTTTTTTTGAACACGTAACAACATATCAGACATTTTGGTTTACTTGGACCTATAACCCTGATTAGGTGCCTACAAAGCAGGAAATGCCATGGCCTAACTCCCATTATTGTGATCCTGTTTTAAAACTAATAAAATTTTAATTAATTGTAAAAACAAAACAGAAAAACAGTAAGTTAGGTAGTCTTCTTAACTTTCTATGTATTAAGTCAATCTTCATAATAGTCTAGGAAACAGAAAATTATTATTATTATTTGCATTTTTGAACTGGCAAAATGGCTTACTAAAGTAAAGATACTTGCTACCAAGCCTGATGACCTGAGTTTGATCCTAGTACCCACATGGTGGAAGGAGAGAAAGTTGTCTCTGACCTCCACGTGTGATCTACCACCACCACTAATAATATAAATTGTAATGAAGTTTTAGAAGTTGGAAGCTTAGCTGGGCACGGTGTTTCTTGCCCTTAGGAAGACAAAAGACAGGCAGATCTCGAGTTCCAGGCCAGCCTATTTCACAGAAAAAAAAAATAATTTTTTTTTTCTGAGACAGGGTTTCTCTGTGTAGCCTTGGTGTCCTGTAGTCACTTTGTAGACCAGGCTGGCCTCAAACTCACAGCGTTCTGACTGCCTCTGCCTCCCTGAGTTCTGGGACTAAAGGTGTGTGCCACTGTGCCTGGCTAAAAATTAAAAAAAAAAAAAAAAAAAAAAAAGGTAAAAGGAAGCTTACTTGAGTCGTTTTTAGTAAAACTGATGGATTTAAATTAGACTTTACCCTGAGCTCTTGTTTGCTTGTTTCATTAAGAGCATACTGAACTTCAGTTGAATTGTTGATAATATTAAGATCTAGCTTCAGCTGGGTGGCTCCTCTGAGCTATGCATGGCAGTTCCCTTTGTTTCAGGACTCTGAAGCCTCACTCTGAGTACTCCATCACACATCGTTTGCATGCGTTTAATGTGCTTGACTGTTAACATTACTGGAAGTACATATAAGATATTTATCTAAATATTCCATTCTGCAATCTGTATTTTGCTATTTTACATTTAAAAGATGTAGGCTAACATATTTTGTTCTTTTACCTTTAGTGCAGCTCAAATTTGAAATACTTAACTTTAAGTTTAGCAATCATAAATGTTTCACAGTATGTCCTTTTTTTTTTTTTTTTCTCCTTTGCTGGGGGTTGAACTGAGGGTCTTGTGCATGCTAGGCACAATTCCAGCTCCCTGTTATTGTTATTTCCTTTGTAGGGCTGAACAATAAATTGTTAAATTTAAATCTGGATGCTACTTTCTAAGAGACTGGGAATAATGTAGATATTTAGAAAGAATTTTGTAAATTGCAAATTCTTTGTGGAATTTAAAGAGGAATGGAGACTCTTGGCTGAGGTGGACTCCCCCCCACCCCCACACCCTTGGCATATCCTTTCCTATGAATTATGTTCAAGGTAATGATTCCAGCAAAGAATGTAAGTAGTGTTGAGAAGTAGAAAAAAGGCCCTTGTTCAAAGCATAAAATGAGACATGAACTTCTGGTTTGCAAAATCTTCGGTAATCTCTAAGGTACAGGAGAGCACATTTAACAGGGATGTTAGGCAGTAGAAAGTATGCAGAGCCTGTGTGACCAGCCAAATACAGGGGTCCTGTTCACTTAGTTTTGAAAACAAGTACCATTTACTTCACAACCGACAAGCAGCAGACACATTTCTAGTGCCGTTAATCCTCATACTGATCCTGTACATTCAGGTAGCAATGGGAGGTGAAAGCCTGGACAGTCGGAAATTTATTGTTGTGACAAATACCTTTTTAAAATTAGGTCAACTAAAAATGGAATAATATTCTAATACATAAATGTTTAAGGTGGAGAAACAGGTTAAGGAATGTGAGCTCAGATGGCCAGATTGTAAAGCTGTACATTGTAGTCTGATGTCCATGTTGTGCCATTGCCTCTGTGAACTGCTAAATCGTTCCCAGCTCTGCGGTTTTTCTCCCAGCACCTACTTCCTTAATCACATACTGGTGAATTGTAACTGTATATAATATGTGGCTTAGGAGTTTTGCTAAAGTTAAAATTTAATTCCTAAGTATAGATCTGATCCTTGTTGGGTATGTAGCTCAGTGGTGGAGTTGTTGCCTAGTATGTCTATGTTCCTGGGTTTAATCTCTTCAACCATGAAGAGGGAAAAAAAAAAAAAATAGAATTCTCACACAAAGGAATACTTTCAGATGTTTATTATGAGCAAATTTTTATCCTCAGCAATAGATGTTGATAATTTTCTTATTATGAGAACATTATAAACCAATTGTATTTGTAACATATTAACTCTTTTATCCAACTTAGAAACCATAAATTTATATCCACTAAATATACAATTCACATAAGTATATCCACTATGAAATATTGTCTAGCTTTTGGAAATAAGAGTATTGAAATAGTGATTTTCCAATTTACCTTGCTAATAAAGCCGGGCGTGGTGGCGCACGCCTTTAATCCCAGCACTCGGGAGGCAGAGGCAGGCGGATCGCTGTGAGTTCGAGGCCAGCCTGGTCTACAAAGTGAGTCCAGGATGGCCAAGGCTACACAGAGAAACCCTGTCTCGAAAAACCAAAAAAAAAACCAAAACAAAACAAAACAAAAAAACCAATTTACCTTGCTAAGACAACAACAGCAAATCTATTTTTACTCAAAAAATGCTGGAGCTGGAGAGATGGCTCAGTGGTTAGGAGCACTGGCTGCTCTTCCAGAGGACCAGGGTTCATTCAATTACCAGTACCCACATGGCAGCTCACAACTGTCTGTAACTCCAATTCCAGGAAATCTGACATTTTTCAAATAGACATACATACAGGCAAGAACATCAAAGCATAAAAAAATAAAGAAATGCTTACTAAAGTTGATGCAATGTAGGATACTTTTAGGCAGCAATAAAATATCATATACAAGGATAAATAATAGCTCATATTTTATGAAAGTGAAAAGACTAGAAAATAACATCATTGAGAATTAAGAATTGGGTTAGATCTTAGGCAGAGAGGACAGATAGCTTTGAAAGGCAGTGGGATATGATCTGGAAAGGTAATTTCAGAAAGAGAAGGTGTGGCCATAGGTGTAGCTTGAATCCCAACTATGGTTAAAATAAAGTCAGAATGCCAGAAATTTTGGGTTCGTATAGGGAGAGAATAGGAAGAAATGGTGTTCAATAACTCAACATTATACCTTTCACACTAAATGTGAAATTTTCTATAAAATGCCTCCTGCTTTCACTGTATTGAATTTTGAAAGAATGCGGCTTTTATCTTATCAACTTATATGGCCTTTGTGCCTATCCCAGTATGTTCAGTGCCTAGCAAAAGGGATTCTGCCAGTATTTGTTGAACAAACGAATGAATGAAGAGGACAGGTAGATTGAGTGAATTACTCAAAGTCAAACATCTAGTGGATGATTAAGTTATGACTGGCACAAACCATTTGTTTCTATCCTGTTCAGACAAGGAATCAGAGTGTTGCAGTCATTATTTCTTCATTTTTCTTGACTTTTGGAAAATTTCATGGCTGAATCTTAAGAAACTTCCATTAAATTCTCCAGAGAATCAGATCCAATACAATGCCCATGTACATAGGTACATATCATAAGGAATTGGCTCATATAGTTATCAGAGCCGGGAAGTTCTGCAGCATGAGTTATGAAGCCACAGAGTAGAGCTAAAGAACAGACACCACAGTTGCAGTTGGAGTGAAAAGGTATAACTTGGAGGCGGGAGAGTTGGGGAGATGGCCCAGTGGCTCAAGGGCTTGCTGCGTAAGTGTGAGGACTAGAGTTTAGGTTCCCAGACCAGTGTAAAGACTGGCAGGGTAGGATGTATTTGTAACCCCAGTGCTTCTATGACAAGTGGAGTAGGTTCCCTGTTGGTGAGTTGCCATTCACTGTGCTATCTGAACCTCACTCAAAAGATACCATTTAAAAATAGCATCACAGAATGCGGTGGAAATGAAAAAGTATTGCAATTTCAATCTCTATTATCAGTTTAAGATTGAAACATTTAGCCGGGCATGCACTAAATCCCAGCACTCAGGAGGCAGAGGCAGGTGGATCTCTTTGAGTTAGAGACCAGCCTGGTTGACAAAGTGAGCCTGGATAACCAGGGCTGTTACACAGAGAAACTCTGTTTCGAAAAACAACCAAGCAGACTCAAACATATCAAAAATTAGGATTATACAAGCCTAGGATACAAAGGAAGATTTGATTTTAACAAATGAAGAATCCCCTCTCCTGTGCCCCTCCCCCGAGCCCTCCAAACCGAGCAAACAAGATAATCCTATGTAACACTGGTGAGAAGCGGTGAGAAGTAAAAGGACAATGAGGCAATCGAAGTTCTCAGGAAGAAGGCAGAGTCAGGGTAAGGGAAGGGGATGATGTCATCATGGGGACAATAGAGGAAGATGGTTTTGGCAGCAGCTTTTGAATAAACTTTGAAGAAAAAAATTAGGGGGAAAAAGGAAACAGGAAAGGGAAGTCTGTCAAGAACTCGGTATGACATTAGGAGTGGGTGGGAAGCTTCCTGTAATCTCTTGATGTGTGGAACATCTGGTCTCTCCTAGTCCCAAATCTTCAGAAGTCTCAGGTTTCTCCATTGACCAAGTTAGACACAGTAGGGGTCCCACCGTCAAAAGGTCAGTGTCCCTAGCCTGGGTTACCTAAAGAAAGCAAAAATATAGGTGGAAAAACAAGCTCTGCTTTTTTTTATACTGAGAACATCTTTACTTGTTTTTCTATGCAACAAATCCTATCTGTAAATGTACTTTATGTATTTTGGGATATTGACTTTATATTAAAATGACTACCAAATATAATTTAATTATCTCAAAGGGAAAGGGGAGCTGGTAAACATACAAAGAAAGAAATTGTTTCAAAGTTAATAATTTTCCATTCCATTCTTTACTTATTTTAAGGTTTCTTTCATTTCTCACTTCAAATGAAACTCAGTTGTGCCCTCTAGTGGTATTTAATAAAGGCCACTTTGTAGGTTTTAAACAAGTTACTATGATTTTAAGTTGCATCTGTTCACCGTGTGTGTGTGTGTGTGTGTGTGTGTGTGTGTGTGTGTGTGTGTGTGTGTGTGTGTGCCTGCATGCACATGCACTTATGCAAGCATGGACAGCACTGCTCGTGTGGAGTTGGTTCTTTCTTTCTACCACATGGAGCCAGGAGATACTGAAACTAGATCCTCAGACTTGGCAGCAAGTCTGTTAGCTGAGCCATTCTGGAGTTTTAAGAAGTGGTCATGGATAGAACTAACAATTTTTATATCATTGTCTTTGGCTACTCACTGTGTTAGTATGAGTGTGGTTATGTTGATATAACAAGCCTCTTAAGTTCTGTGGCTTAAAAAAAATAAAATGCAAAGGTTTATTTCTCATAGGAATAACGAAATACAGATTGACTCGTTAGTATGCAAGTAAATCCAGGGGCTTCCTGAACCCTGTAACATGTATTGACTTCTCACCTTGTCACCATGACAGAAAATTTGGAGGACGAACAGTGGCTTTCACCGGTTTCACCTAGAAGTGACACATCAACTTTCCTTTCTTTGCTCTCTCCCTCTCTCTTCCTTTCACCTCTCTGGGCCTCTGCCCTCTCCATCCTTCATCCTTCTCTTGAGTCTTTCAATGTTGCCAGGCTGACCTTGAACTCCTGCACTCAAACAATACTCAATCCCAGCCTTACAATTAGCTAGCACCATGAACATGGCCCATCATGCCTAGTTTTATAGTATTTATTTATTTATTTATTTTGGGGGGTTGGGTTTTGTTGTTGTGTTTTTTTCAAGACAGGGTTTCTCTGAGTAACCTTGCCTATCCTGGAACTCAATTTGTAGGCCAGGCTAGCCTTGAATTTGTAGGTCCACCTCACTTGCCTCACAAGTGCTGCTATTAAAGGTGTGCCTGGCTCATTTTATGGTATTTCTTATTGTGGTAAATGTAACACAAAAGCTATCAAAAAATTTTTTTTTTGTTCTTTTGTTTTTGTTTTTTGAGACAGGGTTTCTCTGTGTGGCCTTGGCTTCTGGAACTTACTTTGTAGACCAAGCTCACCTTGAACTCACAGAGATCCACCTACCTCTGCCTCTCTGAGTGCTGGGGTTACAGGCATGCACCATAGTGCCCGCAGGCTCTGCTTTCAAAACATAGTGTGCCTTGTACCTTATCTAATGGTACTCCAGAGAGAGGAAGTGATTTGGCCTCCAGTACAGGTAGTTCATACCATTAACCTTTGCCTTTTTAATATTCCCAGGGTCTGACTTTAAAATTTCATTCTAGTCGGGCACGGTGGCTCACACATGTAATCCCAGGACTTGGGAGGCAGAGGCAAGTGGATATCTGTGAGTGCATGGCCAGCCTGGTCTACAAAGTGAGTCCAGGACAGCCAGGGCTATCACACAGAAACCTTGTCTTGAAAAACTAAAAAAAAAAAAAAAAAAATTTTTTTTTTTCATTCTAAATGTGGAGGTATAAAAAGTATTAGTCTCAGCTGGGGGTGTGTAGCACATTCCCTTGAGAGGCAGAGGCAGGTGGGTCACTGTGAGTTTAAGGCCAGCCTGGTCTACAAAATGAGTCCAGGACACCCAAGGCTGCACAGAGAAACCCTGTCTTGTAAAACCAAAAAAAGAAAAAGGAAAAAAAAAAAAAAAAAAAAAAAAAAAAAAAAAAAAAAAGAGAAAGTAGGTGTCTAATGGAAGATGGCCATAGGACATCTGAATTTAAGACAGTTAGGAATGCCACTGAAGATAGAGATGAACTTGGGAATCAAATACAACATATGTTTGGGGAGGACAAGGTGTCATTCTGTAGCATGAGTTGACTGATGATCCTCCTGTCTCTCTTGTTTCTACTTCAGAGTATTAATGGGCAGGGGGTGAGGAGAATCCATTTCATTTAGCCCCAAACCTTAGCAGAGCCTTAGAAACCAATGAGGATGAGCCAGGCAAGAAGGCAGTGAAAACAATGACACGAAGGCCAGGAATGGCCCTGCTAGCTATTTGCTCTGCCTCCTGTCTCTGAGTTTCAGTACTCTAGGCACCTTGTTAAAGTAGAATCATTCTATTTGTCTTTTGCATCTATTTTGTGTTCTTTTTGTTTATTTGGTTTTGTTTTGATTTTTTCATAACAGGCTGTGTTTAGCTGTGGTTGTCCTGGAACTCACTCTGTAGACTAGGCTGGCCTTGAACTACAGAGATCTGCCTGATCAAACGTGTGTTCCACCACTGCCAGGCCTATTTTATTTTTATTTTTATTTTTGGTTTTTTGAGACAGGGCTTCTCTATGCAACAGCCCTGGCTGTCCTGTAACTCTCTTTGTAGACCAGGCTGGCCTTGAACTCAAAAGATCGGCCTGCCTCTGCCTCTGTCTCCCAAGCTCTGGGATTAAAGGTGTGCACCATTATGCCTTATTTTAGTTTTAGTTTTGTTTTGTTTTTTGTTTTTGTTTTCAAGACAGGGTTTCTCTGTGTAGCCTAGGCTGTCCTAGACTCACTCTGTAGACCAGGCTGGCCTCTGCCTACCGAGTGCTGGAATTAAAGGCATGCACCACCATGCCTGGCCTAATGATTTTTGTTTTGTTTTGTGTGTGTTTTATTTTATTTTATTTTTAATTAAAAAAAATATTTATTTATTTACTATTATGTATAAGGTGCTCTGTCTCATGTATACCTGCAGGCCAGAAGAGGGAATCAGATCACATTATAGATGGCTGTGAGCCACCATGTGGTTGCTGGGAATTGAATTCAGGACCTTCAGAAGAGCAGTCAGTGTGCTTAACCTCTGAGTCATTTCTCCAGCCCATGTGTTTTATTTTTTTTAATGCTAGAGTAAAGATTTGCAGAGATTTGAAACACTGCAAACCTTTGGGTTCTATAGTTGGAGATTTTTACTCAATGTTCTGAGGAAGAGGTCAAACTCCTGCACTGAAAACAACAGCAATAACAACAACAACAAAACAAGTTGGGAGAGTACATCCAAGGTGACTGCTAGATAGTTATTAAACTAGTCCAAATTGATCATTATATAATGCATAAATACACCAAAATAATCATGTGATTTTTCATAAATGTACACAATTACCCATCAGCTATAAAATGATAAACTCATTAAAAATAAAGTAGCAACTGAGGATCTCTGTTGTAAAAGCACAGGAAAGATAGAGAAATGTGCTCTGGAAGATAAAAGAGAGACACTTATAATGAGGAAGGACAAGGACCAAGTGGCAGTCATGGCGTCTGAAAGTGGGGTTTTATCGAAAGCTTTGGTAGAGCATTTTCCACAGAAGAATAGAGGAGGAGTCACTGGGAGGATAAGTCCTTTGGGATGCTGGAGAAATTGGAGTCAAAGTTGTTGGTGGAGGGGCCAGGGGTGTCCCATGATGCTCCAGGGCCTGAGTTCCATTCCTACACTTCAAAACAAAACCCTCAAACAAACAAACTGGGTAACAAAAACGTCTCAAGGATGGCCAGTGGTGTCATTTGAATGTAAAGTTTCTCAGGCTCCGTTTTGAAAGGTCATGGAATGTTTAGGAAGTAGAATTTTACCTGAGGAAGTGGGTCACTTGGGTGTGCCTTGGGGTTTTAAAGCCAGGTCTCGCTTCCTGACTGGATTCTGTTTCCTCAGTGTGAACAGCTAGCCACCTTACTATGACTGTATCCTTTCTTAAACCCTGAGCCCAAGTAAACACAACCTAGAGTGTCAGATATTAAGGTGTGTTTTCAGGTATTTTGTCACAGCAACAAGAATGTAGCTAATACATTGGGAGTGTAGATAAACCATGTAGATGGGGACTGGAGAGAAAGTAACAAGTACAATGGAAATATAAACAAACCATTAGGTAGATGGGTGGAAATGGAAGGACTTCAGAAAATAACAAATATTGTGGGACTATAAACAAATTATTAGGAATGAGGGGACTTCATACCTGGGCTTCTGCATTTTATTAAAGCTTCCAGCATAGCCGCTGGAGGCCACATACATTTCTGACAAAGAACACAGGCTTTGGCGCCAGATCACACAGGCTAAAATTCCATTTCTTCTGCCATTCCCCAGCTCTTGATTTCTGTGCCTAAGATTCTTATCTGCAAAATGGCAATTTTTTCCTCCCAAGCTTTAAAGGACCATTTTATTTTTATTTTTATTTAAAAAAACTCTTCATTGTATTTACTCTGAACTTTATGCATGAACTTTAAAGATAAAATATTATAGATACATAGATACATGATAGTTAGATTAATTTTTGAAAAATTAACTCCCAACATATGTAGTTTATAGCAATTAACAACTTATTTAAACCCACAAATAATAGTAATTTATCCTTTAAATTGCAAATATGCAATACACATTTTGAAATGAAAATTGTGCATTATAGTACAATGTAGTGAATGTTTCTCAATTATAACCCTTGTTTCAACAACTGATTAACATTTTAATTAAGTCTGCCATTCTTTCCATCTCAGTGCCTTCACTGTTCTGGACAGGAATTTAATGAAGTTATTTTTCCATTGTCATTGTCATTTTGGTAGCTAATTATAAATTTTAATAAGATGTTTCAATGACTTAAGTCTGTACTGTTTACTTTAAACTTTTGGACCAAATAAAATCATGAAATAATTTATTCACACAATGCTGCCTATGTTGAAAGATCTCATCTGATTTAGTACTAAAGTGTAAATGTTTGCAATGGGCATGACAGAAAGGGGTGCATGTCATAAGGTCTGTCTCAATTTGTAGTCATATATTAAAGAAAAAAAAAACAGGTCTCAGAAAGTCAATGGCATTGAAAATGCTGGTGTTGTAGCAGATAACGCATAATTTCAGGAATGATAGTCAATACTGTCTGGTGGGGACACCACGTTTTCAGAGTTTAGGAGGCTGAGGCTCGATGATGTGAAATCTGAGGTCAGATGGAGCTACAAAGTGAGATCCTGTCTTAAACAAACAAGAACTAGGGTTGCACTGTCCTTGTCCTATGTGGAGAAATGCCACAATTGTTAGTCCATTCTTTGCATTCCTACTCTTTCTTCACGTTAAGACAACTCAGGTCAACATGGACCACGAACCATGCTTGGAGCTCTGCTTTGGATACTTCTGCTGCATGGGGCTCTCTCAGCAGTCTGCAGACTTAGCTTTTTAGTAAGGAGTGTGAGTGATTTCCGCTCCTTTAATTCCTTAACTACATTTAGAATGTATGCCTTTCCATTCAAACAGAACAATAAGACATGCAATGAACAGATGATACATAATGAAATTCATGGGGGGGCTCCTTTAAAATCTCCAGGTATTAAAACAACTTCAATTTTACACTGTCGTTTGAATACAAGTGCACACAGAATGTGTAGACAATTATCGCTACTCTTATAACTCAAAGAAGACTCTCTTGCAATCACACCCTCTAGTGTGCAGGCCCTAAAATTATTCCCAGTGATCTCCACCTGCTAACATTCATGCCCATGAGCAATGATCTCATATGGGTGTAGACTGGACTTGTAACTGACTTGAGATATCCCAGTTTTGTTGTTGTGCTTCATCTAATGACAAACCTTTTAATTTCCTCCCAGCAGATTATTTACTTCTTGTTAGCTTCACTGAAGAAAGCTGCTGGAGAGTGAAGAGATTTGAGGTTATGAATCAGCCATTGGACTTCTAGAAAAAGAAATTCCTTTTCCACTGGCCCAGTGCAATAAATCCTGGTAAATGCTATATGAGATCCGAAGTCTGGTTGGCACAAGGATTTTGGTCTGACAGAAGACAAATTGTCAAGAACTGGGCTGGATTCTGGCTGAGCTTCTGATCCACATGAACTGTGAACCTATAATGGATGTCAGGGTTAGACTTAAGTGTGTGCTTAGATTACTAACTGCTACTGATAATAAGCTGGTTCATTGCTATTTTCAAAAAGTAATATCAGTTTTATAGGTAAACATGAATTTTTAAAAAAATGAATTGTGTGGAGTGCTGGCAGACTAGCGACATTACCAGGGAGCCCAGGGTCACCGTTTGGAGTTCTTAGTCTTACAAGTAAAGGAATTTAAAGAATGGAGTTAATAGATTTAGTGTTTCTGGTTTTATATTAAGGTTCTTGATCCACTTGGCCTTGAGTTTTGTGCAGGGTGCTAAATATAGATCTATTTGCATTTTTTCTACATGTAGACATCCAGTTAGACTACCAACATTTGTTGAAGATACTATTTTTCCCATTGTATGGTTTTGCCTTCTTTCTCAAAAATCAAGTGTCCATAGGCATGTGGGTTTATTTCTGAGTCTTTGATATGGTTCCATGACTCAGCAGTCTGTTTATATGCCAGAATCCTGAAGTTTTTTTTAAAACATATACATTTATATCATTACACATATATACAATAAACTATCTGTAGCAAGAAGAACCATGACACAATCAGGAATTAGATAAATGTTACATTCTTAGTGTTTTGGCTTTTTGTATTTAACAGCCTTGAAGAAAACATCATCTTTCCTACCTTGGTGCATCTAAAATTCTGAATGTAAATCAATCTCCGTCGCATCTTGTTATTATCAACTTAAAACATCTATCTAGACTTAAAACCATCTTAACCCCTGAACAACTAAGCTTCATTGTAAAACTAAGCTACCTGGTCTTCAACTCCATCAGAGACTTGAGAGGGAATAAACTTGATTACCTGAGTATGCTGGGAGTGCAGGTTAGTAGCTTTCCAAATGAGAAGATGACAGAGACAGTTTTCTACCTGAATAGTCACCCAAAACTCTCTATTATGTTGGAACATCTTCTTCAGCCTTCTGGCCCAATATATCTGACAGACATATTTGTGAGGCAGGAACTATTGAAGATTTGCTTACCCTGTCTTGGCAGAGTTTGGCCGTCTACTCTGCCTGCATCCAAGCTTGCCCTTTTTTAGGCAGAATTTTGTCTGTGGTAGAAACGAGGACATTTTGCCTAGTAGCTTGTTTGCCACATTTGAAGCCATCTCCACAAGGAGGTTCTTTGATGCTTATCATCCTCTTTGAGGTAGGCTGGGTGTTGCCAGAAGTTAACCTGTCTCATTGTCAGTAAATCTTTAAAATAATAAAAACATTTAAAAATGCCACATTCTGCACGTCTCTGAGGTTTTTGAAGACCTTTTCTAACTATCCTACCTTAACTTTCTATAGACTCATATCTATCTGCCGCACCTAAGATGTGAAGAATAAACTTACATTTGAATTCTATACCACTGTATCTAGAATTAAACTTATTTTGCATCTATATACAAAATTCTATACTAGAGAATCAAAAATAACCTTGTGAGTGACAATTGAGGCATTAAGTTGAGGAGTAGATTCACTAATCTACTTTTTGTTCTATCTTCCCTGTATATTTCTATATTCCCTGTATATTTCTATATTCCCCTCTTCTTTCTTTTCAACCTCTATCGCCAAACCTAAGATGTAAGATAAGGGAAAAGAGAGACATCGCTGAGTCTAACCTTGTTTTCTTTCTAAATAAGACCAATAATAACTTGTAACCAACTCCCATTGATAATAACCCTTTGTAGCCCAAGAAAGTAACCCAAGACCTACCTGACTCCCCTTAAAGGAAATGGGCATTGTTCTCTTAAGGTTCCTTCTGGCTGATTTGGGATGAATAATAATAATAGTAGGGGCCTAAATAAAATTGAGGAAACAGTTAAACAAGCTGGGAATCGCATTTGTGGTCCAGTTTCAAAATGTTGGGAAATTCCAGGCTTAATTAGAGTCCTGTGTGGGACAGTCTGAAATGCTGGACCAATAGGGATTGGATGCTTTCTTTGAAAGTGTCCTGGTAGCTGTCTTGTTCTGATGAGGAATGAAGGACCATCATAAGCCTACAGTGAATTAGCTCATGGACAGTTTAGAACAACCCCTGGCAGCTGTGAGGTCTCTGTTTTGAGTCAGCAATGTTGGAAACAAGGACAGGCCTTGATGGTAGAATATCCTCTGTAGGCTGTGGGCTTCCAGAACTGCAAAAGAGCTGTTGATGGGGGTCAGGGTCAGTGGAAAGTGGACACAATTTTATAGCAGAAGCAAGCAGTTTCTGTTTGATTTCCTTGGCAGAGCTCAGTGGCAGGAGAAGCAGAGCAAGGCCATTAAGCTGAAGGTGGGACAGAGGAGAGTGTAGCTGGAGAAGGCCGAGTGCACCCGTGATTGAGACTGACTAGTTTAGTTTTGGTCCTACTTGGAGTTCATGAAGGGTTGCAGGTACCTGGACTAAGGTGTCCTGTGTGGACATGCAGGCGGAGAGGCGGACAGTCAGGATGGCAAGCATGTGTTAGGACTCCTACTTCAGCTTTCCAGCAATCATTTTCTTTCTTTCTTTTTTCTTCCCTTTTTGTGTTTCATCATTTATTTAGATGTTGAAACTCTCGCACTAAGTTTTTGCAAGCTGGTGAACGCTGACAAGTTATTTCTCCCACAGAACTATAACCACACATTCCCAGACAGTATAAATATATTGTTGAACTAACATTAATACACATCATCATTCTATCAATTACATAATAAAACAAATGGTCGAGTAACCAATTATGAAGCTCCGTAGCTCAAAAGGCGTATGTTTGCTCAGTTCATTAGCAGACCCCACTTTTTCTTTTTTCCAAGAGAGGTTGGGAAGAGAAGGGAAAAACCATAATTCAAGTCGGAGAACAACTTCTGATAGGTATGGAAAAAACAATTTCAGAAATTTTGATTAAAAATTGGTTAGCTACAACAATGTATCTCTACCTCTTAAAAATACTTAATAAAGCTAGGCATGGTGGTGCACACCTTTAATCCCAGCACTCAGGAGGCAGAGGCAGGCGGATAGCTGTGATTTCGAGGCCAACCTAGTTTACAAAGTGAGTTCAGGACAGCCAAGGCTACACAGAGAAACCTTGTCTTGAAAAACCAAAACCAAACCAAAATGAAAACAACAACAACAACAAAAGGTATTAATAAATTAAAGAGCACATTCTACGTGTTCTGCACAAGACAAAGACAACATATTGCTAAAAATATTTAATAGCCTCCTCTCATTCTTTCTGTAGGCCCTCCCTGTTAAGTTGTACCTCTGAGTGCAAACATTAAATTAACCATAAGGCTTTTTATCTGCCGACATTATTGAAGATTTATGCTTCTGTAATAAAGCTGATTTTCAAACAGAGGTTTCCCAAAACAGCATGAAATAAGACATAGAAAGACATTAAATAATCAATGCAAGACTTGGCTAAAAAAACGATGGCTAAGCAAACATGGTGTATATGGTGAAGTGTGGGAGATATAAACATAGAGTGGGCAGGCAGAAAGTGAGAGAAGACCTGCAGTATTTGAAATGACTGAAGGGGTGAGCCATGGAAGGTCTAGAGTGTTCTCAGTTCCTGGAATTTTGGTTTTGTATGATTCTAAAAATATACAAGTATTGTGCTGGGTATTTTGGAACCTGGTCTTTCTAAAATTCCTTATGTATTAATAATATTCTGGTACAGGAGTACATTTAGTGATATAACTCAATACCTTATTTTAGGAAAGGTCAATTGGTACAAATAATTAAGCACATTGTAAATTCTGACCAGCAAAAATGTTTTGCTAAGTGTCCCAACAGGTTGATCATAACCCAAATATAGAGGTTGCAATTCTGTCAAGTTTGTGGCCTGGTAAAACTGGTTTTCAATATTCCTGTGGACGCTTCAGTTGGTTTATTCAATAAGTCAACACATTGGCTAATTTTGGAGATTGTTTTTTGTTTGTTTTTCAAGGCTTTGTGTAGCCTTGGCTGTCCTGGACTCTCTTTGTAGACCAGCCTGGCCTTGAACTCACAGCAATCTGCCTGCCTCTGCCTCCCAAGTGCTGGGATTAAAGGTGTACGCCACCATGCCCGCTTACACTGGCTAATTATGTATGACAAAAAATTAGGTCCCATCTGAAGTCCCACTTCCAAGGCAATGGTTTCAGGCACCCCAGTTTTATTGAATACAACAGTTGTTTCTATGACCAATGGGCAGCTGCATTTTAGGACGGTGCTTCTCCAGATACAAAGTTGTTTGCTGTTAAAGAGCATCTTTATATTTCACTCCACCTCCAGTTAATGCACGGGAGCCCTGCCAAGGCCTGCAACACAATGGACGGCAATACAGCAACCAGGTTCCTCACGAAACTTAATCGTTACAAGACTTAGCCAGCCAGTCATCAACGATCGATTGTGGTGCACCATCATCCAAAGGCCAGTCAAGAACATGAATGCCTTCTTTCTCCAAAAGAGTAGTGTCACATGCTCTTACTATTGTGGTAATCCCATTAAGTTCCTCTATAAGTTTGTTTAAGGTCGCATTGATTGGATTGTGTGTAATAAGAAATCTCATGTTCTTGTATGTGACTTCCACAGGAGCAGGGCGGTTCATACGAGCCATAGTAATTTAGTTAAAAAAAAAACCTAATAGGGTATGAAAGAATTTTAAAAATTGAATACAGAAATGATACAAAAAGCAAACAAACAAAAAACAAACTGCAAACCCCAAACAGAAAACAAACTGAAGTCTACTTCAATATTCAATATATTCCACTTGAAATTCTCAGTGCTTTGAGTATGAAATTGGGAGAAATGGGCAATGAAATGAACTCCCTAAGAAGCAGTGATTCTTCAATTCAGTAATACTGAGGCAGTACAAAGAAAGTGCACCGAAGTTTTCCCCATCCAGGTCTGGGCTCTTGTAAAATGCTCTGCAGATTTCAGTTCAACATTCCAGGTTCTCCACTCTTATCGGGGCTTCTTGGTGGTGGTGTAATGAATTTCTACAGTTCACTTACCTTCACAGAGCTGAGGAATATGGTGCAGACAGCGGGGCACCAGACGATCATGCAGTGAGTTACCCGAGGAGTGTCACCCCCATCAATCATTTTCAAACTTGTCTGAGAATCTGGTGGCTCTTCGGCAGTGCCACAGGGCCAATTCTATCAGATTGGCTCCTGATGGAGGGAGATAGCAGGGATAGTGGAAGTAGAGTTTATTTGTAAGACAAAAAAACATGGTGTATTGTTTTGCTTTGGAAAGCACTGCCTCTTGATGAAAGAACGTGGGTTTGAGAATCCTGCCTCCTCCGAACTGGAAGCATGACCTGGACTAGGTCATTTACAGTCTTTAGGCTTCAATGTGCTCATTTGCAAAACGGATAAACTGGATTAGATGATCTTTCTCTGACATCCTTTTATTTATTCCCCAAGGGTTGGAACTCAGACGCCAGGCTATTCAGAGCTGAGAAAGTTTTCGGGCGCCACCTTGTGGCCCCAAAGAAATAGTATTGTAATGAAGCTCTGCCAGGCTTTTGGAAGTTGGGTCTTCAAGGACATGAAGCCCTTTCCAGGGTAAGAGCGCTCTCTTGTGAGAATAGATTGTGGATGAGCTGGACATGGTACGGTAGCCAGAACCTCATCAGGAAAGTCAGAATAACTCGTGAATAATTTATAGTCTGCCCAGCTTGCTGGAGAGAAGGCTCATAACAGTGGCCAAAGCTTTCTTGGAATCAGCTTACTTCAATTAGACTTCTTTATTGAAACAATGACCTTGAAAATGATTCCACCTTCATATTTAGACCCAGCTCACACATCTCCCAATGTGGATATAAAATGTTCTGATGCATGTGTGCTACTTAACAGCCTTTGCTGAGCAGAGATGAGGTCAGGGTCACTTTACAAGGAGCCATGACAGACTCTTAATTTAAAATGACCTTTAAGATGGTTGATTAGTGATACCGAAGAGCCAAGTGTCTGATTCTGAAGGGTTCTCAGAACAACTTTCTGGAAATGGCCCTGGATTATGTATTTCCTACCCAAGGGCACAGGGGTGTCTGAAACAAAGGCTGTCATAAAACTGCCTAAAGCGGAAGTTGTAGGGAGGCTTTTCTTGTAGTTAAGCTTTGAACAGAGATGCAAGGCCAGGAATAGCATTCTTCCCGTGCTTAGTCTTCACAAGTGTTTTGTTTTTTTCCCAAGCAAAACAAAACAAAACAAAAAAACCTTGAGTCTAAAATTTTACCCTCTAAAAAGTTAATTTTAAGAATTGTTTGGAGGGGGATGGAGAGATGGCTCAGAGGTTAAGAGCGCTGCCTGCTCTTCCAAAGGTCCTTAATTCAATTCCCAGCACCCACGTGGTGGCTCACAACCATCTATACTGAGATCTGATGCCTCTTCTGGCATGCAGGTGTACATGCAGGCAGAATACTCATAATCATAAAGGAAAAAAAAAAAAGAATTGTTTGCAGCCGGTCGTGGTGCCACACACCTTTAATATTAGCACCCAGAGGCAGAGACGGGTGATTGCTGTGAGTTCAAGGCCAGCCTGGTCTACAAACAGTCTAGTACAGCCAGATCTGCTACACAGAGAAACCCTGTCTCGAAACACACACACACACACACACACACACACACACACAAAAAAAAAAAAAAAAAAAAAAAAAAAAAAGAAAGAAAGAAAGAAAAAAAGAAAGAAAGAAAAGAAAAAGAACTGTGTGGAAGAGTTCTGGATCGTTGATACTTAGAAGTATTTTACTCCTTCAGATTTCTCTCTCCCCTCCCTTCTCTCCTTATTCTCCATTTCTTCTTTGTTGGGTTTGGAACACCGGGTCTCACGGACTCTACCACTGAGTTATATTCCTACCCCTATTTTATTTCTTTCTTAGTTCTATATGAAACTTATGGATTAGAAACTATATTGTTGATGGTTGTGGTGGCACACGATTGTAGGATTTGCTGAAGAAGGTGGGGGCTGGAGAATCAGAAGCTCAAGGCCAGCCTAAGCTACACATTTTAAGCCTGGCAGTGGTGGCAGGCACCTTTAATCCCCGCACCCAGGAGGCAGAGGCAGGCAGATATCTGTGAGCTTCAGGCCAGCCTGGTCTACAGACCCAGTTCTTGGACAGCCACAACTACACAGAGAAACCCTGTCTCACAAACCAAACAAATGCAAAACAAAAAACAAAGGAAAAGAAACTTCACTGTTCAGCTAAAGAGATAGCTAGCCCAGCAGTTAAGAGCACTGGATGCTTTAGCAGAGGACCCAAATTTGCCATGAAGTGCTAGATATTACAAATTTGCATCAATTTTCTCATGGAATACTTAAGAACAACCTGATGAGACAGGTAATCAGCATTTCCATCTAACAGGAGGAATGGACCCCCAGAGAGGTTAAATACAGGTCAGTGAGCAACAAGGGCCAGAGACTCAGTCCCAGGGACCTGGGTGTTTGGAGGGGTAACTCTTTGCCAAAATACTGCATCATTTTTATCTTCTTCTTAGAGTTAAGCCTCTCCAAAGACGCTGCCCACTTCTCTAGTAAGACATGACAGAGGCAACATATAGGAGAAATTCACTGGGGTCTTACACTTCAGAGGGTTAGAGTCCACGTTCATGATGGTGGGGCACATGGCAGCAAGCAGGCAGAAATGGTGCTAGAACAGTAGCTGAGGACTTATCTCTTAAGACACGACCATGAAGTTGGAATGGCAAGGGCTTTTGAAACTTCAAGGCTTGCCCCCCCCCATGACACACCTTCTCCAAATGGGGACCAATAATTCAAACATATGAGCCTATGGGGACCATTCTCCTTCAAACCACCACAGCTTGGTCATTGTGTTTCTTTTTCCACTAAAACATAAGCCCCTTGAAGTCAACTCGTTTGTTTAGAGACACTATGATTGTACAAGGAAGCCCTAGCTGAGATGGAAAAACGGGCTAAAACCTAGTCTTCCTCAAGTTGCTCCCAGAAGGCTTATCTTACACAAATCAAAGCTGGCAGTGGATCTGACATATATCTTGCTCAATAGTTGATTCCCAGAGACTAGATCAAAGACTGGACACTTTAGATTCTCACAGAATATGCACTAACTGAATGAAATGGGACAGCGTAAACTCTAGCCAGATAGGTTTATACTAGAAAATAACCGTGTTACATTAAAAAGATTTTATCTTATTTTAAATTGTGTGTGTGTGTGCGGGTATACACATGTGTGTGTGTGTGTGTGTGTGTGTGTGTGTGTGAGAGAGAGAGAGAGAGAGAGAGAGAGAGAGAGAGAGAGAGAGAGAGAGATAGAGAGAGAGAGATAGAGAGAGAGTGGGTTTGTATATGTAAACGCAGTACTAATGGAGGCCAGCAGAGGGTACAAATTCTCCTGCAGCTGGAGTTACATATGGTTGTGAGGCACTGGACATAGGTGCTGGGAACCAGACTCAGGTCCTTTTTGAGATCAGTACATGCTCTTCATGGCTGAGTCATCTCTCCATCTTATACAACAAAGATGAGGCTGGGGTGATAGCTCAGGTAGGACAGGAGTTTAGATGGCTGGCACTCATTTGAATATTGGGCAGATGTGGCAACATTCCTGTAATCCCAGCGCTTGAGAGTAGAGACAGAGGAATCTGTCAAGCTGAATAGATGAGCTCTGGGTTCAAGTGAGAAACCCAACCCTGATGTACAAGCTAGAGAATGATGAAAGAAGACATGGTGTTAAGCTTTGGCCTTTATGTACATTTGCACACACAAATGTACTTACATATGCTAACATATACATGTGCAGACACACACACACAAACACACACACACATGTCTTACATGCGAGGCAAATTTTTTTTTGATCACTGAACTATACTCTCAGTCTTCAGGGAGTCTTTTTTTCTTTTAGGTGTCCGAGACAGAGTTTTTCTGTGTAATAGCCCTGGCTGATCTGGACTCACTTTGTAGACCAGGTTGTCCTTGAACTCACAGAGACCCACCTGACTCTGCCTTCTGCCGGGATCACAGGTGTGCATCACTATGCCTGGCATAGAGTGGTCTCTAATGAGACTCTTCAACAGGAAGTTCCCTCAGATGAAGTGATTTCAGATTTTCCCATGAATGTGTTCTTGTTAACTTTTGCCTGAGTCTCAGGTAAGTGGGAATTTTGTGTGACTTTTGGGCGATCTTTGATGATAGTGTCTAACCACATGGTTCCTTAAAGTAATTTCCCCTGAGATTTCACTTTGTGTACAAACCAGCTGTAGTGGTTTGAATAAGAACGGCCCTCATAGGCTCATAGATGTGAATGATTGGTCCTTAGGGAGTAGCACTGTTAGGAGGTATGGCCTTATTAAAGTAGGTGTGGTCTTCTTGAGAAAGTATAGTACTGGGGTTAGGGTTAGGGTTTAAAAGTGCCCAGTGTCACCCTGGGTTGGGGTAGCCATGGCGGCTCGTGTCCTTTCCTCCTGTGTCCGCCGCCTGCCCATGGCCTTTGCGCCGCTACCGCAACTTCCCACTCTGGCCTTGTCCCGGCCGCTCAGCACCACTTTCTGTCCTGAGGGAATCCGCAGGAGACCGGGGACTCTGCAGCCTGCCTTGGCCCTCGCGCAGGTGCCTGGAAGGGTCACACATTTGTGCCGCCAGTACAGTGACGCACCCCCACTAACATTAGAGGGGGTCAAAGATAGAGTTCTGTATGTCTTGAAACTCTACGACAAGATTGACCCGGAAAAGCTCTCAGTAAATTCCCACTTTATGAAGGACCTGGGCTTAGACAGTTTGGACCAAGTGGAGATTATTATGGCCATGGAAGACAAATTTGGGTTTGAAATTCCTGATATAGATGCAGAGAAGTTAATGTGTCCACAAGAAATTGTAGATTACATTGCAGAGAAGAAGGATGTGTATGAATAAATTACCAGAGCCACTTTCCTCACTGAGAGGACTCCGAGGACACACCAATGGTGGCTGACCAACCGTGGTTCTTTAGAACTTTCATTTAAATTGTCTGAGTGTTTTACCCTTTCAAAGTGAATCTATTACAAAACAAACAAACAAACAAACAAACAAACGTGCCCAGTGTCTTTCTTTCTGTCTACTGCCTGAAGATCAAAATGTAGAACTCTCAGCTGCTCTCCAGGACCATGTCTGCCTGCATGCTGCCATGTTTCCTGCCATGATGACAGTGGAGTAACCCTCTGAACCCGTAAGCCAGCCCCAATTAAATGCATTTCTTTATAAGAGTTGCAGTGGTCACTGTGTCTTTTCACAGTAATAAAAACCCTAACTAAGATGCCAAGCCCTTCCCAAGGTGCTTCCTCTTTGCCTGCCGCACTGCTTCCTGCTTCTGGCTGCCTCCTTGATGTATCACTCTCGTTTCCACCTATTCAAATGTCCATTGTCCTGGTGAGACCAAGGACTCCTGGTCATAAAAACAACCAATAATTCAGCCGCTATATATTTCTATCCCTTTCTGTTTTCTGGGCTAATAACCTGTTTTCCCTCCTCCCCAGCACTGGGAGTTGTTGAAAAGTCACTTATTAAAGGGAAACAAGTGTGATTATCTTGTGAACTTCCTCTTGGGTTTTAATAGCTATTTGCAAAGGACCACTTAAAGCAAACCACATTAAACTAACATCTAACTTCCTTGTTGTGCCTGGAGATCTAACACAACCATGCTCTTGTGCTACTGAACTCTACCCCAGACTCTAGATACTACTGTGTACAGTCTCTTGGAAGAGGAAGTGGCAGTAACAGTGGTAGGACAGTAAGCACTAGATCTAGAACTCTTGGAGCTTCAACCACAGGAAGACTGGTACAGAAAGATTGACTGCCTGTCAGCCATTTTTTTTTCCCTGAAAATATTTGGCCATGTAACTCTACTGTTGTGAGCTAATGATACTGGACTATTAAGATGTGAAGTTAATAGCCGGGCGGTGGTGGTGCACGCCTTTAATCCCAGCACTTAGAAGGCAGAGGCAAGTAGATCTCTGTGAGTTCAAGGCCAGCCTGGATTACAAAGTGAGTTCCAGGAGAGCCAAAATAACACAGAGAAACAAAACAAAACAAACAAACAAACAAACAAACATGTGGAACTAATGGGCTAGCTCTTTGAAATAAATTGATAATAATATTATTCTTGTGATCTACCTGCCTCTGCCTCCCCAGTGCTAGGATTACAGGCGTGCACCTCCATGCCGGGCTGATAATAATATTATTATTTTCTTATTTAGATTTTAGGTAAATGTTTTAGAGCAAATTAAAACTCATTAAAATATATCATGTCCCTTATGTTTCTTTTCTTTTTTCTTGGTTTTTGGTTTTTCAAGATAGGGTTTCTCTGTGTAGTCTTGTCTGTCCTGGAACACACTCTATAGATCAGGCTGGCCTCGAACTCACAGAGATCTGCCTGCCTCTGCCTCCCAAGTGCTGGGACTAAAGGTGTGCACCACCACTGTCCCTGCTGCCACCTGGCTGTATCTTCTCATATTGCTTTTCAAGCTTATATGATCATTCTTAGCTCAAATAGCAAGATAATAATTGATATTAAAAATGTTAGGAAATAATCCCAGCATTCCGGAGGCAGAGGCAGACTGTTCGCTGTGAGTTTGAGGCCAGCCAGGTCTACAAAGTGAGTCCAGGACAGTGTCCCAACCCCAACAAATGATATGCACCCGCACCTACCCTGGAATCCTTTCCCACTCTCCAAAGGCTCATTCATATATATATGCCCCTTATCCACTCTGAACAAACAGGGGCACAAGCTGTTTTGCTAAATATTGTCTAAGAGTTGCTGTTTCATTGGGGTAGCTCTGAGCTAGGAGACTGTAACGCTACAGAAGGCCTGAGAGAAGGGCGTCTTCCCCCAGCACTCCCAGCTGGACGTGAATCCTGCAGACCCCACACGGTCAGGGCTCTGCTTCATCCTTCCCATCTGGCTGGCTTGCTCGAAAACCTAGAAGGACAGAGCAGAAAGTGGAACCACATGCTATTTGCTTCAACTATGGGCCTGAGTTAAAAGAAGTCATATTTGCTGCTAAGGATGTGCAAGATTGGCACGCCGAGGGTCAGAAAGCAGTTAGTTTATTTGCAATATTATGACTAATACTTGTATTAACTTTTTTTTTGGTGATTCTTTCTTTTTGTTTTGTTTTGGTTTTTGAGACAGGGTTTCTCTGTGTAGCCTTAGTTGTCCAGGACGGTTTTTTGTAGACCAAGCTGGCCTTGAACTCACAGAGATCCCCCTGCCTCTGCCTCCCTGAGTGCTGGAATTACAAGTGTGCACCTCCGTGCCTGGTGTGTGTTGATACTTTCAGGACTAATGATTCCAATAATTCTTGAAAACTAGTTCATGGTGGCTCTACTAGACTACAGCTAATGGCTACGAATCTCTCCCTCCCCTCTCTCTCTCCTTCCTTCCCTCCTTCTCTCTCTCTCTCTCTCTCTCTCTCTCTCTCTCTCTCTCTCTCTCTCTCTCTCCTCTGTCCCCCTCTCTCCTCTCTCCAGGATTTCTCTGTGTAAACATCCTTGGCTGTCTTGGAACCAGTTTTGGTGACCAAGCTGGCCTTGAACTCACAGATCTGCTTGCCACTGTCTCCTGTGTGCTGGGATTAAAAGTTTGCACCACCTTGTCTGGCCTGTGAATCTCATTTTAAGTAGGAGCAGGTCATCTGGGCTTTGATTGCAAGAGACTTTCTGATTTTTAAATGCACTTCATTTTTTAAAATTAAAAATGCCGTTTCAAGGACAGAGAGAAAGCCAGATTTGAGTGCTGTACTCCCAGCTACTTGGGCAACTGAGGCAGGAAGCTCACTCAAGTCTAGGAGTCCCAGGACAGCCAAGGTTGAATAGGGAAATCAGTGGCAAATGTGTGGGAGGGTGTGTGTGGTGCACGCCTGTAGTCACCCTTCTGTCTGACTCTTGCACTTAGAAGCTATTGTGAACTAGTGTGTTTCCTGATAATTTAAAACAGAAAGTTTCAAGTTGTTGGTTTTTCACGTACTTGTCTCATGCTCATTGCTTTGACAGTCTGGGGGCAGCAACAGGGGCTGCTTTCATTTAGCCCTGTTTTCTTTCCTTTTGACACGTTAGGATTTCTCAGAGATGCAGTTCTGAATTGATAGTCTAGGAAATAATAAAGTCTATGTGATATAACAAAGAGAAATAGTGTCATAATTCTTTTTTTCTCCTTCCTTTCCCCCCCCTCGTGTGTGTGTGTGTGTATGTGTGTGTGTATGTGTGTGTGTGTGTGTATGTGTGTGTGTGTATGTGTGTGTGTGTGTGTGTATGTGTGTGTGTGTGTGTGTGTGTGTGTATGTGTGTGTGTGTGTGTTGTTGGCTGTCTGGAACAAGGTCTATACAGCCCAGGATGACCTTAAACTCTCAGCATCCATAGTGCTAGGATGGTAGGTGTCCACCACTATGCCTGACTCTTCCTCTTAGTTTGTATAACATTATCTCTTAGGTCTTGAATAAGTAGTAGGAAATGAAATTGGAGGCAGAAACAATATATGGATCATATCTTGTCAGGAATTGGATAGTAGAGCTCTACAGGCATTTAGAAAAGTCTAGCTTGAGCTATGGTAATTTTTATCTTGTAGGCAGGCTACAGAATCTGCTTTTTTTTTTTTTTTTTTTTTTTTTTTTTTTTTTTTTAAATTAAGACTGATTTCTTAGTGTCTTGGAATTATTTTCAAACAACTGGGTTTACGATGCCATTTAAGAATATAATACTGAGCTGGAGAGATGGCTCAGTGGTTAAAAGCACCACTTGCTCATCCAAAGGACCTGAGTTCAATTCCCCAGAAACCACATGGTGGCTCACAATCATCTATAATGTGATCTAATGCCCTCTTTTGGCCTGCAGGTGTACATACAGGCAAAATACTGTATACTTAATAATAAATAAATCTTTTTAAAAAAAGAATATAATACCATTTTCAAACAATGCTCAGATGTAAGAAAAGCCAATACTAAGCAAGCAGCCTCCTGGGCAAATCATATCAGTGTCCTTCATCTTTTAGCTAGTCTTTTAATTTCACATTCTTGTAGTGAAAAATATCTTTAGCAACTAGGACTGTGGGTTTGCTTCATAAAAGGAGACCCCAGATCAGCCCAACTAAACATTCAGCAGCTAGAGCTAGGGCTGGAGCTAGCGCTACTGCTCTTCCTAGAGGTAAAAGCACACAGATGGCAAGACAGCAAACGCACAAGAGAGAAAGAATGGGCTCCAGGCCACATGCTTGGTGGCCTCTCCTTCCCAGCCCCATTAGGATGTTCGACAAAAGGCAGGCTTATACTTCATTATGGCAGGAGGGAAAAAGAAGGGAAGCAGCAATGCTCAAAGGGCATGTGGAATATTCTGAATGAAAAGGGTCATAATTGAGTTCTGCCTGCAAGCAAAATTTACATCACACAAATTGGCTCTGTTGGAAAGAGAAGGATAATGAGAAAAGAGGACTAGCTTTCAGTGACAGTGTTTGAGTATATTTGAGAAGATGTAGAGCATTGAGGATGTTTGGTATATTTTGAAATTAGTTTATTTCTCAAATACTGATATACATATACTACTCTTACTAAAATATATTTCAAAATTTCATTGTGTATATTCATTGTACACGGTAGTATGTTAATTAGGATATTTTCTTTCTTTGTGTGTGTGATTGTGTGTATATGTGTGTGTGCAAGGTTATGTGTGTCAGTGTGCATGTGGAACCAGAAGTTGATGTCGTGTCTTTCTCAGTCACTTTCTGCTTTATTTTTTTGAGACAGAAACTCTCACCAAACCTGTAACTCTCTAGTTTGGCTAGGATGGCCAGCTGGTGAGCTCCAGAGCCCTGTCTGTCTCTCTCCCTACTTGGTATGACCATCATGTACTTGGTTCTCTCCATGAGTGCTTGTGATCCAAACTCAGACCCTCCTGCTTGCATGGCAAGAACTCTGCTGACTGAGCTTCTCACCAGTCCCCACAATCACATTCCATACAAGGACACTTTGAGCATGTGCACCCACACCCTTTGTTTCCTCTTTCTTTCCCCCTTCCCCACCTGTCAGTCATCCTTGGTTCCTTAGATAGTCTCACTTCTACTTTCATGTCACGCATTCATCCAGTGCTGGAATCGAACCCAGGGCCTTGAACGTGCTCAACAACAATTTTACCAATGAGCAACATCTCCAGCCTTTAAGGATGAAATTTTGTTTCTTACATTGCCTTTTGCCATACATCAAAAGCTCAAATGTCACCAGGCTGTGGTGGCACACGCCTTAATCCCAGCACTCAGGAGGCAAAGGCAGGTGGATCTCTGTGAGTTCAAAGCCAGCCTGGTCTACAGAGCAAGTCCAAAACAGCCAAGGATACACAGAGAAACCCTGCCTTGGAAAACAAAACAAAAAACAAAACAAACAAACAAACAGAATAGATGTTATCAAGTTCATCAGCATTCTATGAACAGCAAAGTAAACTTGTAAATTAAGTGTGATTTCCTTTTTGGGGTTAATCAAATGGCTCCTTGGTATCAGTTGGTATGCACCAAACAAATGCTGTATTTCTCTGTTTTATTTTTGTGTTCTTATTTCTGCTTCATAAGAATTTTTGCAAAATGTAGTGTTGAAATGTCAAAACTACAGTTTCCCTCCCTCCTTCTTTCTCCCTCTCTTCCTCCCTTCTTCCCTCCCTCTCCCTGTCTCTCTTCTTTCTTTTTTGCAGAAATTGTTTTTATTTTTATTTATTTATTTTTGTTTTTTGTTTTGGTGTGTGTGTGTCCCAGTGTAGTTTGAATAATAAAACTATTGAAAGCAAAAGATATGATAAAGCTTCTGCTCAGCATGAAGAGTAATTTGTCTCAGATGGGTTTAATATGGATGGCTCTTGATGTGTAAGAGGAATTCCTGTAATTAAAATTTGTTTCAGGACTCAGTCACAATTAAAAAAAAAAAAAAGCCAACAGAGGTGAGGGCTGTGGTTTGGCTATGACCACAAGATGGCAGCGTCGCACCACGAGCTCCTACATTTCCAGGGAGATAATTGCAAACTGAACTTAGTCCTTTACTAGGTTGAAAGCAGCGATGGTTTTTAAAGGATACATGCCTGGCAACAAAATTCCCTGTCATGGGATTGAAATTCGTCAAGCTTATAAACTGATTTTGTCTAAAGACCCACCCCCGGTTACAAATCTCTCTATTTACCCGGTTGGCCTAAACTATATGTCTAATGTCAAAACAGAAATCAGATCGGATGGCAGAGCCTCTTTGCCGTTCGGATTGAGGAGACCGACGACAGTATCATCGATCTTTTTCCAGACAACCACCTGAGCGTCCTCCAGGGCGAAGGGGAGAAAGGTCTAGACACGTCTGTCTTCTTTTTTCTCTCAATACAGATTTGCGCTACAGAGGCGAACCGAAAGTGATTGGCCAATCGGAAAAGGGAACAACAAAGAGGAGTTCGCAAGAGCTCGCGGAGAACAGAAAGGAGAGCTCCCGGGAGCTCGCAGAGTACGGAAAAAAGACAAAGTGAAAGTAACTCACGGTCTCAGAAGTCAGTCTTATACCTAAATGTTAAATGTTAAAGGCAGAACCTGTGAAAGATAATAGAGAAACTAGGAGTATCCGAGTTTGACATCTTGCCCAGAATGTTTTTTGGGTGTGAAACTTTTTTTTTTTTTTTTTTTTTTGAAAATGCACAGCCTTTTATAGTGAAAGTTGTTCAGAGCCCATTACCAAGGAGTCCAAAGAGTGACTAGGACTGAAAAAGACCTTACCAGTGGCTTTATCTGGTCACTGTTTACCACCCAGTTCCCGGAAAGACCCATCACATTAGCTCTCAGGGTTCAGTCTTTTATTTTTCCTGTTGGGTGTAGTGACCCTGCACTCACCATGGTGAGGCTTCTAGGCTTGTTGGAGTTCGGAGCACATCATCAGAAGTTCAGGCAGCTCTGGGCTTGTTGTCAGTTTGATCTAAGCAGGAGACTCCCAGCCCAGCTCCAAGGACAAAGCTAGTTGATCAGTTTTTTTACTGCCTTTTTTGAGAATCTTTTAAATGAGTTAGAACTAATGGACAACAGATGAAATCTCGTCTTTTTTTTTACATCAGAATATAAAATATAAAATAACACCGACCTCATGCTGCCTGCGGGAGCAACCCGCCTTGTCCCATGTCCAAAAATATAGTCAGTCTCAGTCCACAAGCAAACAGATAAGCAAATAGACAGATACAGAAACACCTTTGTCACTGGCAGGGGGGAAGAAAACTAGACCAGTGGATGGAGGCCACTTATCTACACAAATAGATACAAATAAAGACAGAAAACGAGGTCAAAAGTCATAGTAGTCCGGACTATATCAAAACCAGAACCAAATGAGTGGTCGACCCAGTGATCAGGCGGGCCGAGGGCGCTCCCCAAGTGGAGGGAGATAGACTCCCTTCCTGGAGGTCAGGAACGTCTTCCAGCCTCCCTGTCAGGAGGTACACCATCTCCTGGCACAGACAAGGAGCCACTTTGACACTGTGATTAACCCAAATGCTCGAGCTCCAAAGTGAAACTAAGAGGGACAGAGAGACAGATAAAGAAGACAGACAAAGAAGAGTGGCGGCCGCCTTACCTAATTCCTCAACGGAATTCCTCGACGGGAGTCCGGGTCTTGGAGGGGACTTGGTGATCTCCCTGGGGCCTCCAATGTAAGACTGAGACCTCTAGAGAGATTTCTAGTCTATCCCCGGAGTCCCCACTAAGAGACGGAGTTCATTGTCGATGCAAATGCATAGGAATAGGAATTTATTGAGCCATCGCGATGGGGTCTGTCCACTCTTTTAAGCTGCAGACCCCGAGAAGCAGAAGCACAGGCCTTTTATAGGTTTTAGACAAAGAAATGAGTTTTACAGTATGTGATTGGTTGGCATTTGGGCAGAAAAGCTGCAAGCAGAGAGTTGCACGTCTTGGCGTTTGGTGGTTGGATAATGGGTGGAGGGGCAAGCTGACCTATGGGAAAGATTGGTTGAAGCAGTCACAGGGGGCACTTAGGAACTTTTTTAGTTGGGGAGGGGTAGTGGAAATTTTAAACACAGCTGGTTGTCCTTGAGTCCAGCTGGACTCTGAGCACAGACTGAGACCTTGAGTCAAGTTTGACTCTTCAAGGTTTTTCTTGTCCCTGCCACACACATACAGTGATCTGATATCTGTCTGTCCTTGGTTCAAGCTGGACCCCCTAGAAATGTACATGCTTTGGCCTTAATGGGGGTCTTTAAGGGAGGCCTGAGTAGGCTGACTTTTACATTTTCCCAGACTTTGGCTTTAATGGGGGTCCTTAATGGGACTGGTTCCTTCACCCCCACCTGCGCCACAGGAAAAGTTTGAAAGAATCTCTCAAAAAAAAAAAAAAAAATTCATACTGTCAAAATTACTAGTACACATTAGTTTTTAAATACCAATTTATGTTTTCCTTTGTATGACAGTTTTCCTGAAATTGGAGACACCAAACAGCCTAGTGGAGGATCATCAGTCAACTCATGCTACAGAGTGAGACCTGACTCCATTAATCATATAGTAGCTGCAACCAGGTGTGGTGGCGCTGGCAAGGCTGAGGCAGGAAAGACCCCGAGCTTGCGACCAGCCTCAGTTATTAGGTAGAGGAACCTTGTCTCAAAACCAAAAGAAACCACATTCATATTTTCAGATAACATATCTAATACTGAAGAGTTATATAAAGAGCTTTCCTGGAGACACGATGTATTTTGTATTGTATGTATACATTCTCTTGACTTGCTTGTTAAGTTCTTCCTAACTAATTCATTCGCATATGGCAAGAACCAGCATGGACCCTACATTCATGGACATTGTTTTTCTAATATTAATGAATAAGCAAGCAGGCACAAAAATAGGTAATAAGGGCTGGAGAGATGGCTCAGAGGTTAAGAGTGCTGTCTGTTCTTCCAAAGGTCCCAAGTTCAATTCCCAGCAACCACATGGTGGTCCACAGCCATCTATAATAAGATCTAGTGCCCTCTTCTGGCATTCAGGCAGAACACTGCATACATAATAAATAAATAAATCTAAAAAAAAAAAAAGGCGATAAGGAACAAAAATGGAAAAGTATAGTCACAGAGATAAAAATCACTATACTCATGACATGTTTCTGAAGAAATTCAGAAGGGTGGTTTAAACTGTACATGCAAATTCACAGGAAAAAAATTCTGTTTTCTTTTTTTTGAGACAGGTCTCAGTATATAACCTTGGCTATCCTGAAACTCACTCTGTAGACCAGGCTGGCCTCCAAATCATAGAACTTCACCTGCTTCTGCCTCCCATGTGCTGGGATTACAGTCATGTGCCACCCCACCTGCCTATCAAAATCACCCAAACAAAAAACAAAAACAAAAACAAACAAAATTAATTCTTTAACAAGACACAGCAAAAAGCATTGCATTTCTGTGTTAAACATATTTTCTTTCTTTCTTTCTTTTTTTCTTTAGCAACCCGGAAACATTTGCATTTTAAAAAATGATCATAGTTGCTATAGGAAAGTTGAGGAATAAACACTGGGGCAATGTTTTCTTTTGGTTGTTAAGGTATCTAAGCAGTTGTTTCTAAAAAAGATTAAATAACCAACAGACTTTCCATTCTTTGTGAAGCTTGTCTTTCTTTTCTGTTATTCATAGAAAATATAATTTCCTTAGGAGAATTATGGCCCCTGATGGGAACCACAGAGCTTTGCCTCAGTTGAAATTTGAAAAAGCAGTAGTTTGTATCTGTAATATTGACCATTTTAAGTTCAAGATAGCTTTTGCTTATATAAGAAATAAGCACACTGAGATCTGCCATTCATATTGTGAACAAACAATAGAGAAAATATTCATAGGACCAGTGATTCATCGTTATTTTTTGTTGAGGTAAAAAAATAATAATCTCTGGAGGACAAGAGTACAATGAGCAAATAGCATGGCCACAGAATGACACAGGTTTTCCTGTGAGTGGAATGCAGAAGCAAGGACAGTTTTGATGTAATCAGAACATTCACAAAGTCCTCCTCATTGTTGTTGATGAGTAATTTGATTTAATGACAGACCTTTGCTTGTGATATGTAGATTCTGACAACCAACTTCCCTTTCCCCCTTCCCAAGTAAGATGTTTGAAGTTTAATGATAGTCTTAATTACTATTTCCTGTAATACATCTATAGTATAGGCTACTTCTAAGCTCCAGAATGATCAGAGATGTTCAACTTTTTGACACTGGGACACGATGCTGTCATCTACAAATGGGTAAAGGGGAACTATTTCGAGACACATGCAGCTCGATGGCGCTGATCAAATATGCCCCCTCCAGATGCAATTTTATCAAAAAGAATGCATCGCAGCTCCTGTATCAGGAAACCGTGGCCATGAGCCTTGTGGTGTGGAAGGGAACTATGGCACCCACAAGTAGGTAAAAGAGTCTGGGACAGGTAGGATCTAGACAAGACCCCTACAGGCTCCCTGATCTCTGTGAGCCTCCATCAGCCCCAGTCAGTTGATTCTGTGGAGTTTGTTCTCTTGGTGTGGCCCTGACCGCTCTGCTTTCTCCTATCTTTCCCCTCCTTCTCTGCAGGACTCCATGAGTTCTGCCTAATGTTTGGCTGTGGGGATCTGAACCTGCTTCTATCAGTAGCTGGATGAAGTCTCTCTGATAACCATTCTGCTAGACTCTTCTTTTTTAAAAATATTTTTTTAATCTATTCATATTACATCTAAATTGTTAGCCCATCCCTTGTCTCCTCCCATTTCTCTCTCCCTCCCATTTCCCCCTTACTCCCCTCCCTTATGTCTGTGACTGAGGGGGACCTCCTCCCCCTGTATATGGTCCTAGGATATCAAGTCTCTTCTTGGTAGCCTGCTATCCTTCCTCTGAGTGCTACCAGGCCTCCCCATCCAGGGGGCGTGGTCAAAAATGGGGCACCAGAGTTCCTGTGAAAGTCAGTCCCCACTCTTCACTCAATGGTGGAGAATGTCCTGTCCATTGGCTAGATCTGGGTAGGGATTCGAAGTTTACTGCTTGTATTGTCCTTGGCTGGTGCCATAGTTTGAGCAGGACCCCTGGGCCCAGATCCGCCCGTCATAATGTTCTTCTTGTAAGTGTCTAGGACCCTCTGGATCCTTCTGTTTCCCCATTCTCCCATGCTTCTCTCACCTAAAGTCCCAATAGGATGTCCTCCCCTCTGACCCACTTTCCTGGTAAGTGAACTTTCATGAGACATGCCCCTTGGGCTAGTGTCCAGATATAAGTGAGTATATACCATTTGACTCTGCTTCTGGGTGAACTCACTCATTATGATCTTATCCCAGAACACTCTGCAGGCTATAGGCGGAAAGGTTTTGTGGCTGAGTTAGTGTCTCAATCCTCGAGACACTTGAGGTCTTGCCTGGTTACAGAAGATAGCTGCTTTAGGCTTCTGGGACAACTTTCTCACTTATTAAGGCCTTATGGTTTCTTTATAACCAGTTAATCTAAAATCTCTTTTCACATTCTTCTTACTATCAAAGATCAGAAAATCTGGTTCTTTCCAGTTCTGAGAAAAATGGAAAAAAATACCCAGAAAGATTTAATCTTCAATGATTGAAAAGTTTTTTGAATACTTCAAAGGAGAAATAAAAAATTCACACAATGGAATAATAAAACATTGCTTGACATTTTTCTTTAAATTTTAATAGGCAGTAATTTGATATCTTAATGCTGGCCAATACCTGTTCTGAAACCATGAGTTAGAAATAATTTGGAAAAAAAAAAAAAAAGAAATAATTTGGCTGGTAAAATGAGACCTAAAGGGAATACAATAAAACAGTCTATGAGAGTTTCATAATGCTGATTTAAAAATTTCTATTTCTCTATAATAGTTATATTTCTAATTAATTTTTAGTTGGTATATTAAATAATGGGTTTCACTATGATGTGTGCATTAGCCCACATCACAAAAGAAGATGTTAAAAATAATTTGTCTGGTCCTTACTTCAGGTTCCTGGGACAGAGATTTTAAACTTTTTCAATTTACTCAGTGATAAACATGTCCATTATTCATGGTGAGCCACTCAGACAAAGCACGGATTTATTAGTAAAGTGACCATTGTGTGTCCCTAAGTAGTTCTGGTATGGAGACTGGCTGTGTCAGGAAGACTGAATGTGATCGCAGGTTACTTCCAACCTGTAGAGACAGGAGAGGTTTGAGTATCAGATTCATTCATGTGGTCAGCTATTTAATTAATCACGCCTACTACATAGTGAGACCCTAACAACAACTTTAGACATGGAAACTCTTGTGAGCTTCTCAGTTGGTAAACACATTGATGAGCTAGGAGTCTATGGCGTGCTGATGACCCCTGTCATACTCTTGAGAGGCCTGAACTTTGCACAGAAGTTCCTCTTGCCAGTGGCAAATGCCTTTGTGGCACAGGATGTCTAAATAGAAAGCATGAGGCTACCCTTCTTATGGTCTTAGAAGCTTCCTTACTCTCCAGAGAGTTGCAAGATTGACTGAGAGTAACTGCCATGATGAAAGAAAAGTAGTCCATAGGTGCACAAACCACTTGAAAGAGACACACTAACTAGTTGGGATAAACAGGGCTAGGCAGATATTCACTACTGAAGACCCAGCAAGATGAACAACTTCTCCATGGAGGCTTCTGAAAAAATGGAAAACTATCCAAAGCTAGATACCACAGCTGCTGAAATGTATGCATTCCAAAAGCCCTCTGGCACCCCAACTGACTGAAAACATGATTCTGAGTTGTTAACTGCACTGAATTTACCTATAAATTGTTTAATTAAGCTTTCTATAATCAGGTGGTATTAGAAGCTCAGGATAGACATTTAAAGTCATTTATAGAAGATTAAAAATACAGTTTTACATATTTAAATTATGGCTATTAAAAATCCATCCTTCTCTAAAGTAATAATGCAAAACTAAGCAAAGTGTCTCTTACCTGTTCATTTCCCCTACATCATCCATTGACTGTCCTTATTTCCTCTCATGGGGGCTGAATTGCTAGCCTATTTCTGTCAACATTCTCAGAGTTAGAGGCCATACGCTCCAGGGAACTTGGAAGACGTCAGATTGTTAGTTATTATTATAATAACTGTTCAGTTAAATAAAAGCTATATGAATTTGTATATTGAAGAGTTTCAGATAGTTCATGTTTTAGCCTTGTTCCTTTTGCAATAAGATCTTTCTATTTAATTATTAATTTGGCTGTTATTTCTAGAAAATCTTAATTATAAAAACTGTTTTCAGGACAGTATTCATAAACTACTAACTTTTTCCCCTTAGTGGTAGAGGTGTTATATATGTGATAACTGACTCTGGGTAGGGTTTAACCAAGCATAAATATATATATATTTTAAAGATTTATTTATTTATTATGTGTACAATGTTCTGCCTGCATGTACACCTGCATGTATGCCTGCATGCCAGAAGAGGGCGCCAGATCTCATTATAGATGGTTATAAACCACCATATGGTTTCTGGGAATTGAATTCAGGACCTTTGGATGAGCAGCCAGTGCTCTTAAACTCTGAGCCATCTCTCCAGCCCATCATAAATCGTTTTCATGTAAATTTAATTAAAGGATAGTTTCCTTATGATTTGGGGTGGCTGGAAGCTAAGGATACAGTTTAGCCAAAGCTGTCTTATTTCAAATTGGATGACAAAAGGAATTACGCGATCTGCAATTATATATATATATAAAATCTGATATAGAACACACACGTATTATATATATGTTAGTAAGCTTTCTGCCACTCTGACAGGTGCTTATTTTGGGGAGGGAGAAATGGAGGTCCCACTATTCCTGTAAGCCCCTCAATCTGAGGACCTCCCACTAAGCTCTGTTTTTTTTTTTTTTTTTTTTTTTTTTCTTAACACTTCAGACTTCCAGTAGTGCCATGGGCTGGTGAGCAAACCTTGAACATAAGAATCTTTTTTGGTGTGTGTGTGGTACTACATATCCAAATTCTAGTGGTAATAAAAGCAAAAATCACTATGGGAGGGCTAGGGATGAAACTCAGGTACAGTGTTTGTCTGGCATGCTCAGGGCTTTGGGGTTTAATCCTAGCTAAAGAAAAAAAGCCATTATTGAAAACTGTGATTAGGTCCCGGTCCCGCAGCACCTGTCACTCACGGCAGTGGCCACCCGCGGTGGCTCGTGCCCGGAACCTGCCCTGGGTTGAGAAGTACCGGCCACAGACCCTGACCGATCTCATTTCTCACCAGGACATTCTGAGTACCAGTCAGAAGTTCATCAGCGAAGACCGCCTGCCATACCTCCTTCTCTATGGGCCTCCAGGGACGGGAAAGACATCCACCATCCTGGCCTGTGCCAAGCAGCTGTACAGAGAGAAAGAATTTGGCTTCATGGTCCTGGAGCTGAACGCTTCTGACAACCGAGGAATCAATATCGGTTCGGGGGCCAATCCTCAGCTTTGCCAGCATAAGGACAATCTTCAAGAAAAGGTGTAAGCTTGCGATACTGCACGAAGCTGATGCCATGACTCAAGATGCCCAGAATGCCTTGAGACGAGTAAGTGAGAAGTTCACGGAAAACACCAGGTTTTGCCTCATCTGTAATTACCTGTCCAAGATCATCCCTGCCTTGCAGTCACGGTGCACGAGGTTCCGGTTCGGCCCTCTGACACCTGAGCTCAGGGTTCCTCGCCTGGAGCATGTAGTAAGAGAAGAGAGTGTTGATATAAGTGAAGATGGAATGAAGGCCCTTGTCACTCTGTCCAGCGGTGACATGTGAAGGGCCTTGAACATTCTGCAGAGTACCAACATGCCTTCAGGAAGGGGACAGAGGAAACGGTCTACACCAGGCATCCACTCAGGACAGACATTGCCAACATTCTGGACTGGATGCCGAATCTAGACTTCACCACGGCCTACAAAAATATCATGGATCTGAGAACTCTGAAGGACTTGGCGCTGCATGACATCCTGACACAGGGTCACTTGTTTGTACACAGAGTTGACTTTCCATCTTCAGTTCAGATACATTTATTGACCAAAATGGCAGACACTGAGTACAGACTCTCGGTTGGCACCAGTGAGAAGATACAGCTGAGCTCCCTCACTGCTGCATTTCAAGTCACCAGAGACCTGATAGTGGCTGAGGCCTAGACCCTGCACGGCCTGATGGCCCTGCCTCAGGCCCATCGGGAGCTGGAGGACAGGGGATGTGCTGCCCTGTGCCACGGGGTAAAACCAGTCACAGAAGTCTCTCTATGCAGGGAATTTGGTAGTGTTCTCTGTGGCTGCTTGGAGCAGGGGTCTACAGAGCAACTTCAGTTTGTAACTATCCACACTGCTTGCTTTTTTGTTTGGTTTTGTTTTTCAAGACAGAGTCTCTCTGTTAGCTTTGGCTGTCCTGGACTCGCTATGTAGACCAGGCTGGCCTCGAACTCACATTGATCCACCTGTCTCTGCCTCCTGAGTGCTAGGATTAAAGGTGTGCGCCACCACGCTCAGCCCACTGCTTGTCTTTTATAGGTTAAATAAATCTCTGCCACCCCCCCCCCCCAGGGAAAGGGGCCTTACCTCAGTTTTGCAGCAGTGTTCAAATTGAATATGCTTTAATATCTTCCAATTTGAGCTCAACATCTCCAGGCCCAAGCTTCTGAGCCCGCCCTTCTCACTTGCTGCATCTACTTTAAGTGGGTGCTAGCAGATTTCCAATCAAATATTCTCTGGAAACATGCCTGTAACCTCAGGACTCAGGAGGCAGAGGCAGAATTATCAGCCAGTTGCAGGCCAGCCTAGTGAGACTCTGTCTCAGAAAGAAAGCACTGGCCTTTCTCTGTTGAAAGGCTTACCATCAGGTTCCAAATTCTGTTGTGACAACAGGAAAGAAATTGCGATGACGCAGTTAGCCTTTGTGGCCAGTGGCTGTGTTAAGCCTCACTTGCTGGGGGAGTGATGGGACCTGTAAGTGTTCTGTCTGTGCTGCTGGGCTGGATCTATACCAAGTTCTTCACAGAACAAAGCATGTGCCCAGGGTTCTAATTTATGCTGCCCTCTCCACCTCCATTTCTTTTAAGGCTAGTGCCATAGAACAAACTCTCCTTAGAGGCCAATCTTTATAAAGCTGTTAGACTGCTACTGACAGGCGTCTGGGCAGTGGCACAGAGCATGCGTGTTCACTTGGGACCAAACTCCCTTGGGGCTAGGTGATGGGCCACTGCTACTGACAGTGGAGGGTACCCGGTGCACCATGAGTGACCTGTTCACATTAGCTGTGTGCATTAGCTGTCTGAGGTGGAGATGTTTTCATCTGTGCTGTCAAGGGGAAATCTATGGCTAAGCTGCCAACTGGTATCCTGCCTTCCCTTTGTGCTTGTTCTAAAATGCGATTTTTTTCCTAATTAAAAAAAAAAAAAAAAAAAAAAAAAAAAAAAAAAAAAAAGGACAAGGGGGGGAAAAAAAAGAAAGCTGTGATTAGTTTTATGTATCAACTTGCTTATATAACACCTTGTTTTCCAGTCAAATACCAATCTAAATGTCGCATTGAGAATATTTTGTAAATGTAGTTAGTGAATATAATTAAGTATAGGAAATTATTTTTAGTATTGTAGGGGAGGCCTCAATCACTGGATTGGTTATGAGCTACGGTTACTTTTAGCATCCATTCTAGTGGCACTGAGACACTGATAATCTGTGGCCTGATGTGGCAGCAGAGATAGAAAAAAATATTGGTAATGGCCACTCCTGTTATTAAATATTTGTGAGAGGAAAGGCGCTGAATTTCAAATACTATGTATTTAAGAACTTAAAGTATACCTGTCAAATGAGCACGATGAGATTGGCTGTGTGACCTTATTTTATATGCTCATTTGAGTGGTTTTCCAGGTGCCCAGATTTTTAGTCAAATGTCATTGTTAGGTTTGTCTGTGAAGAGATTTCTAGATGAGGTTAATACTTGAATCAATTGAATGTAAAGCAAATTATTTTTCTCAGTGTGAAGGGTTACCATCTGATGATTTATTGATGTTCTGATTACATAAAAAGTTGAAGAAGGGAAATTTATTCCTTCTTTACTTGGCAGCTGAGCTAAAACATCTGTATCATGCACCAAAACTGTGTTTTTGCCAGCTGCTCATATTATAATCCAGGTGAAAAATTTACACATAACACGTATAAAGTATAGTTAGAGTCCTTTATGAGCTGACAATCAAGAGTATGCTCTTGCCCCAAGAACTCTCAGCATCAAAGCTAAGGGTTAAAGCACTTTAAAATGTAAACCTACAAACCACATAATAGCATTTTCAGGTGTAGATCAGGGGAACCTTGCAGCACGTGTTTTGGCAGAACACATTAGTTGTTTTGTTATTCATCTGGACCATGGTTAGGGCCATGGAAAGTCCCAACTATGTGACCCTTTGAGGTGGTAAAGCATCAGAGCAGATACAAATTGAAGTCAGGATAAGATCAGGACAAAATGTCATCACCTCAGTCATGTCACTCTATTCTGGAAGGAATAGAAAGAAAACTTGATAAGAGCCTATGGAGCACAGTTTCATGAGAACGGCCTGACACAAGCTAGGCAAGTGCCACCAATGCTGGTTTGACTGTGACCTATGTCAGAGTTGGCTTCCAAACTAGGGCTATGAATCAGGTGGAAGCTTCCATGAAAACGGAGCTGTCTCATTAAACTGAGATCGCTGCTTTTCCCCATTTGGTTCTGTTCCTCGGAAGTCATCATGTACATCTGATCAAGCTGCTGGAGCCAGGACAACGTTCTCCCATGGCTACTGAAGAGGAACTGGCTGTTCTCTATGAGGGTTGGATGGATATTTGATTACAAAGTTTTAGAATGGTTTCTTGTATCATGTGGTCATCCAGAATCCCATCCTTCTGGGCAATGGCTGGGCTCATGCGAACATCTCAGAACAGCCAGAGAGAAAGCAGAGGGTGTAGCAAGGTTCTTGGCTGGATCTGAAGCATAAGCTCCTATGGATTCACAGGAGCTATTGCTTCAGTCTTGTCATTTCGTTTAGTAAAAGCAGCTCCACTTATAAAGGACTACTTTTATATTCCCTGTATCTGGAAGTAAAGTGAATATTTCCATACAATATGGTTGGTTGCTTGTATAAGGTAACACCAGATGACACTCCAACTCCCCTTGTTAAACCAACAGATTATATTTCTAAAGCTAGCCACCAATGTTGATTCCCTTATTTGACCACTTCCTTATGTCTGACTAAATACCCAAGGTACAGCTATCAAATCATCAAGGCTCAGCAATCAAAATTCATCATTTGGCTACACTGACTAAGTAGTCCAATCAGGGCTTATCAACTTACTCTAGCACAGATTTCCCATTTTCTCCTTAAAAACCACTCTTGCAACTATACCTGTTGCTGTCTTTGTCTGGTCCAGAGGCACCCCCTGACCCCCCACACAATTTGTCCCTCTGGGATAATAAATCTCCTTTGTGCTGAGAATTTGGTGTCTGGCTGTGTTGGGCCAACTCCAGGACCCTACAATGGCTATTCAAGATGCTAGAATAAATGTCCATTTAGAGATCAGCCCTTAACAGGACATTTATATCAATTCCATCATGGCTCAGGGAACATCGCAGAAGAAATGGCAGAAAGTATCTAAGAGCTTGAAGACAGGGAGAAAAGATGCAAAAATGCTGTCTGTATCTGCTCTGATGCTTTATCATCTTAAAGGGTCACATAGTTGGGACTGATATCTTGGACATGGCTATCAGGAGCATTGTTCCTGAAGAAAATTAACTCTTCCTCCCTCAGCAGCCATGGATTTCCTGTTGCTTTTCCACTGAGGTAGGGATTTGTGAGCCCTTCCCTTTCTATGATGAAATGTTGACTATACTCTTGGGTTTTATTATCAATATTTTAAAGATAATATTGTCTCCCATGTTAGTTATTTTTCTATTGCTGTGATAAAACAAATGACCAAGGCAACTTACAGAATAATGAGTTTACTTGGGCTTAAGCTTCTAGAAGGACAAGAGCCATGAGGGTAGAGTGTAGGCATGGAATCTGCAGCAGAAACCAAGGGCTCACATCTTAAACCATAAGCATGAAACAGAGAAAGCAAACCAGGAATAGAGTGAGGCTTTGAACTGTCAAATCCCATCCCAATGTCATATTCATTAACCAAGACCAGTGCTCCTAATCCCCCTTAAGCAGTGCCACCATCAGGGGTCCAAGTATTCAAGCACCTGAGCCTGTAAGGGACATTCTTTTGTAAGCCACTACATACCCTCTTTTTTGGAATTTTTTTGTACAAAATTGTATTACTATGATCATTCAAACAATAACTATAAATCAAATTAATTACATTAATTGGTAAGTTAGTGCACATCTCAGGAAACATACATAGACAGACTTTCACTTTTTCTAACACAATGAAGACTTACTGGACTTACTAACTGGCAGCACAGAGTAGATGATTGTCTCTCATCTTGATGTGTTAGTGTAGCAACTTAAAATCAGAACATTCACTTTCAAATATTAAAACTACAATTACATGTAGCGTGGAATTGCTGGGGAAAAGTCTCTTCACTCACTCTCTCAAGTCATTTCTCTAGCACCCCCTTCTTAGTCGTTCTTTGTTGTTGTTGTTGGGGTTTTTGTTAGCTTGTGTTTTTTGTTTTTAGTTTGTTGTTTGTTTTTGAGACAGGGTTTCTTTGTGTAGCCTTGGCTGTCCTGGGCTTGATTTGTAGACTAGGCTGGCCTTGAACTCACAGATATCTACTTGCCTCTGCCTCCCCAAGTGCTGAAAACCACAAGCATTCACTACCACACCCAACTCTAAAGCTGAATTCTTTATCCGTGGACACTTAGACATATTCTTGCCTGCCCTCCTGAAGGTATCATTGGTTTCCCTGGGTTTCAGTGAGTCATCACAATTTGGAAAATCATCATTGCTGATATACTTCAATGGTAGACTTTTAAAAAAAGTTTTCTTTTCATTTATTTTTCTTTTTAATTATGTACATATGTGTATGCTTGCGTGTAGCTATGTTCATGTGAGTGCTGGAGTCCAGGGACGCCAGAGATGTTTTACCTGCCTAGAGGAGTTACATGCAGTTGTGAGCTACAGGGCAAATGTGGATGTTGGGACCCAAACTCGCGTCCCCTAGAAGGACTCTTAATGCTGAGCTATTCCATCAGCCCCAAAGTGGCAGAGCGCTTGGCTTAATATGTATGAGACTTGTTTGATCCCAACTACCACTAAAAATCAGAAAACACAATGATTTTGGAAATTGATGTCAACTCTGAAGAAGCTAGTCGAATGATTTGCTTGAAAATTTTTTCCACTTACTGTTTTTCCTATTTTAACATTTATGATACATTTAATTTTAACTTCAATCTTTTATTGTCCTTTTTCAGTTGGTTCATTTTATTATTGCTACTATTTTCCTACTTTCATGAAAATTCCCTTAAGCTTATCTTCCAAATTTTCTCTTGTACTTTTCATTTTTCTTAGCATACTACAATTTTAATAATTCTTTAATATCCTCAGAATATTCTTTCCTGTATATACTCTTATTCTGGTTTTATCCATAAAAGATTTTCTCTGATTTCATAGAGAATTTCAAGATAAAAAAGAAAAATCCTGTTTCAAGTACTGAATTTCTTTTCTTTCACCAATTGGAGTTCTTCTGTCTCTGCTGTACCAGATGTCTGCTAATGTTGCCTGTCTCTTGTTTTTTTTTCTTTTTTCTTTTATTGTTTTTGTTTTGTTTTGTTTCAGTCCTTGGGAGATGTTATTTTTATTCATTATTCAGAATTACATAAATGTGAAATGGTTGTAGCTCTTACAGAAGACCTGGGTTCAATTCCAAGCACCCACATGGCTCCTCACAACTGTCTGTAACTCCAGCTCCATGGTCTCTAACCCTTTTGCCAAAGGTGAATTTATGGCCATGGTACATATGCATGCATGCAGACAAAACACTCACATACATGAAATAAAAATAATAGATACTTAAAATCATCCGAAAACTTAAAATGGTAAAATGATTTATTTTTATTGATTAAATTTGCTCTTTGACAATTTGTAGATGTTCACAAGGGCTGGGTTTGTTCTCACCTTCCAGCTTCTGTTACACCTCCATTTCTAAAGATGAGTTCCCCACATTTATGCCCTTTTTGCTTTGCTTTATGACTCTCTGATTTTAACCAGGACAGTCTGTGTGTCATGGGTTTGGAACTGGCTAACCATTTTGACTGCCCCTTCTCCAGAATCTATCTGTTGCCAACAGTTCATCAGGAAAGGGTAGGGCCCCATGAGTCCCTTCCTGATCCATGACTGGCTATTGACAGGCCCAATCTTGTTGAGGCTGAGGGTAGGTAACTGAATCTGTGCACACACACACACACACACACACACACACACACACACACACACACACACACTGTGTGTGTGTGGTAATTATAGGAGACATGAATTTGAGAGAACATACAGAAAAGTTGGAATGGGGAAAGAGGGACGGATACAGTGAGATATATTGAACAAAAATAATCCAAGTATAGATGTGTGTACCTGTAATCTCAGCACTCAGGAGATGAAGAAAAGGGGATTGTCTTCAGACACAACTGTGAGAGTACCTTGGGATACATGAGACTATCCTTTAAAAAAGGAATATTGGCAATTCTTTAAAATAGATTATTTGAAAAGAATAAGAGGAATTTTGTGTAGGTCACATGCAATTTTGTCCTTTCAAAGATGAACACACACAAGTGAACAAGAGGGGAGGGGAGAGGGAGGGAGAGAGAGAGAACATGCAAAGATTATGAAACTCTGGGCATACTGAGATTGATGTTTTGGAATTCTACTTTCTAGAACCTGCTCTTAGAATTTGAAAATAACTGTCATATAGAAGAGGCTAGCTTTGGATACTAACAGAACTTCACTGAAGTGACAACTTGGATTTCATGTGCTTTCAATGCCTCACTAAGAAGGCTTCTGACTCTGAGCTCATCTTGGGAGGGAGGAGTGCTGATTAATCACATCTGTCTTCCAGGGACAGTGAGGGGAAGTATGATACGTGAGTCATGACTTATTAGTATCTGAAAATCTCTTGGTAATCTAATTATTAATGTGTTTACTTTCTGTCACCCTGCCACAAGGATATAGCTCCAGGGGCATATAGGCCCATCTCTTCTCTGACTGTGTGTGTGTGTGTGTGTGTGTGTGTGTGTGTGTGTGTGTATGTGTGTGTGTGTGTGGGTATGGGATGGTGGAGGGCGTCTCTTGGAGCAGGAATACAGGCAGTTGTGAGCCATCCAACATGGGATCTGAGATTCAAATTTGGGTCCTCTGAAAGAATAGTAAGTGCTCTTAACTGCTGAGCCATCTTTCTAGTTCCATTGACTCTTCTCTTTCTGCATCTTAAAAACTTAGGACAATCTCTAGGTTCATAACATACTAAAATATTTTCTGAATATATTTTCTTTTCACAAACATTTACTTGTGTGTGTGCCATAACACTGGTGTGGCATCACAGGACAACTATCCTGAATTGATTTTCTCCTTTCCCTACATGGGTCCCAGACACTGAACAACTCATCTGGCATGACAGCTTGTGTCTTCACCTGATACACCATTTCACTGACTCTATTCAATATATTTTCTATTTTTGATCTAGCATATGGCAATTTTAATGTCATTTAATGAAAGCCAATACTTTATAACTGTTCTAGTGTTGGGTATATGAGTCTTAATAAATATCAATTAAGTGACATAACAATACATGAAGTCACACTGTTCAGTTTATTTTAAAGAACTCAACAAAGAATCCTTAAATCCAAAATATGTACTATTATTAGCATTCTTGTCATTGCAGAACCAATCAGTAATTGGCTACTTTATTCCAAACTCCTTAATCAATGGTGGAAATATAAATATGAATAAAATTTCAACATTGCCTTCAGTAAGTTCAAAATTTTAAGGGGATTAGAGAGGGAATGAACTGTATGTTGCAATCCAATTTGATAAGTTTTTAAATAGGGGTCCACTTATGTTGATTCCAGTAATGCTAAAAAGAAGGAATATTTGACTTTACCCAAGTTAAGAAGAATCAGGGCTTAGGGAAGTTTTCATTCCAAAGTAGAGTTTTGAGGAATGAAAGCATTTTGGTGAAGGAAACTGCGTAGAAAAGAGGTAAAGAAATCAGGAAAAGTTAGTAGTAAGTCAGGAAGAAGTCCCAGAATTAACATCTGTTAGAGTTAGATCTGTTTGGTTCAATATGGCAGCCCTTAGCCTCACATGGTTGCTAAGCATTTGAAATATGGATCAAGATGTGCTGTAAAATATACACTTCAATTTTGATGAGTTAGTGGGCAGAGTGTAAATTCACCCACTCATAACTTTTCAGATTCTATTTTCATGGAAAATGCAAGTTGCCTAGGCTAACGTGTAGGGAGTCGGGTCTGCTGTTTCACAGTAGTGAATCAAATTTAAGAACATTTGTATTTCTAGGCTTCCAGTGGTAGGACTAGAAGGACTTGGGCTAAAGGAGCCTGAGACTCACTGGTGTCTGATACCTGTGATTTCCTGGTATCTGCCTACACAGGGAAAAGAATCATGGTGGCATTCTTGTCCATGCTGATTTTCATTTTGGTCCCTGAGTGCATGTTTCAGTAGGTTCTATTGCTGAGTTTAGTATTCAAGCTCTGAAGGAGTGTGAGAAATAGCAATTTCATTTCAGCAGTTGTAGATAAGTGTTCATAGGACCCCAGGTCCCACGAACCATCTTCAGATAAAGCTAAAGGTGAAGTATCTGCTGAAGAGAATTCTAGAAGAATTATGAAAAACACTCTAGAATAAAGAAGGTCCCATCCCCTACTTGTGGCTTACCAGAATTAAAATCACAAAAGTTGTTATATTACAGATTGTTGTTTACAGAAACCACATAATCCCCATCAAAATCTCTGTATTTACAGAAATAGAAAAAATTTCTAATAGTTTGCTTGGAAACAAAAAGATTTTGACTGGCCAAAGCAATCCCAAGCAGAAAGAACAATGCTCAAGGCATTATAATATCCTATCTCAAGTTATACTACAGAGTAAGGGTGACAAAGACCACTTTTACTGGCACCCCAATACCCCAAAAGTTGTGTAGACCAATGGACTAGAAAAAATATCCATAAATAAAACCATACAGCTATAGCCATCTAATTTTTGACAAACATCAAAATATACACTACATAAAAGCCTGCTCAATAAAAAGTACTGGAAAACTAGACACCTACATGAAGAAGAATGCAATTAGATCCATGTATCCCACCCTGCATAAACATAAATTAAAATCTATCAAAGATCTTAATATGAAGCTTGAAACTGCTAGAGAGAAACATACATAAAATACTTGAGTATGTTGACATAGACAAGCGTTTCTTGAAAATGACTCCAATACCACAGAAAAATAATTCCAATTGACAAATTGAAATACATGAAATTAAAATTCCTCTGCACAACAAAGGAAACAATGACCAGATTGAACACACAGCCTGTAAAGTGGGAGAAAATCTTTGCCAACTATATACACACCAGACAGGTCTAGAATATAGAAAGAACTAGAAATATCTAAAAAAAAAAAAAAAAAAAAAAAAAAAAAAAAAACCACCAAATCTTTCAACAAAAATAGGCCAATGATTTGGATAATTCTCAAAAGGAAGAAAACAAATGATGAGCATATATATATTTTTAAAGAGTTCAGCATCCTGAACCATCAAGGAAATTAAAATTAAAACCATTTTGAGATTCCATCTTACTCAAAAAAAAAAAAAAAAAAAAAAAAAAAAAAAACCGTAAGAAAACACATCTTAGTTCTTTGTGTGTGTTTGTCTATGTGTGTGTGTGTCCTCTGGAAGAGCAGCAAATGTTCTTAAGTGCTGAGGCACCTCCTCAGACCTCATTTTACTTTGTAAGCCATTGCTGTGGAGCTATGAGTTTTAAAGCAATTGAAACATCAATTTGTTGCCACTGATATTCCTTTACTGTGCAGCTTACCCAACCTTGGGAGAGTGAGAGCTTCTTTAGAATTTGATAGATTTTCTGGTATATCTCTCCTATATATTTCAAATTAGGCAGATCCTATGGCCTGACTTGAGTAAAAGATGTTTTATCCTAATTTTGTACACTTCTTTCCCAAATGTTAGAGTTATCCATGCTTTCAATGAGTTCTGGTTGCTTTTAGTAGAGAGTGGGATTTGAGTAGCAAAACTTAGATGCTTGAAACGGAGAATTGTCATTCTCTCAGTCACTGTTTCTTGGTCCTTTCAGAAGACATGTTAGGAAATACACACTTTAAAATGAGCACTCTCATGCTCATATACATGCCAAATTAAGGCTTTTTAGGCTTTTGTCTTTTGTCCAAGTGATACTATTGTGATTATATGTTTACATATTCCCACATATCTGTGAAAGTTTCAGGTGAATAAAGTTGATACTGGATTTTAAAAGTCACAGTAGCTGGTCAGTGGTGGTGCATGCTTTTAACCTTAGCACCTAGGAGTTAGAGGCAGGTTGACTTTGAGACCAGTCTGGTTTACAGAGTGAATTCCAGGGCCTCCAAGGCTACACAGAGAAACCCTGTGAAGAAGAAGAAGAAGAAGAAGAAGAAGAAGAAGAAGAAGAAGAAGAAGAAGAAGAAGAAGAAGAAGAAGAAGAAGAGAAGGAAAAGAAGAGGAGACGCAGTATCTGAAGTTAAGCAGCTGTTACCCTTGCTGTCCTCTGCTTGTTCTTGTGTAGCTGAGAAGAACGAAGCTTACCATGCTTTTCCATCTAGCTTTTCTTCTGATCCAACTATTGTCAAATACTCAGGCCTGCTTTATGTATAATCCCTATTTATGGTTATGTCAGGTACATTTTAAAATTCTGTACACACTTCATGTAATGTAACTTTAAAAACACAGTCACTCATTAGTTCTTATTAACCTACTGATCCATTTTTCATTCCTCTATAATAGTTTGTGATGACTTTATTTAGCTTTGATGTGACTATACTTAGCAGATGGAAATAAAGGTGGGGTTTTGTGTATGTTATGTTATTTATTTGAGACAGGGTTTCTCTGTGTAGTCATGGCTGTCCTGGAACTCTATAGACTAGGCTGACTTCAAACTTAGAGACCTACCTGCCTCTGCCTCCTGAGTACTGGGATTAAAGGCATGAGCCACGACTGCCCAGAAGAAATAAAGTTTTTATTAAATAGAACTAATAGTAAAGTGGACAAACCTTAAGCTTATAGCTTAATATTTTTTTCCAAGACAGGGCTTCTCTGTGTAGCCCTGGCTATTCTGGACTCACTTTGTAGACCAGGCTGGCCTCAAGCTCAGAGATCCACCTGCCTCTGCCGCCCAAGTGCTTGGATTACAGGTGTGTGCCTAGCTTGATAATTTTTTGCCTTTGTGTATTCATGTAACTTGTCGTTATAGATATTAACTTCATACTTTTTATATCAACTTTTTAAGCTCTGTAGATTGCTTTTTTTGGTATCTATTGCACACACACACACATACATATACACATTTTCAGAGTGGTGTGGCTTTTCTATTTTTATTTTTTTTGATTTATTTATTATGTACAGTGTTCTGTCTGTATGTTTGCTTGCATGCCAGAAGGGGCACCAGATTATCATTATAGATGGTTGTGAGCCACCATGTGGCTGCTGGGAATTGAACTCAGGACCTCTGGAAGAGCAACCAGTGCTCTTAACCTCTGAGCTATCTCTCCAGCCCCAAGTATGGCTTTTTTAAAAAAGTGGCTAACAGTCATAAAATCTTTGGTATATATGTTCATGCCCCATAAGACGTTCATTTGAATCCAAAAACAAAACAAAACAAAACAAAACTGAAAATGGACTGGAATTCAATTTTGGCCTCTTTTAAATGTCCATCTACTGTGTGATGAGAGCAATGTAAGTGTGTGTGTGTGTGTGTGTGTGTGTGTGCACGCGCGCGTGCGTGTGTGTGCTGTTGTTGTCTGTAACAGAATGACTTAATTGTCCCATAATTCTTCACTGTAGGGTGGAAAAATAATAGTCTAGATAAATGTGTTTGCACCATGTAGGTAGGGTAGTTGTTTATTAATTTATTTTTTTAAAAATTATTTATTTTATGTATGTGAGTGCTCTGTTTTCATGCACACCAGAAGAGGTAATCAGATTCCATTACAGATGGTTATGAACCACCATTGCTGGGAATTGAATTCAGGACCTCTGAAGGAAAAGACAGTGCTCTTGCTGCTGAGCCATCTCTCTATCCCAGTTGTTTATCTTTTTTAACATGTGAGAGGAGGGTCACATGATTACAGACCACTTACAAAAGAATTAACAATGGGTCTGATGTGTCTGGCTCTGTAGTCACTTTGTTCAGCATCTCTTTTTGCCTGTCATCTTACTGATTCTGTTAATGTTTATGTTCTCTCTTCTTCAAATTGCTTCCATTATATTTAAAAAGTTTTTATTTACTTATGTGTATGGATGCTTTGCCTGCATGTACACCTATGCACAGTGAATGTGCCTGGTACCCACAGAGGCCAGAAGAGGATCAGATTCCCTGGGACTGAAGTTACAGATGGTTATGAGCCATCATGTCTGTGCTGGTAAGTGAACTTGGATTCTCTGGAAGATCAGAGCTCTTAACTGCTGAGTCATCTCTCCAGCCCCAATATAGTCTAACATGTTTAGTGCAATAGTTCTGTGAGACAGGACAGCCTTAAAAATCTGTTTAAGGATGAAATGTGACACAAAATGGAAATTAAGAATCTATGTATAGACCAGATAGTCTGCCGAAGACTCTGCTGTGATGAGCTTTTCAGAAGCTGCACAGATGACGAGGCCTCCGAGTGTCTCCTGGTACCCTTTCAGAATTATTTGCATTTTATTTATTTATTTATTTATTTATTTTAAAGAGAAAAACATTATATCACCCGTGTTAGTTTCCTAGGTCAGCTGCAATGAAGTGACTTAGAAATTCTTGTCTCATACTTACGGAGGCAAAAATACGCAGTGACGGTTTTGGGGTCATGTTTGGTCTGTAGGCTAGAGGACCTTACCTTGCCGTTTCGAGCTTCTGAAGTCTTAGGTTTAAAACTTTTGTTCATGGTAACATAACTCCAGTCTTCACATAGTCTTCCTTATGTGTGCTTGTGGAAGACACATGTTAGTATCGGGTGTCTTCTTTAATTGTTCTCTACCTTATTTTTTGAGACAGTCTCACACTGACTGAACCTGGATCTCAATGATTCAGCCTCATTGGCCAGCAAGTGCCAGTGACCCGCCTGCCTCTATCTACCTGTTGCTGGGATTGCAAGCATGTGTTGCCACACCCAGCTTCTTAGTGAATTCTGGGTGACTTAACTTGGTTCCCAATGCTTGTTTGGCAAGTACTTTATAGACCGAACCATTTCCTAGCTGTAACCTTTCTTTTGTATTTGTCTGTGTTTGTGGCTAATTTCCCACTTTCATAAAGATATCAGTGGATTAGCCCTTTCCCTGGGGAAGTCATCTTAACTTTATTATATCTGCAAAGGCCTTACTTTATTGGGGTACAGGATATCAGCATAGTTCTTTGGCAGGATACTTAACTCAATCCATAATATTATCCTTGGAATCTTTGACTCATGATCTCAAACCCTGTGCCCCGCCATCAACCCTGAACTCTGACATAGAAGAATCTACTTTATGGAGGTCAGAGGGGATCAGCAGACATTGGTCAGATATCTGGATCTCTATGATCACATAAAACAGGACAACGTGTAAGGACCAGACAAACTCCATTTTGCAAAAGAAACTCCATTTTTGTGTTAAACCTAGCCAAAGGCTGAACCCAGATTTCAGGAAAACCACAAAGTAGTCTAAACAGAAAAATTTCCCTAGCAACACAATCAGCTCACCTTGGGAAAGTCCAAATATACTTTCCGCTGGTCAAGGTGACCAGCAAGTGGTCTGGCACATAGCAACAACCAATTAGGAGAAGCCACGCCAAAGTTCCTAATGCCCCCATGACTGCTTCAACCAATCTTTTCTATAGGTCAACTTGCCCCTACACCTATTACCCAACCATGAAACACCAAGACTTGTAACTCCTTCCTTGCAACTTTTCTGCCCAAATGTCATCAAATCACATACTATAAAACCCATTTATTTGTCTAAAAGCTATAAAAACCCCTTTCAATTGAGACTCGGGGCCACTTCCCTGCATTTACTATGTCAGTGCATAGGAGGTGTGGCCCAGGCTCTAACATGCAATGAAGACTTCCATGTGATTGCATTTGGACTCATCTCTTAATGTGATCTGTTTGGTGAGTGTCTCAAAATTTGGGCATAACAAACAGAACTGAGTCAAAAACTGTGAAGTTATGAGTAAAACATGAGTTGGGTCATCTATCTCTGAGTAACATGGGATAAAGTAGATTTTCAAGATACATCCCAACTTCATGCAGCATAGATTTGACTCAACATGTTCACATAATCTCATCAATAATGACTTAAACGCAAGAAAACTCAGTCTGTGTGCTAGCAATGGCTGATGGTCATGCTGCCCGATTTTTCCTCTCTGGTCTTTTTTTGAACACACTGTGGCTCAACTTCCTCTTTTAACAGACTGGGTTGGTTTCTCTTCTTTTTGCTTCTGATCTGGTTTACATTTAGTCTTCCTTCCAGCTGGAGGTCAAAGAGTGACACTATAGAAGCAAAAACCAACTATTCCAGTTCTATATTAAGAAAGAAAATTTTAATAAAAGAGAAGTTACATGTTTTTAAAAAACAGGTATCAAGGAAAAGCCACAGAGTAGACATGTATTTTTTAAAAAATGAATCTCAAAACAAGAATAAAACCAAATAAAAAAAACAAATATAAAAAATCTTATGAAAACACTCATTTAAAATGAGAAAAAAATTTTCTGAGTCATCAGAAAAAAGTGGACAAAGCATAAAAAGAAAGTAAGTACAATATATGTTTCCTCCCAACACTAGCAATGGACATTTTTATTCTAGGTTTTGTGGTATAATCAATGGTGCTAGGAATAGGGTCCTGGTTAATCTTTGGACTGGTTTATGCTTGCTTATTTTTCCAGCATAAGTTCTCAACAGTAAATCAGTGAGTTATTTATGCATAATTGGTAACCTGTTGTCTGGACAGGCTGGATCAATACTCCTCAGCAGTTTTTGAGAACATGTTTCCTAGTACGTTTGACAACAAGAAATAGAAGAAGAAAACAAATTCTTACCAGATTTAAAATTTGGTATCTTTAACAAACTTCCCCCCACCCCAAATCTGTCAAGAGTTCCTGCAATTACAGACTGAATTGCAAGTATCATCTTGTAGTTATGGGGTTTTAAGGCTGAGCAAGCAACAGTTAAGACTTCTTTCCAATTCATGCAAGATAATGTTGTTAATGATCCTCCAGGAAGCAGTGATGTTATGGTTTTTTTTTTTTTTTTTTTTTTTTTTTTGCCAGTAGACAGCTATGAGCAAGATATCCCAAACTGAAAGAGAAAAGCCCAACCAAGGGTGACCATGTCAAAGAGAACCTACATTTGCATTGGTTAATAGCATCCACCAGTCCAGCCATTGTAAGAAGATAGTGACAGCAATAATCCTTCTAAAGATGTGAATTCCAGACACCAGACCCAGGACCTTGTGTTGGGCACCCACTCCAGTGAGCAATAAGCCCACTAGTGGAAGTTTCTCCTTTTCCTGGAAGTCCCCAGGAATTTTCTCCCGAATGTAATTTAAAAATATTTTAGTTAGCTGGGCACAGTGGCATGTATCTATAATCTCAGTACTCAGGGAGACAGAGGCAGGTAGATTCTGTGAGTTTAAGGCTGGCCTAGTCTACAAAATGAGTCCAGGACAGCCAAGGCTACACAGAGAAACCCTGTGTCAGAAAAAAATGTTTTAGTCAAATCTCTTCCTATGAAACTATATTTTTCAATTACCAGCCTTAAACTTTCTTTTATGCTTCTAAAATTATTTATGTATGCTTCTAATCCTTTTGTGATTTTTCTCATATATTTCTATCCTTAACTTATTTGGATATATTGTTCAAAATACAAAGTCTTAACTTAGGGCAGCCAGTTGTCCCACTAGTCTACTTTTTTATCCACTGGAAATTAGATACTAGAATTTATTTATTTATACCCATTTGCTTTGATTTACTTATTCCTAAGATCTATTATTTCACTGGCACCATTCTGTTTTAAATTATATAACTTTATCACAACTGGCACTATCTCAGAAAACTGGGAATAAGGCTTTCTCAAGACCCAGCTACTCCTTGGAATATACCCAGAAGATGGCCCAGCACACAACAAGAACATTTTCTCAACCATGTTCATAGCAGCCTTATTCATAATAGCCAGAACATGGAAACAGCCTAAATGTCCCTCAGTAGAAGAATGGATAAAGAAACTGTGGTACATTTACACTATGGAATACTACTCAGCTATTAAAAACAAGGAATTCCTGAAATTTGTGGACAAATGGATTGAACTAGAAATGATCATACTGAGTGAGTTAGAGCAGAAAGAATCAAATGGTATATACTCACTTATATCTGCACACCAGCCCAAGGGGGCATGTCCCATGAAAGTCTTCACTTACCAGGAAAGTGGGACAGAGGGGAAGACTTCCTATTGGGACTCCAGGTGAGAGAAGCAAGGGAGAATGGGGAAATAGAAGGATCCAGAGGATCCTAGAAACCTACAAGAAGAACATTATGATGGGTGGATCTGGGCCCAGGGGTCCTGTTCAAATTATGGCACCAGCCAAGGAGGATACAGGCAGTAAACTTCGAATCCCTACCCAGATCTAGCCAATGGACAGGACATTCTCCACCGTTGAGTGGAGAGTGGGGTCTGACTTTCACACAAACTCTGGTGCCTCATTTTTGACCATGTCCCCTTGATGGGGAGGCCTGGTGGCACTCAGAGGAAGGATAGCAGGCTACCAAGAAGAGACTTGATACCCTATGAGCATACACAGGGGGAGGAGGTCCCCCTCAGTCACAGTCATAGGGGAGGGGAGTAAGGGGAAAATGGGAGGGAGGGAGGAATGGGCGGATACAGGGAGGGGATAACAATTAGATGTAGTATGAATAAATAATAAAATATATATTAAAAAATACCCATGTGACCTGTGGATAGAAATGATAACCCTCAACTCCACTCATCTTCAAATACCAGGAAAAAAAGCAAGCACTTGCCTGCAGCAATGTTTCACACTTCTTATCCCAGCATTTGGAAGTCTGAGGCCATGAGTTTGAGGTCAACTGAGTTTCCCAGGCCATCTTGGGCTACTTACCAAGAGCCTGTCTCAGAAAACTCAAATTTAGCCAGCCAGACTAACATTAACAACAAACTTCCCAAGAATTACTTGTTCCTGTTAAAGCCTTAAAATGGTTGTTTTGTTAAACAGCCATGCTTGTTTGAAAGGCCCCTGACTCTTCTATACTTAGACGTAATGGTCAATTATACAGCAACAGAAAGGCTAGATGATAGGAGAAAACATACCAACTCAGGAAAGTAGCTGGGTTTCAAACTGGACCGTGTCATTTGCCAGCTGTGAGCTGCTGGCACAATGATGATTTTTGTTTTTGTTTTTTTTTGGTTTTTCGAGACAGAGTTTCTCTGTGTAACCGTAGCTGTTCTGGACTCACTTTGTAGACCAGGGTGGCCTTGAGAACTCACAGCAATCCACCTGCCTCTGCCTCCTGAGTGCTGGAGGCTACAATGATGAACCTTTAAGAATCCTAGTTCATGACTCTAGGATAAGCAGATAAGCAGGGCTTTGTTACACAGAGAAACCATCCTGTCTCAAAAACAAACAAAAAAAAAAAAAAAAAAACAAAAACAAAAAAAAAAAAAAAAAGAAAAGAAAAGAAAAACAAGGGCCAAAAAGATAAAAACCTCTAAAACAAACAAACAAACAAACAATCTTAGTTCAGCAACTGGTAAAGATAGAGGGATAATAACATTGTGCCTATCTCCTAGGTCAATAAAAAGGATTAGATGGGGAAAAAAACGTATTTACCGAAACAGAGATTATTACTGTTAGCAGAAGGGCCTTCAGCTCTGATCTAGGGCCTGCTGCAGTATCCTTCTGCTCACATCAGCTCATTTGACTCATAGAAGTCTTGAGTCACTGGTGATCATATGGCTTCTGTGGCATTGAATTATATGATGATTTAATAAGATATGGCGATATAATGGATATTAAGTGAACTTGAACATTGATTTTTTTTTTAAAAACTAAGCACATCATTAAAACACTTTTTGTATTCTTAAGTATGAAATACTTTTCAATAATGGTTTAGGGCAGCAATATTTTTAAACATCTGAACATTTAGCTTTTAATATATAGAAATAGGACTATGTGGTTCACGGTAAGTGCCTAGTCTATAAAATAAAATCCCCCACTATGTGGTATGTTTGTACTTTAACTTAGCCATTTTCAATTGAGTTAACAGAATTTGATTTCTATTACATTTTACATGGCTTTTTATTGGAAAATTAGTAAGTTGACTGTTTTCTTATTAAGTCTAGTCACAGACAAAAGCTGACATTAAACTATCAGGAGGGGAAATAATCTTAGCCAAACATTCAGCAAGGCAAGTGTTCTCTAAAGTATTGCTACTAGTGGCCAACGCCGGCAGCCATTTTGGAAGGAAGGACTTAAAACAATGTAAAGAAATAACTAAGTATCAAAAGGTAAACAATGTAGGTTAATTCTGAGCAGACAGGTGATGAGCTTTTTAAAAAAATACAAGGATATGTTTGGACAGAACAAGAATGTTATGTGAAAAGTCCTTGCTTGGTTTGGGGGTAACTCTGTGCTACAGCACCTGCTTAGCACAGACATAGTTCTGATGCCATCATTAATAAAATCATTAGCAGAGATATTACCTCTCAGTGCTAAGAGTAAGAATAATGAAAAACAAGTTTAAAAACTAATTTTTTGGATATTTGAGAAAAGGTTTCTTTGTGTAGCCTTGGCTGTACTGGAACTTACTTGGTAAACCAGGCTGGACTCGACCTCAGAGATCTGCCTGCCTCTGAGACCTCTGCCTCCCAAGTTCTGAGATTAAAAGTGGTGTGCCACAACCACCTGACTGCAAACTAAATCTTATTACAAATTTTCACATATTCACTGATACATAAGACTGAATCTGAGCTCAGGGGGCAGGGGTTAGGGATGCTAACTAGCCATAGAGCAAGATCCTCTTTTGATTTACACACAAAGACTGTATACAGATCTGTCTTGAAAATTCAGAAGCTGTCAGTGAAACTCATTTAGGATATTGAATTTCCTGCATAATATACAATATTTTACTCCTATATTTATGCTCTATGTGAGCAGAGGATGTAGCTGAAGAGGCCTTTCTTCTTGATTTTTTTTTTTTTTTGTGGTTTTTTTTCGTTTTTTTTTTGGGTTTCTCTGTGTAGCATTGGCTGTTCTGGACTTACTTTGTAGACCAGGCTGGCCTCAAACTCACAGCAATCTGTCTGCCTCTGCCTCCCGAGTGCTGGGAGTAAAGGAGTGCGACACCATGCCCAGCCTTTCTTCTTGATTTTATTTATTTTTATTTTAAAATTTTATTTAATTAATTTACTCAGATTACATGTCAATTGTTATCCCTTCCTTTACATCCTCCCATTCTTCCCCTCCCTCCTGCTTTCACCCGATTCCCCTGCCCTAGGTTCTTCTTGATTTTAATGAGAAGATTCTAGAAAACTCTGGAGAATTTGGCAGGAGCCATATAGTGAACTCTAGCCAGGTGTGGTGGCTCACAGCTATAATCCCAGCACTTGGGGAAGCAGAGGCATGCAGATCTCTGTGAATTTGAGATCAGACTGGTCTACAAAGCCTAGGACAGCCAAGGCTACACAGAGAAACCCTGCCTGGGGAAAAACAAACAAACAAACAAACAAAGAATAACAAAACCTCCCCCACAAACAAAACAAACCAAACAAAAAACCCACCCAACTACACAATACTTTCTGTTTTTATGTTTCTTGTGTTATCTGTTTTGTCTCAAAAAAACCCAGCAAATTTCTTAGCCATGTGAATATGCAATTCTTTTCTTCGATTAGAGAGAAATGCTTTGTTCATGTGGTTTGGAAAGGCTCCCTTTCCTGGTTGTTTTCAGAGTGGGAGGCATTCCATTCTGAAGGTCAGAGAAGTCATGACACATTATGCATTAGCTCATCATCATCTTACACACAGTCAGCTCAGAAGATATGATGCAGGCAGCATGGTCATGATGTTCTGTGATAGAACAGGTGGGATCAGTATGAAGTCAATCATTAGTCATCATATTTTCTGGAAGAGTCAGTAGAGAAAAAGTTTAGAGTGAAATGGAATACAGGCTTATAACTCGCTTCCGTCCTTCATAAGGGAGGATGATGCTCTTCAGTAAGCTTGTTCACTGACAAGGCTCACAATAGCTTGGCTCTTGTGCTAAGTGCAATTAGAAAAGACTATAAAGAGAACACATGGTTTTTGAAGCCTTTTTCTTTTTCTTTTTTGGAAATTACTTATGTTAAAATGTATAAAGATGTTTTGTACAAATGTACAAACACTTTGTTTTATATGATTAAAAAATCTGATGGAGAAGGGCATAGAGACAGTGGTGGTAATGGGTAATGTGGAGAGCTAAGTAGTTAAGGAACACAGGGAAATAATGAGTGCTCTGAATGGCGGGGTCACTGGGAAAGAGTGGAAATCACCTCACCTGGGAAACTCAGCCCAATGTCACTAGTATGCATAAAGGCAAAAAGATAATTTAACTCACCATGGAATTGATGGATGAAGATTCTAAAGATTCTGCAAGCGGAGATGATTCAAAGAACAGGAGTCTGGTTAACAGACAAGACCCTGGAAATGCCATTGTGTTTGCTAATGGGAAATGACTTGTAAATTCAAACTCTGAATAGAGGTCATGTTTCAAAGGACTAAAACTATTTCAATACAAAAATCTACTTCTTTGAAGGCTAAAAATTGTTGGGATTGAATGATTGACTTAATATTCAAGGTTCCCATATCAGAAATGCAAATGGTTAGGAAAAACAATTCAAGGATGTATTAATTTGATTTTTAGCTTGTTCATGGTTTTGGATCAAAACTAGTTTTCACATCTAAAGAACTAACAGGGCAAACAAGAGCTAACACATTAGGGATTTGAAATTAAGGGTTTTTTTCTCATTTCCAATAAACATTTTTGGAGTGTTTTCCAGTTGGGGCTTAGACCCAGAAACCTTTAGTCACTGCCTGTTGGAGGGCAGTGGTGAGAGCTTGCATTACAAGCTTTCCTGGATCCTAATATAACATTCCTGGATTTCATAGTCTGGAGAGAAACTGTCAGCTTGGGGAGTCTACCAAACCATGAGGATGAAGAGAAAGGAGTATGGGTGTTGGAGACTGGGTGTTCCATTCTCTTGTGCTCTCTAAATAAAAAGTCTGATCCCCCAATTGTAATAATATGTAAGATATCTGGAAGTTTCTTATGTTCTTTACAGAGTCACTTTTAGTAATATAAAAATTTATTTGGGGGTAGAAATTAGGCAGAAAACAGAGTATCACAAGGCCTTTTCCCTTTGGTCTCCTATCCAGTCTTTGCTGGCACAGCAGTTAGTGTGGACAGTGTTGGATGGGAAGCTCTTTTGCCTTTCTCTCCTCTCTCTCTCTCTCTCTCTCTCTCTCTCTCTCTCTCTCTCTCTCTCTCTCTCTCTCTCGCGCGCGCGCCTCCTAGACACGGCAGTTTGAGGGATGCACTAGAGCATCCCTGAGATTATTGTCAAATACCCACTCTTGTGAGGAAGTTAGGAAGTCAGCTTTGGTCTTTGAGACATCACCCTCTATTCAAAGCAGAAAGGGTTCCGGTGGATGTCTTTGACCAAGTGGCATGCAGTCCCAAACACACATGGCTCTCAGAACCCCAGCCCACATTAGGCTTCTTTTCTTTTTCCCTCCACATTCTTCCTCACTTCTCATCAACTAAGAATTTAGCCTTCTCTGCTTTCCCAATATTTCTGACAGGGGCTCAGTGCAGAACTCTCAATAGAAATGCTTCCTTGATGTCCAAAGACAAAACTTGCCTAATTAAAGATGGTTATTGGCCATGAAAATATCTGTGAAAATGAGCCCATAAAGCCTCTTGAATTTTAGCCCTGGGGCCACTGTGGGGCAAGGCTAGGAGACTTTAGAGGATCCCCCCCAACACACAAGGTTTCTGGAGTTTCGTCACCAGGTACCTCAAATCCTTTACTGAGTTTTTTATTCTAATGAGTGGGATTGACCTTGACTTGTGTAATTTTCAGGTATTTGGCCCTGAGGAACCTCTGAGGGTACTCAGGTTTAGTGAGCGAGATTAGCAAAACACCGGTGAGTTGGAAGCAAGCTCTTGAAGGTTTGCTTATTTTTCCTGCTTGTGGGTTACTCCTTTAATAAACCTTGAAGTCAACAAAACTCCCCACACGGTGGCTCTCTTGACTAAAGTTGGGCATTGAATGGTGAATTTTAAATAAGTAGTCCGGAGACTTGAAAACATTTTTTTTCCAGATTGAACTCGTTTCAAAATTTAAGTGGGAGGCAAAAGTGAGAATTTTAATGAGGTTCACCTTTGACTTGCAGAGAAGTAGAAGTCAAGAAAGCCACTGTAGACAATAGCTTTTGGCAAGCTTGCTAAAAAAAAAAGCAGCTCTGCTGGATTACCTTTTCTGTTCACTGCAGGCTCCTTGTGTGAGGGCCAGGGAAGGTGACCACTGAGCACAGAGTTCAGGCCTAAAGTAGCAGACAGATTTAACACAAATAGAAATGTCCCTTGTGTACAAGCAGTTTGTTGATAGTAGGCAATCTAAAGCTAGGAGGAAACTAAGAAGAAGCAGGCAGCTTAGGATCATTCAAATGCAGGATATAAGGAAAAAGTTTGATTCTTGGAAGAAGTATTAAACTTCCAAAAAAAGTGGTAATAACATTAAAAATGAGAAATACTATGCCTTGGAAAATGCATGCAGAACTAACAGGTTATTTAAACACTAGCCCCCGAAATATTCTAGTTAATTGTAATTTCCTCTAATTTTTTTGTGTGTACAAGATCCAAATAGTTAAAATGCACACTTATTGATGCTTCTATTTCCACTTGAAAAGAAAGACATTCAAGATCTCCTTGTGGACTGGAGATTTATGAATCTTCTGGAATTACTCAGGGCCCCAGGAGGTTCCCAGTGGATGTGGTCTTTCCTTATTGCTTTCTTCTCCTCATTTTATTTCTAGTTAAAAATATTAACTATTCCCAGGGAAGGGTTCCTGGTAGCAACCACCACCAAAAAAACTTGTGCTAGGAATCTTCCTGCATTTCAGTCTGCATTTCCCTAAACAGAATTCAACTGGTAAGAGAAATGTTAGAGACACACTTCTCACCTCACATTCTTAAAATTACAATTCTTGCAGGAGACACAGTGCCATGGTTTCAATTTTTAAAATCAGTAAGAGCCACAGAAAGTGCGAAACTGTGCAAACAAGGAAGGCAGAGATCCAAACACCAAGGACTAAGAAGAAAATGCTCTGCACTGAAATCTAAGTGAGGGGCTAAGAAGGTTCTGAGCACTGGGATATTCGTGGACATAGAATGCAAGAGGAGATGAATATGAACAGCGGGGTGATTTAGACAATGAATTGCCACAGTAAAAGCACCATTGCCAAACCTTCAGATTTACAGGCTGTGGTGAGAATGAAGCCAGTGGCAATTTTCAGCCTTTGCTTTGATGCATCTGCGGCCAAGCAGTTCAGCACCCACAGGCTGGACAGCGACACAGCTCTGCTTCCCGGTCTCATCCATCAATCTACTCAGAGACAGACTGTCAATGCAATCAGACTCATTAGATATTTACCGAAAATCCTCTAAGTCTTTCCTCTAAAACCGAAAACGACTTCTACATCTAATTGCCTATGTGGAAAAGAATACGCAAGAAATTAGGAGATCTAAATTAAATTTATTAATAGGAAAGCTTGATGGTACTTAATTCTAGAGATCAGAGTTGTTCGTGTGTGTGTGTGTGTGTGTGTGTGTGTAACATAAAAAGAAGCATAGACACAGTAAAAACATGACTTCACCACCCCCTAAATTCTATGAGTTCCTTGAGAAATGGGTGAAATTGAAAACCATCATAATGATTGGACTTCTTAAAAATTGGATTGTGTGAGTGAAAGGTGTTTTTCAGAAGCTGATGACTCCGGATCTTATCATCCTGGAGGACTGTACAAAATAGCTAGTATGTTCCTTGAGGGACTAAGGTGCTGACGTCTTTTACTGATACCGGATCATTACGTGACTGAAAAAAAAAAGGAAGTCATATCTTGAATAAAAATCGGAGTGCAACAGTGCAACCAAAATATTCTGTACTTGAAGGCAGTTGCAGACAGATGTTAACAAAGATTAGTCTTCAGATAGCTTTTTTTTTTTGTAAACTGCATATATAAATAGGAGAAGGCCAGTCACCTCTGTCAGCAGCAGCAGAAGCCGCATCTTCAGACGCAGCCTGAGACCTCCGAGCAGAGAAGGTGCCTCTGACTTCCGCAAGCTGTCAGATCCTCTCTCACAGAGGCCAGCAACCTAGGCTAGCCTTCTCCTTTCCCATCCTCCCTTCTTCCTTGACTTTCCCTCTTCTTCTTACTCACTAGCTTCTTCTCTGGGTGGACTTAAGTCCACTCTGCTCCCCCTCCCTTTGGCTGCTCGCCTACTCTGTCTTCTACATCTCTCTTGTCGCCCACTTCCTTCGGTGTCACGCTCCCTCCTAGTTCTGTACGTTTACAAAGTTTTGAGCGGAATTCTAGCCTCAGCAAACAAGTCCCCCCAGCTCCTCCAGCTAATTCCCGCGGCTTCTCTCCAGACACCAGCTCCAGTGAGTGATGCCTCTCGGGTTGTGATTCCAGCGCTGAAACTCGAAGGAGCCCTTTGCCCGCCATCCTATTTGGCAGCCAACCCTCTCCAAGCCGCGGTAAGAGTCTAATAGTATAAAGCGCGCTGTGTGTGTGTGTGTGTGTGTGTGTGTGTGTGTGTGTGTGTGTGTGTATTCTTACCATACTAACGGATTGACTACAGGCTCCTTCTCCGCGCTGGCAGCAGGATCAGTGTACGAGTTAACCTTTTTTAGTTCAAGGTCTGACAGTTACTGCGTGCTGGGCACACACCTAGCTATTTTTTTTCGAACTATACCAAGGGAGAAGTGGCTGGACTCGCCGGAGTGGCTAAGTGGTGTTCAACACAGGAAGCCGCAGCTTCGCTGCCGCCCCCAGCTCCCAGGAGTTTCTTGGGGTTAGAAGGTGGAAATCCAGGGGCGATCTCACTCACTGCGTGCCCTCTCTCCCCTTCTGCGCAGAATGGCACTGTGTAGCGGAGCGAGGCTGGCCCTGCTGGTCTACGGGATAATAATGCATAGCAGCGTCTCCTGTTCACCTGCTGCCGCCGGACTCAGCTTCCCTGGGATCAGGTAAGTGCTAGCCTAGGACGAGTTAGATCTTCCCTTCGCCAGACACCTCCTCCTGGTCGCCTCCCTGCAGTTCAGGATCGCCAGCTGCTAAGCTCCACTTCCTGCGCGCGCCCAGGGCATTTCTACAGCTTTTGGCTAGGTACCGGGTCCCTAGCAAAGTCAGGGCTGTCGGGGAGGCTCTAGTACAGGCAGACTCCCTCCCTCCTCACCAGTGAAGCCCAGGGACCCAAGTAAAAAGAGTGACTTTCCGACCATTGTAGAACCTTCCCTTCTCCAACTTGTACAAAACACGGGGACAGGGTGCGCCTGCCCTCCAGGCTTAGCTTCTTATACCTATTCTTAGGATGAGTTGGAGAACTTCAGTCCCCAGAGCAAAAGCCAGGGGTTGAGAGTGAAGCTCTCCCCACTTTGCTTTGTTCCTGCCAACTCCTGACTATTGGGGCGGGGTCTCCGGCTCCTCCGCCCTTCCTGTTGTCTCATTCGAATTTTTCCACCCCAAGAGCTCTTTCAAATGTATCCAGTTTCAACCAGAGTTTGAGCCCTCGGAGGTCTTGTGGGTGGAGGTGTTAGCCAGCCACCGTTAAGGAAAAGCTACTTGAGAGACAGACTGACTCTAGAAGGAGACAGAGAAGGAGGGGGAAGAAACAGATGCAAAGGAGGAAGAGAAAGCCAGCCGGCAGGAGGGGTTGGGAGGATAGTCTAGCTTACTTGAGGATGCAGAAAACCTGGCTTTTGTCTTGGCCTCTGGGTCTAATTGTGAGGCTCTGCCCGGATTCCCTATCGCAGACCCTGAACCTCCCACCCGTATGCATGCGGGACCCTGGAAATGCGTGGGGCCGCGTGGCGTGGGTGCGGAGTGGTACTCGGGGCAGCCAGGAGCACTCGGCATTGGCTCTTGCAGCCGCGCCCAAGAACCTCTGCCTTAGGGAGCATCTGCCAATTGATGTGTTGGCAGGTAGGAATACTAGTTTCTGTATCAGGATTCCGTCACGTGGGACAGGGCAGAGCAGAATGTGGCTGGAAAGATCCTGGTTCTGGGTCTGGAGTCTGGGCTGGGAGCAGACCCTGGGGGAAAAAGCTGGATGTGGGCGGTGCGGAGGAGCTCGTCTGGCTCCTCCTGGGAGTGCCGGAAGGCAGTCTAGCGGCCCAAGAACGACAAGACCCTGGCTAGAGAATGTTATTTGTCCCGATTGCATTCCGAGTCTCTCCAGGGACCCAACGCCACCTGGCTTTACATTTTCACCCTCTTCTCCAGTCCTCTGTTGGGCACGGAGGCGATAGGTGAGGAGACTGCGAGATTGCCGGACATCTATGGAATGTCAGTCCAAGTGGACCCCTATCCTTGCGCTCTGGGGTCGAGGTGGGATTCAGCCTTCCCGCCATCGCTAACAGATCAGCAGGAGCTCTTTTCTTTCACCTCCAGCTGGTCTCAATGTTCTGTGTGCCTAGCACTTTTCCTGGGTGATAGGCTCTGGAGCGCTCTGCCACACCACAGAATAAGCCAAACCAGCTAAGTTTAGGGGCATCTATTATTCATGTTCCTAGCAGATTCTCTCCAGCCCAAAATAGAAGCTGGAGGTTCTCTGTGACCTACATCTGCGCGGGGAAGGGCTCCCCTGGGCTGGGCGGATCAGATGGGGGTGGCGGCTGCTGGAGTTGGCCTCCTGCATCCTCTGCCTATCCACCTATCCCTTCCATTCCGCTCTGGGTCTCCCCGTCTTGGTTCTTATCACCTTTTAGGACCTTTCTCATGCGTGCTAAATACTACTTGGGGAAACCTAGGGCGCTAAGTGGGAAGAGAGCGGGCCTTTTCCTTGACCAGGTGTTAGGGTCTACAAGGTTATCCAATGCCTCTACGGGCGATCATTGATTCTCCTGAGGAGGTGTGAGCGAATTTCCTTGCGGAGTATGAATTGCTGCTGGCGTAGTTCCCTTACCTTGACCCTAGGACCATTCTGGAAGAAAGGCCAATTCTCCGTGGGGGACCATAACGAAGAAGGAAAATCAATGGGACCTGGCAGAACTGGGGGGGGGGGGTACTTTTAATAGCCCTCCTTTTGGCTGTCTCGCAGACCAGAAGATGAGACTTACGACCAGGACGGAAATCCGCTGCAAGACTTCTACGACTGGGACCCTCCGGGTGTGGGGAGCCCCGCCTCCGCGCTGCGTGACGCCTACGCCCTTTACTACCCGGCGGACCGGAGGTACAACCCGCTTGCTTGGCTTCCGCCTACGGCTTCGGTCTGACCTGATAGGAGAGACCCGGTAGGGACTCTAAAAGTAGAGTCCTTTCTATGAAAGTCCTCAAGCCTCCGTTCTCATGAGAGCCAGAGAAGATTAGCAGACAGAACCCAGTGGAGCTCAGGCCGCACCGCGGACTGAAAGCTCTGCTGCCCGAGCTGTGTCAGTGAGGTGTGCTCTCAGGCCACGGAAGTCATCCCAGAGGCCTGGACTAAATCCCATCCTTGATCCTTCCCCGGGAACTTCCCGAAGTTAACTTCCAAGTCCTGTGTCACCTTCCTTAAAGGCACAGCAGAGGAGCCTTGCATGTCACTTGAAGGGCCAAGGCAGTGAGTGACTCAGGTCGCATACTTTGTCTCCCTTTTAGAGACGTCGCCCATGAGATCCTTAATGAAGCCTACCGCAAAGTCCTGGACCAGCTGTCCGCCAGGAAGTACCTACAGTCGGTCGTGACCAGGGGTGTGGGGTAAGAGATTGTGAACGAGTTAACCTGCGAGTGATGCACACGCCCGCCCGGGTGGGTACCCAAGCAGAAAGCGCATGGGGAGGGCGGGGCAGATTCTACGTCTGTGCTCACCCACGTGCTCGAGGGTGTGTCTGCGTCATGGCAACGAAGTGGATACTCCCAGCTTTGGGCAGAGTTCTAGAAGTTTAAATTTCTTCTGAGTCAGAGACTCGGTGAGAAAAAGAGTGAGGAAATTGGGGGTGGGAAATTGGGGGTCAGATCCTTGTTGAGTGAGAACTAAGTCAAATCAGATACCCTCCTTCCCAGTCATTCAAAACCCTCACGGTTAGTGTGTGTGTGGTTTTGCCATAATTGAGAAGAGGAGCATTACATTTACTATAAAGGCAAACCAAAGGAACAAAGTCTCCAAATTCGGTTACTTAAAACAATTTTTGCTCACGCCAGAAAAAAAACCAGGGCTAAGGTCTTGCGTGAAGCCTTCGTCAGCAGAAGGCAACATTTTAATAAAGCCCAAGGGGAAGCCGATTACATTTTTAATCATGAATAATTCATGCGATGAAAAATATTGTCTACAGCCTGTCGCCTCATATCACTATCACGTTTTCAACTTAACACAACGCGAAGAGAGAGGCAAGCTGGTGTTTGCCTAGGTTTGTGGAATCAATAACCTGGCAGGAGCCAGGGAGGCTTTTAGGAACCCTTGTATGTCAGGTGGTGGAAAGATACAGATCCGTACAATATAGCTAGAGCCATGGATAGTGTAATGTTGAGAAGCAAGGTTTGGAGACAAGCTTGAAGAGCACAGATTCCCCGGGGTGCTTCAGAAAGATCTAGAAAGATCTGAAAGATCTAGTGCCAGGAAACTGTGGGTGGGAAGGAGGGACTCTGCAGTCTCCCTTACAGTATTCTGGCCAGCTGGGGCGAAGCAGAGGCGGGCTGCGCAGAGCTGCTAAGAGTCCAGCGCGCTCCCTGCGGGCTCCCTTGTGGGGGTGGGGCCCACTTGTTTTCCCTCACTAACTTAATGTGTCTCCTGCCCCGCCCCCTCTCCTTGCAGGGAGAACCTAGGCGGCGGCAAGGCGGACGACCGGGCGCGCATTACCAAACGCCACTCAGACGGCATCTTCACCGATAGCTACAGCCGCTACCGAAAACAAATGGCTGTCAAGAAATACTTGGCGGCTGTGCTAGGGAAAAGGTATAAACAGAGGGTTAAAAACAAAGGACGCCGAATAGCGTACTTGTAGCGATGAGTTTCCAGCTACCGTGTGTATAAAATGAAAAGTCGTTTTCAAATTGACTGACCAGTCATCGCTCATGTGTTCTTTCCAAACATGTATTTATGTATCAAGTAAAGCCATTAAATGACTATTTTGATAATAATATTGTTTTTCTTTTTACAAAGCACTAGAGAATGCACAGATATACTTTGTGGACCAATTATTGATATATATTATAAATAAATATATATATATTAAGAATATATATAAGTATAACAGAGAGCAATTCATAAGCGTGCACAAGGATGGAAAATTCGCCTGAACTGTTTATGTTTTTATAGAAAATGAATAGAAAAAAATAGACAATCATTGCTTTGAATATTACTCCTATTTTTGTAAACTGGAATTAAAGGATAGTATTTTTATCCACAACAGGCATACAAACACCAGTAAGAACCCTTTGTACAAAAACAATGCTACCCTGCTCCATGGGAATTCTGAGGTAACGACTTGGGGAATTGCTGAAGGGCTTTCTTTCGCTGTGAGTCTCTGGGGCTGGCTACTTCAGCTCCAACCTAACTACTAACTTCAAGTGGGCATTGTCCCTCTGGCTGCCGGGCAATTTTAACACTTTCGCTTTCGTTGATTATATTTTTATGTGTAATTGTCTCTTCTCAGACTCTCAGCCCAGAAAGAAATTTAACTAAACAACAGCTCGATCCAAATTATCCTTGTCCCCAGAATTCAAGTCATTTGCTGCAAGAAGAGTTGAGGAATTACAGAGCAGACAAGCTAAGAGAGAAAGCTCTCTTTTCTGTACTTCCGGATTCTCCAGGAACCGACTCTCCCAAGGCTAGGGCAATTGGAAACAAAGTGAAAGATATAGAGGCTATCGAAGAGGCAGAGCTTGCTGGCCAAGGGAGGACCCTGCAGAGGTTTGAGAACTGCTCCAGGTCTGAGAGTCTGGAGCAAGTCTAGACCCTCTGCAGATTCCACTGCCTGACAGATTGGGTGAGGGTATTGGAAATGAATGCAAAGTACAATGTGTTTTTCTCCAGTGCTGTCCATGCTTTTCATTGTGTGAAATGGCCAGGATCTTCCCCCTTGAGTCCTGATCTGCAGAAGCCACCCCTGTTCTGAGTGGTTTCTCTGGAGACCCCTACTTCCTGCCCTAGTCCTCTTGCATTGTTTAAGAATCATTTATTATTTTTCACTCACTTATCTTAAATTTGTGAACGCGATTTATTTTGTTGCTGTTGTTGGATGCAAGCAGTTACTGTGGAGTTTAGGAACCCTGTGTAGCTACCACAAAGTAATTATGCACTAAATATGAACCTTTTGTTTCTTGTTCATTGAGTTTGTAGGTAAAATGTATTTTTCTATATTATGGCTTATTGCTTAGTAAAATTTATTTCATAAAACCAATCTTTGTCATATTAGAATGTGTAGTGTTCCAATGTTGCTCAGTTTGACTAACTGATAAATCATTTAAACCCCATCTTCATATGTATGAGTACTATCTTATATCTGTGGTCAAGTGGGGTAAGGAAGACCCCCACACCCCACCCTTGTATCCGTGGCTAAAGAAAGCATGTCTGTTTGTTGTCAATTTCTTGAACATATATGGAACAATCTTTATCAAAAAAAAAAAAAAAAAAAAAAAAAAAAAGAACTTTCACCCAGCAACCAGATCAAGCAGCAACAAACCAGCCAGTCTCCCAAATTTTAGGCACAAATAATAATAATAAAACAAAACAAAACAAAACAAAACAAAAAAACCAAACCAAACCAAACCAACCAACCAACCAAACAAGACACATTAGTTTGTATAGTTTAAAGTTTAAAGGACTTTTCCTTTTTCCTGTACAGATTTGATTAGTATTAAGTCAGGCATCTAAGAAAACAGGACTATTTGCATTCCCAGGCGGGTGGATGGATGCTGCCCCGAGATCACATTGCAAACAAGAGAAAGCAGGCATTCAATCTTAGCCTGTGTCCAGCTACAGGACCAGTCTTTAATTCTGCAGTCTCCTCAGGCAATGTGACCCTGGATGCAGTTTGCGGCTTTAGTGCCTTTCTTTGCCTTTTAAATCGCCACAAATCACAGATGGCTATTTAGTGGCCCTACAATGCTGCAACACATCGGCTTGCGTTTTAGTCTTAATTATTTGTTTCTTGGATAATGGGTAGAGTTTTCTGTACTTGTGTCAGCTGTTAGTGGTGAAACAGGGCTCTAGTGAGCCTTTTATTTATGAAGTCTAACTTAGTGTTCACGTGGCTAGTGGCAAGCATTTTACAGTGATCACCCAATTTAATCTTTTGTATACTTTTTAGAAATGCCAAGAGCCTTACTAAACTGGAGCAGATTTATGGTATAGTAATGATATAGGTAGATGTTAGTCTTGAAGCTCTTATTTTGTGTGCAACTGATTATACAAACATATTAACCAAGCATTATTACACACATAATATCTATAACTAGGACTTTGATAACTGTTATATTAAGTGTGTAAAATTTGTATGAATAAATTTTTGTAAACAATCCACCTTGGTCTAATGTTTGGGGAAAAAGCACATTTAGGAGATAATAATTTTAACATATCTTAAAGTATTATATTTCTTTGGCAGCCATAAGATTTTTTTCATGTCTGGGATATATTTGCACACTTCATAACTGTTCCCTAATATCTGCTGATGGGGTATTGGACTCAGTTAAAACTTTAAAGTAGCTGCTCAGTCGGAGAAACCCGAGAAGACACTAAGCCCATAAACAGACAAGGGTGTTAGAGTGCACTACGCAGTCAGGGCAGTCCCTGTCTGCTGGTGTGTACATCCATAGCTTAGTCTTTAGAAAATCACCAGGCAGTGGTGGCAGATGACACTGAAGTGTTAGGAATACTTACAAAGTAACTATAGCTTAAAAAGTACCTGTCTACTAGCTAGATATTGACATAATTGTGTATAAAGCGATTTAGAAAAATCAGTTTGGAAATTATAGAGTGTGTTTAGAGATATACAAAGTTATATTGATTACTAAAATGTTTTCAGTAGAAGGATTGAAGACATGATTAATCAAAAAATTAACAAGAGTTTTAATTTGAAGCCTAAGAAAAACACACAAAGTTGTTTGTGGATAATACATGTTATTAGTTCAAATTAGAAAGATTTAAAAGAAAGCTTTCATATGAAAATACCATTTATTTCCCAGTGTATTTTCTTTGGTGTTCTCGTTTATTTCTAGGTTAAAGGTGCTTTGCGAATCACTAACAATAGTAGTTTGTACATCTAAGGCAAATTGCCAGATTTTCATCCTAAAATTAATGGGCTCAATTAATAAATCAATAAGCATGTCACAATACTATTTAAAGGCAGGCAAGAATTCAAAAATTATTCTTAGAGCATAGCTCAGCATTTTAGAATCATATATGAGGAGCCCAAATCTAGAATGTAGAAAACAAGAAAAGACTATAGTATAGTTAGTTTGTATCAGATTTTATCAGAAAGGAGATTTCCCCCCTTTATTTGTAATTTTTCCTACTTCTATGTCACAGTGTAGTGAATGGAGAAAGAATTTATTTGATTGAGGACTAATACAATAAATTGTCCAAATGAAAAAAAAAAAAAGCCCCAAACTTGGCTGACATCGAGTAAAGATGAGATATGAAATTTCACTTGGTGTATATTTTTTTAAATATGGGATAAATTAAGTTACAAGCCCTACTGGGAAGACTTGAGATAGTTGAGCTTTCAAGGGTTTAAAATATGTGCATTATTGTTTATTGCTTACTGGGAACAGAGAGATTCAATATAACTCATATCAAACCCCTGAAATGGGCAAGCATGCTGGCTAAAGTGCCTGACTGACAGCTAGTTGTGCTTTTCTACGACCATATCATTTTGGAGTCTTGTTAGTAATGCAAATTCTAGGGTTACACCATAAACAGTGAGCCTACATTAAAAAACTGCTACATTGATGTGCACTGAGTTTGAGACCACTTAGACTTAGAACTTGATAACATGGATAGACAGATAGATATTCAAGTTAGTAATTTTTCATATTAAATAAGCATCAGGTTATGTTCCTTGCATACAGTACTCAATAGAAAAGCCATATTACTCCCCACCAGCAGGATGGGGATTAGGTTCTTGGACAAGCACATTTCCTTTAAGTAATTAAGACTACTGCTAGTATTATTTTACATGAGTATTCTCACACACCACCCCCATTTCCAGTAGTTCCAGAAGGAAAATAATTTTCTAAATAGGGTCCTAGAACAGTCAATCCCATGATTGCAGGATCAGCCCTCTACTAAAGAGCCTGTGTGGCCAGCTAGTACTAATTATGGGGACAAGAAGTCAACTTTCAATTGTATTACATATCAGTTTGGTCTTAAGGGTTTTAATCCTCTGACCTGTTTACAAAATGCCTTTACCTGAAAGCTTCACTATGGCCTCAATCGACCATTTACACCAGTATAGCATCAGAAGCCATAATCAAGCTAGCAGTCTCCTCATCTACCCATTTCCTTGCCGATGCCCTTGGCCCTTCAGTCAGTTTTAGTTCTGCTGTATCCTGTCCTTCCAATGAGCTGTTACTGAGCGGCTTGCCACTGCTGTCACAGAGTTCAAGGTTCTTTGACTTACTTTTTGTGACTCTTTCTTTGTGACCCCTTTTCACATGAGACTTTTTTTTTTATGTTAAGTATAAGTATATAAGTATAAAATAGATGTATGCATCAAATATTTATAAAAATCATATATTTATTTTAGAACAATTCTTTGCTATACATATATTTTTACTACTTATAAAAGATGAAAGCAAATTTTTCATACTAATGAGCTGGGTGTGCTTATTTTACATAAAGAATTGAATAAACTGAATATTTGGTACTGCAGAATATCTTCAACCTTTAGCAGAGTTGACTGATAATTTATAGTTATTAATACTGAAAATGCTGTTTACAAAAATACATACTATAAAATGTCAGAAGTATGTTTACAGTCATTTCAGAAATTTCTGGAAATTATTGAGCCAAAATTTATTTACTTATTTAAAAAAATAATTTATTTAATTTTATTTTATGTGCATTGGGTTGAGGGTGTCAGATTCCTTGGAACTGGAGTTAGAGACAGTTATCAGTTGCCAGGTGGGTGCTGGGAAATTGAACCTGGGTCCCCTGGAAGGGTAGCTAGTCTTCTTAACTGCTAAGCCATCTCTCCAGCCTCTACTTACTGTTTTAAAAATGAAACTCAACTCAACCAGCAATTTTTAATATCAAACTCAATACAGTCTAAAGACTAATTTCATACTTGTTGAGGAATGAGTAGGAAATATTAAAAGTCTTTGTTTTTATAACTTAACCTTTATGCTTGTATAAAAAGGTAAAACTTTTTATGCATAATAACAACACTGAGTTCATAGCATAAAATGGTCTTGAGTCTGAGATGAGGTATTTAAGGCAGTATTTATTGGCACTGTGTGACAATGCACACAATGCAAAGTGCAAACGTTGTGTGTTCAGAACAAAGGTTGCCATGAAGTCATGTGAAACACTTCTAATTCATTGTTTATTTGAGCTTGAATTACTTAAATTTTTTTTTTTACTGTTGCCAGACCTTTTTCTAACACATTCTGTTACGTGACCCAGTGTGGAGTTACAACACACAGACTAAGTTTTTCTTAGAAGGATGGCTTATGAAATGTAATATACCTTTCTCCGTATCAGCAATCTCTTTTCGCCTGAAATATCTCCTCTACCTGTTTGATATCAATAATCTATAAGGTCCAAGGTCTCAAGCTCCCATGCATCTTCTGTTCCTCTTTCATTTTCCCCCACCTCTCTTGTTGGCCTTAGACACAAAAATCCCCTGCCTCCACGTCTAAGTGCTAGAATTATGTGTGGGTGGCAACACACCAGCCCTCAAGTCCTCCTTTTCTAGGAAGTTCCATCAACTTCCCAGAGTTACCATCATCTTCATTTTGAGACACTTTATCCTGCACTGTTTTTTCACTCCTTTCTTTTTGTGTTGCCACTTCTGATCTTCAATGACCCTGTCTGCGCTACTATTTAAAAAGTTTTTTTCTAAGCTGATGACTTGTCCCTAGATAGACAGCCTCTTGGACTATATATGAGTGGTATGTTATACTTTGCTGCCTTTCAAGATGTTATTTGATAAACTTCATGGGACACACATAAGAAATATTTTTCTTGAGTGAACAGATTAACCTGTAGACTTGCAGAATTCTCCATGATATTTCTTTCATATTCTAATAGTTGAGCTGAAAAGTGTATTAAAGAAGTGATATTAACTTATTAATTTAGCAATAATCAGAATTCTGATTCAATCTACCTTTAGGAAAAGCTACGTAGAAAAGAATGTAAATTGGTTATGTATGCTTTTGCCATGGGATAAAATGCTCTTATTTATTTATTTATTTATATTTATTGTATATTTAGTTTTCTGTCTGCATGCCAGAAGAGGGCATCGGATATCATTATAGATGGTTGTGAGCCACCGTGTGGTTGCTGGGTGTTGAACTCAGGACCTTTGGAAGAGCAGCCAGTGCTCTTAACCTCTGAGCCATCTCTCCAGCCCATAATAAAATTATCTTTAAATTAACTTAGAGGCAAAGGGCTGAAATAGACTCAAGCTGCATGAGCTTCTATTTTATCATTCCAATAAAGAAGGCTTGCAGTTTCACACTAAAGCAGATTCCCCCAATGCCACGAGATAGTAATACTTTCCTTGCCTAGAATAAAGGAAAAGATGTTTTGAGATGCAAACAGGGAACTGGACTGTCTTCAGACTGATAGCTAGCATAATAGTTATTTATGACTGCAAGAGAAACTTCCCTGTCAACTGGGATGTAATTTAAAATATGATTTGGTAGATAGGAAAATGGAGACCATTGAACAATATATATTTCCTTTAAATTTTTTCCACCAATAGTTTAGCATCCTAGTAGGTGACGCCATCTGGTTTAAGGTATATGCTTGCTGAGTGTTACAGAGCTTTTAACTCAGGAGCATCCATGTGAAGCACAAGAAGAGAGTGATCTCTGCGCATGATCCCCTTTGCTTAAATACCCTAACTTTTGCTTGGTTAACAACATCTCCATGCAGGGTAGGGCATGGGTTTATGGGATGTTAACTGACTTCTAGATACATCCAATCAAGATAATTGTGTTCCCTAATAGCAGGTCATAACTTGTTATGTTATTCATTTTAGGATAGTGGTTAGAGAGGACTTTTTTTCTGGAAGCTTTTAGGAAAAATGTTATTTATTCCTCATGTATAGTGTGCTATATAATTTCACACCATACAAGAAGGCAGCCTCAGGAATGGAAAGATGGCTCAGTGGCTAAGAGTACATACAGAAGACCCCAACTACAGACAGTTGGCTGGGTTTACAGAATGAATTCCCCCATTGAGGACTACCTCAATCCAATGAGAAAGCAACTGGTTACCCCTTAATGATCGTGTCATGATTGCACCAGTGTACACATTTTTCCAGGCAGGTTGGCAGAACAGCAAGTCTACAATTAAGAAACTGCTGCTGATTCTCCTCAGCAGTCTTCACTGCATCCTTGAAACTATCAAAATTAACATGGAGGAAGCTTCCATGTCTGTTTCAGCTTGATTTTTCTTTGTCCAAAATGGAAAGTATGTGACATTTTCAGCAGCAGGGTCTTGTCATGAGTGGCTAACCAAGAGAAATGGCAGCAATCTATACTGTTTTGGGAGTTTCTGGTGCATCCTTGAACAACGACCTTCAGGGAAGCAAGCCACCCCTGGATTTTCATTTAATAACATACCTTCTAGAAAGCTTTCTCTAATCATGCAAGGTATCTTTATTCAAACTAACTTGAAAACACTAGTTTGAAAACTACAACATTTCCTTGAAAGTATCTCAGAAATTCTACTTACTGTTATCAACAGTTTTTTGGAAGACATGTTCTAACAGCCCAGGCTGACCTCAAATTTGATATGTAGTTGAGCAAATGTAAGATCATAGGTATATACCTGATCTTTACTTCCTCCAGTTCACTCCCTCCTCTCTTCCCCTCTGCTTTCCTCCTCCTTCTCAAGTACTTGTTTCCAGCTCTCCAAACAACTGTGGAGAATGTGCTGTCCATTGGCTAGATGTGAATAGGGGGTCTAGGTTTACTGCATGCATTGTCTTTGGTTGGTACAGCAGTTTGTGTAGCCCCTCCCCCCCAGGCCAGATCCACCAGCCTTGATGGTCTTCTTGTAGGGTTCCTGGACCATCTGGGTCTTTCTATTTCCCCATTCTTCCATACCACTCTCACCTGGAGTCCCAATGGCAAGTCCCAGCATCTGTTCCAATTCCCTGCTGAGTAAAGACCCTCAGAGCACATTCATGTTGGCCTAGTATCCAATTATAAGTGAGTATAAGCCATGTGTATCCTTCTGAGTGGCTTAACTCACTCAGTATGATTTCTAGTTCCATCTATTTGCCTCCAAATTTCAAGATTTTCTTGTTTTTAATAACTAAGTAGTATTCAATAGTGTAAATGTAATGCAGTTTCTTTATCCATTCTTCGACTGAGGGACATCTAGGTTGTTTCTAGATTTTGGCTATTACAAATAAGGCTGCTATGAACATAATTGAGCAAATGTCCTTGTTGTGTAGTGGAGCATCTTTCGGGTATATTCCAAGGGGTGGAATAGCTGTGTCTTGAGGTAGCTCTAATCTCAGTTTTCTGGGAAAGCACCAGATTTATTTCCAAAGTGGTTGTACAAGTTTGCACTCCCACCAGCAATGAAGGAGTGTCCCCCTTTCTCCACATCCTCTGCAGCATATGTTGTCACTTGAGTTTTTGATCTTAGCCATTCTGATGGGTGTAAGATGGAATTTCAGAGTTGTTTTGATTTTGATTTCCCTCATAAATAATGACATGGAGCATTTCTTTAAGTGCTTCTCAGGCATTTGATATCCCTTTGTTGAGAATTCTGTTTAGCTCTGCACCCCATTTTTTAATTGGATTACTTGATCTGTTGGTGTTTAATTTCTTGAGTTCTTTATATAGTTTGGATATTAGCCCATTGTCAGAGTTGGTGAAATCTTTCCCCAAATTGTAGGCTGCCATTTTGTTCTGTTGACAGTGTCTTTTGCCTCACAGAAGAGTTTCCATTTCATGAGGTCCTATTCATTAATTGTTGATCTTAGTGCCTGAGCTGTTGGTGTTCTGTTCAGGAAGTTGTCTCCTGTGACGTTGCATTCAATGTTACTTCCTACTTTTTCTTCTGTCCAATTCAGTGTATCTGGTTTTATGTTGAGGTCCTTGATCTACTTCAACTTGAGTTTTGTGCAGGGAGATAGATACGGATCTATTTGCATTCTTCTGTGTGCCATGCATATATCCAGTCATACTAGCCACATTTGTTGAATATGCCATCTTTTTTCCATTGTGCAGTTTTGGCTTCTTTGTCAAAAATCAAGGGTCTGTAGGTGTGGGGGGTTATTTCTGCATGTTTAATTCGATTCCATTGCTCAATCAATCATTTTCTATGCCAATACCATGCAGTTTTCATTACTATTGCTCTGTAGTGCAGCTTGAAATCAGGGATGGAGGTATCTCCAGATGTTCTTTTATTGTAGAGGACTTTATCCTGTTTTTTTTTTGTTGTTGTTTTGTTTTGTTTTTTCATATGAAGTGGAGGATTGTTCTTTCAAAGCCTGTAAAGAATTGTGTTTATATTTTGATGGGAATTGCATTGAATCTATAGATTGTTTAAGGTAAGATGGCCATTTTTACTATGTTAATCATGCTGATCCATGAGCATGGGGGAAATCTTTCCATCTTCTTATATCTTCAATTTATTTTTTGAGAGACATAAAGTTCTTTTCATACAGATCTTTCACTTGCTTGTTTAGAGTTACACCAAGTTACTTTATGTTATTTGCGGATATTATGAAGGGTGTTGTTTCCCTAATTTGTTTAGGGAACAATTTGTTAGCCTCTTGGTCATTTGTATACTGGAAGGCTACTGATTTTTTTTATAGTTAATTTTGTGTCCAGCCACTTTGATGAAGATGTTTATCAGCTGTAGGAGTTTGCTAGTAGAATTTTGGGGGTCCTTATGTATACTATCATATCATCTGTGAATAGGAATACTTTGACTTCTTCCTTTCCAATTTGTATCCCCAGGATCTCCTTTAGTTGTCTTATTGCTCTAGCTAGAACTTCAAGTACTATATTGAATAGATATACAGAGAGCAGACAGCCTTGCCCTGTACCTGATTTTAGTGGAATTGTTTTCAAGTTCTCTCCATTTAACTTAATGTGGGTTATTGACTTGACGTATATTGCACTTATTGTATTTAATATGTGCCATGTATCCCTGAATTCTCCAGGACTTTAATCATGAAGGGGTGTTGGATTTTGACAAAGGATTTTTAGCATCTAAAGAGATGATCAGCTAGATTTTTTTCTTTCAGTTTGTTTATATGGCAGATTACATTGATGGATTTTCTTATGTTGAAACATCCCTGCATCCCTGGGATGAAGCCTACTTGATCATGGTGGATGATGTTTTTGATGTGCCTTTGCATTCTGTTTGTGAGTATTTTTGCATCAATATTCATAAGGGAGATTGGTCTGAAATTTTCTTTTTTTTTGGTTGAATCTTTGTGTGGTTTAGGTATCACGGGGACTGTGGCCTTATAAAATGAGTTTGGCAATGTTCCTTCTGTTCCTATTTTGTGGAATAGTTTGCAGAGTATTGGTATTAGCTTTCTTCTTCGATAAAATTCTGTTCTAAAACCATCTGGCCCTGGGCTTTTTTTTGGGGGGGTTGGGAGAATTTTAATGGCTGATTTTATTTACTTAGGAATTATAGGTCTATTTAAATTGTTTATCTGATCTTGATTTAACTTTGATAAGTGGCATCTATCAAGAAAAGTTGTTCATTTAGTTTAGATTTTCCAATTTTGTGGAGCATAGGTTTTGAAATAAGACCTAATGATTCTTCGGATTTCCTCAGTGTCTATTCTTAAGGATCCCTTTTTATTTCTGATTTTGTTAATTTGGATACTGTCTTTCTGCCTTTTAATTAGTTTGGCTAGAGATTTTGTCTATCTTGATTTCTCAAAGAACCAGCTCTTTGTTTTGTTGATTCTTTGTATTCTTTCTCTTTGTTTCTAATTTATTGATTTCAGTTGAGTTTGATCATTTCATGCTGTCTACTCCTCTTGGGCATGTTTGTTTCTTTTTGTTCTAGAGTTTTCAAGTGTACTGTTAATTTGCTAGTATGAGAGCATTCTAATTTCTCTCTTTCTTTTAGTTGTTGTTTTGTTTTTGTTTCATTGTTTGGTTGTTTGTTTTTTGAGACAGAGTTTAAAAAAGGCATGTACCACCAAATATGGCCTCTCCAATTTCTTTATGAAGGTATCTAGTGCTATGAACTTTCCTCTTAGCACTGCTTTCATTGTGTCTTATAAGTCTGGGTATGTTGTGCCTTCATTTTCATTGTATTCTAAAAAGTCTTTAGTTTCTTTCTTTATTTCCTCCCTCATCCAGTGGTCATTGAGTAGAGAGTTGTTCAGTTTCCATGTGTGTGTAGGCTTTTAAAAATTTTTCTCTTGTTGTTGTAGTCCAGATTTAGTCCATGGTGATCTGATAGGATACAATATATTATTTCAATCTTCTTGTATCTGTTGAGGCTTGCTTTGTGACTTACTATATGGTTAATTTTGGAGAAGGTTCCATGAGGTGTGTTTGGGTGAAAAGTTCTGTAGATATTTGTTAGATCCATTTGATTTATGACATCGGTTAGTGCCATTATTTCTTGGCTTAGCTTCTGTTTCACTGACCTCTCCTTTGGTGAAAGTGGAGTATTGAAGTCTCCCACTATTAATGTGTGGGGACTGATATGTTGTTTGAACTTTATTAATGTTTCTTTTACACATGTGGGTGCTCTTGTACTGGGGGCGTAGATGTTCAGAATTGTGACATCATTTTGGTTGAATTTTCCTTTGATGAGTGTGACATGTCCTTCCTCATCGCTTTTGATTAGTTTTGGTTGAAAGCCTATTTTATTAGATGTTAGAATGGCTACACCAGCTTGCTTCTTGTATTTGTTTGCCTGGAAGACCTCTTTCCAACCTTTTACCCTGAGGAAATGTCTATCATTGTGGCTGAGATGTGTTTCTTGAATGCAGAAGAATGTTGGGTCTTATTTATACATCCATTCTCTTAGTCTGTGTCTTTTTATTAGAGAGTTGACGTTGAGAAATATTAATGACCAGAGACTGTTAAGTCCCTTGGTTTTGATGTTGGTTGCGGTAGAGCATTTGTGTGTTTGTCTGGTTATGTTTTGCTACAGTGAAGTTATCTATTTCCTGTGTTATCCTGGTTGTAGTTTGCCACTTTGGGTTGGAATTTTCCTTCTAGTAACTTCTGTAGGGTTGGATTTGTAGATAGGTACTGTTTGAATTTGTTTTGTCATGGAATATCTTGTTTTCTCCATCTATGGTTATTGAACATTTCACTGGGCATAGTAGTCCGGACTGGCATCTGTGGTCTCTTAGGGTTTGCAAGACCTCTCCCCAGGCCCTTCTGGCTTTTATGGTCTCTGCTGAGAAGTCAAGTGTGATTTTGATAGGTTTGCCTGGCTTGTGAGTCTTAAAGGAAAGCAACTTCCACTCTTTTCTAAGCCTTTTATCGCCCCCCCATGTCACCAAATTTATTTGTCAATGAGCTTGTTCCAGGGGTGTACGATAGGCCACACTGAGTGACCAAGTAGATGCTAGACTACAGAGCATGGTAATATCTCCTTCAAGTTTCAGGGAAAGTGGAAAGCAGCAAGCTTGGGTTTAGCTTTCCCAAGGTCACTCTCATTACAGTGCCACACACTCTGAAGTTCCCGATCAGCTGATTTGTTTGTTTTTCTTTTTCCTTTTTAAAAAATTATTTATTTATTGTATATGAGTACTTTATCTGCAGAAGAGGGCATCAGATCGCAATACAGATGCTTGTAAGTCACTATGTGGTTGCTGGGAATTGAACTCAGGACCTCTGGAAGAGCAGGAAGTGCTCTTAACTACTGAGCCATGTTTCTAGCCCCTTAAGTTTGTTTTCTGCTCTGCATCTGTTCTTGTGGCATTTCTTCCCTGTATCTCTCTCCCTCCCTCTCTTTCTGTTACTTCTCCCCTCTGCCACAGCCTTGGGTCTCATTGGCAATTCCTCTTTCCTGTTCTGATGACTGAAGTCTCTGATTCTCTCCAAGTCTGTATTTGTCCAACATTACACTTAAGTATGTTCCCCCATTGCTTCTCAGCAAGAATCTGTTTTCTGTCCATTTGCATTACCAACCATGAGAATTTGGGAGGTTCTCCAATGGTACTGTTCAGAGAGGGTTAGGACAGGATGATGTGTGGGAGTAGCCATCACAAGCCACCAGAGACATACTGGGGAGGCAGGAGGCAAGCAGAGTATATGTTGAATGTCAGTTACATGGTGCTATTATTTATTAGTGATATTTTGATATGAACATGGCTTTGTCTTTTATTGTGTGGTCTTCTTTCAGGAGCTTGGAAATCAGTGTTTTATTTTTCTGCTCCCCAGAGTATTGCATGCAAGGTATGGTGATGGCCTTCACATCTTTAGATAAATGTGGTAAAGTTGGAAAGGGACCACTGATAAACAATGGAATTGATGAAAGACATAGAAACAAGTTTTTGGACATATCAAAAGAGCCAGGGCTGCTTTGGTGGGGGAAAACTAGAAGACAGTTTTACTGGGCTTTGAACTATTAAATAATCATGTAAGTGGTACAGATGATCCCTTTTTGAGCATCCATGTGAAAACTGATGGGAAAACATTTAAATTAGGCACAAAAGAACACTTTAAAAAAAAAACAAAGAAGAAACACTTTATTGGGCATAGAAATGAACACACTTAGGAAAATGAGACTCTTTCTACTATGTGTGACAAACTGCATGGGATGGTTAGCTGAGGTATGGGCATGCTTGGAGACTAGGTGCGTCCTCTGCCTCTTTCAGAACTGTGTTGTGTAATCTGTATCTTCCTTTAACACAGAAGGACATAAGCCACACATTTTCCTCTCAGTGGATCTTGGGCCTGGACCTCAGATACTATCCTTGTCAGTTTTATGTCGACTTGACACAAGTTAGAATCAAGTGGGAAGGGAACCTCAACTGAAAAAAACACCTGCAAGAAAGTCTGAAGGGGATTTTTTTGATTGAAGTGATAGAGGAGAGCATCGCCCACTATGGGATGTGCCATCCTGGGTTCAATAAGAAAATGGGGTGTCTGCCCCTCATGACCGGCTACAAGTGTAAACTGAAATAAGGCCTTTGCTCCATAAGTTGCTTTTGGTTATGGTGTTTATCACAGGATTAGAAACCTAGCCAGGACAGATAACTTTCTTACCTATGTTAGTATTTGTCTCTCTTCAGTTTCCCCTTATTTGTTCCATGTTTTAGGATATACTAGCTGCATTGACACAAGCAACCCAGCTCATCATCTCTCTTTGATCAGCTTTGGGGCTGTTAGTGGAAACTCAGAGGTAGAGAATGGAATTTGTAATAAGTTGCCTTTATGAGGAGTGGTTGAGAAAATCAAAGCAGCCAGAGCACTGAGCATAAAGAGGCTCAGGTCATTTGGTATAGCAACTTCTTGGCTTCACAAATGTAGACAGAAATATACAGTAAGAAGTACACATTTCTGGATTTTGAAGAGACTTTGGTTTGCAGTCTGGTTTTGCCTCTTACCTGTGGAGTGACCTGGGTCACTCAATTTTGAAAAAAAAAAAAAAAAAACAACAACAATAATTTTTCCTCTATAATACTTAACTCACTGGGATTCTCTTGAGTTCTAAATAGGAGGCAAATTTCTCTGCAAACTGTAAATTCCTATGTGGTAAGTGGTCAGTTTTGGTCACTAGACAGTTGGGCCTAAGGCTCACAGTTGTCTGATTTCTTACATATTACTTGTTCCCCGGTGCTCAGGACCCTTGTGTGGCTACTGAGCTGTTCAGAGTTTTAACTGTCTCATTCTATGTAAGACTCAGTTTCTTTTAAAAGTTGCTCCATAGGTAATACTTTGTTGTCTTATGCCTTCAGAGTCCTAATCATAAAGAAGTGAAGCAGCCAGCAGTGGGCTGATCAGACAAACTAATCTTTCAGTCGCTCAGATTTTAAATGGACATCCTTTGTTGGATAAATGATCTGATCCAGCTAAAACATATGAGCTTATTAAGAAGACTCTGAAAGACAAGGCAACACTGGAGATGACTGTAGCTTAAGGTTTTGATGGAAGCCGTGGAATATTTCTGGTGGACAGACCCTATTACTTCCCAGGTTCCACTGGGCAGTGTCTGAATGCATGTCTCACTGTGAATGGTAATGTCTAGGGAGAAGCCAGGGACTGAAAAAAAAGCAGATCTTTCTGTTTTCACATACACACACACAGACACACAGACACACACACAGACACACAGACACAGACACACACACACACACAGACACACACACACATGGTTAGGCTGGGGGCAAGCTGGAATCCAAACATTTGTTGGTAAAATATTGTTGCTTCTTAAAATAGCTCAAAGATGTTTCTGTGTAAGTGACTTTCTGTGGACGTTTGCATCTATATATATCTGAAGTTTATCTTTATGTAGAAGGTATATCTTTAGATTTAGTATAGACATAGACAAATACTCAGTCACATGCCCAACTATGTCATGAAACAAAATGGTGGAAGTCACATAAGTTACAATATTTATGTCTCAAGGGTGGCTAAACTTAGCTGCAACATCTAATTTGCAGTGACGTCTTTCTTTAACAAGTTTTATAAGAGGGATGATTTAAGTCAAGGAGCAGCAGTGACTCATTCACATGGTGCCCAGTGGCTGAGCTAAGTTTAGAACACAAGGGATGCTAGCATCTTCTGGGGCTCAGGTTTTCACTGTTAGTTATTTTGCTCTTCCACACTGTGTTTGTGTTTTGATTTTTTTTGAATCATTCACTTAGGTAAAACCAGAAACTTGTAATGCAATCGTAAAACTCTTGTTTTCCTTATTTAATTAGTTAACTTTAAATAGCTGTCTGTTTTAGGTTCTATTTTTGGGTTCCATTCAATTGGGACTCATTTTGGTTTTTATATGGTTCATGGCTTGAGATTTTATCAAGTTCAGTTTTGCCTTTGCCTTTATCAGTTATCTTTAAAGTAAAGGCCTTTAGCAAGTATATATGGGAATTCAGAGACAACTTTGAGGAGTAAGAAATTCTTTTGCCTATAAAGAAGGAGTAATGAGAAGAATAATAGTTTGTTATTCAATGTTCATTCCAAACACAGTAATACTTTTAGGGACTAGGGCTACCAGGAAAAGAAAGATTACCATATCCCTATCTATCTATCTATCTATCTATCTATCTATCTATCTATCTGAAGATGGAAATGCAAACAGGTGATTACGAGGCAGGAAAAGGAATTTAATAGGAAACACTGAGCATTAATGGTGCGGTCTATGGACAAGTATCAGATTTCTCCCCAAACCTGAAACGCACATGTCTGGATTCTATCTGATATCTACTTACCAGAAATTCTTGATGAGGGGTTAAACCAACTGAATTTTAATAAGCTTTCTAGGTGGTGATACTGTTAATTTGATGCTACCATTTATTCCAGAAATTTCACCTTCTTAATGACTTAGCAACCCTGAATTTCACTGATTTTCTACCTATGACTACTGATTCTCATAATAGGGCACAGGAGGAACAGTTAGGGGCACTTATTAAGACACATTTGTACTTCATATTGTAGAATCTGCATGTACGCATTTTAAGTAGGTCAACCTAGATGTCATCTAAAGGTGACTCGGGAGAAATGCAAGACTCAGTGGCTTTGTATGTAAAAACCCTTGCTATACATACAGAGATGATATGTATAGCAATGAGGGAAATATGTATGAGTAAGTAAGGAGAGGATCAGGGAGGAAACCCAGAGATCTCAGACAAGGATGACTGCTTAGCCAGAGGGGCAAGATTAGATTTTGAAATGACTAATTGCCTTTGTTTCTACTTCCTATGCAATCTACTGGCTAAAGGTGAAGTAGAAGACAGATCTCAAAGATGCACTTGCTGTCTTCTCAGATTGCTGGTTCTTAGAGTAAAGCACAGTTTGAAGGTTCAGCTCCCCTCTCTGCTTGTTGGGTTGTAGTGACAAGCAGCACGATTGTTGTATTTTGGTTACACTTTGAACTTTCTTGCCCATAGAAAAACTGTTTTCTTCATGACTCTTTAGTTTAAGAATCAACAGTTGTTCCCTTGTTCTGCTTGGTAGAGTTGGAATTTTCGAAAGGACCTTTACTAAGGAGAAGTAAAAAAAGACACAGTTTTGTTCTAAAGTATTAAAAAACCAACCTATTATTTAGAATAGAGATAACTGAAATTCTTTCATTACTTATTCAACAAATAAATGTGCCATCTACTCCAGAGACACAAAGATGAGTTAGAAGCATCTCTAATGTGATGAGGCACAGGGTTTCAGGGTAATACAGTTATAAAGAATGGTGTGTAATAAAACACTAAGAGAAGACATTAGAAATCTATTCTACAGAGAACAGGGGTGTGTGAGGTTTCATGGGACCCAAAACTTGTACATATTTTTGGACCCACTAAAAAAAGAATATGAAATTAATTTTAAGAAAGATCTTATTTTTGTGTGTGTGCATGTGAATATGTGCCATGCATGTGAAGATACCTTCAGAAGTGAGAGTGGGAGTCAGATCCCCTGGAGCAAGAGTTACAAATTGTGAGGCACCGGCCATAGGTACTGGAAACTGAGCTTGAGTCCTTCAGAAGAGGAACACATGCTCTCTTAACTGTTGGGTCACCTCTCTAGCCCCAAGAATGCAAAAATTATTTTAAAAAAGTTTTTAAAGTGAAAATCTTGAAATGAAGTCTGAGCTGAGGCCTTTAGCATACTGGTGCCCATGTTACGTGGATCCTGTCCAGGGAGGCTACTTTCATTTCTCTCATTGTTATTTTCTTTGCGTTTAGCACAGTGCTGGCAGTTAGTAGTAATTTAGTAAATTTGGTGAAAGACTATTATTAAGGAGGAAGCACAAATTAGCATTGGTCCTGCTCAGCCTGAGACACACCCAACTTTAATTTTGGATTGACATTGGTCCTGCTAGAGGTCTAGAAGGGTCTTCATATCCCGTTCTTTTCTGTAAGGTAGTTGCCCTGAGCCTGAAATGTCTATAATACTAATATTATCTGGCTCTGTTGTTTCACTGCTAAGATCTGGATTATTGGGTGGGAAAGTTGCATCCATCCTAGCTTTAAGAATCCTAACCTGAGCATGTTGGGGGAGAATGACTTGACTTGTCTTTAATTCTGCTAGAAGGCCAAGAATTTTAATACATAAACTTATGGGGTACATTCCTCACTTGAACCACCACACTGCTGCACAGTCTTTCCTCAGCAAGAACACATATGTATTCATAGTTAGATAGCCACCCAAGTCTGCTTCTCCCACCTGTGGTCACTTATTCTCCTTTCAGTGTTTAATTCAGGAAACCTTTCTATTTAGACTTCATTCATATTGCCATCATGAATGGCATGACTTGACCTGGGCCTCTTTCTGCCTAGTGACTTGGATGTTTTGATTTTTCCCAAGCACTCCTCATCAAGGCTACTTATAACAAATTCCACAACTCTAGTAATGGCTCTTCCACTGGCAAGAAGAGTTGTCTCTTGGAGTTGTGTCACTATGTCTGTCTTAGTTACTTTTATGTTTCTGTGATGAAGCACCATGACCAAAGCAATATATAAAAGCAAGCATTTGATTTGGGTCTCATGGTTCTAGAGAGCTAGCTAGAGTTTCTGACCATCATGGGCAGGAGCTTGGCAGCATACAGGTAAGCATGGTCTTGGAGCAGAAGCTGAGAGCTTACGTCTGATCCACAAGCACAAGGCAGAGAGCTAACTGGGAATGGTGTGGGATTGTGAAACCTCAAAGACCATGCCCAGTGACACACTACTCTAACAAGGCCACACGTCTTGATTCTTTCCAAACAGTTCCACATCAGACTGTGGACCAAGTATTCAAATATATGAGCCTATGGGGGGGGTGCTCATTCAAACCACCAGCGGCTTTCAGGGGTCTTTACATTTACTGTTTTTCTTTGTTGTCTTTTGGATTTGCTTAAATAACTGTTTATTTCAAGTTTTTCTCTGTTGTTGGATGTTAATTTATTTTCACTTCAAAAAAAGCTATTGTATCCTGAAGTGCTGGTACTATTTTGATATTATTGGGTGATGTTACGTGGATAGGTTTAGTTTGTGAAAATTTATTGAATTTTATATCAATGAAAGATAAATATTTCATGTAAGTATTTAGTACTTTAATAGAAAGTAGAAAACATACTATTAAATATTATCAAGATGCTCACATTTTTATACAAAGCTATTGTTATTCTAGTTTTATAGGCATACTTTATTAAAATATAGGCAAACTTTGTTAATGGCTCTTGATCAATTGATTTTGAAGGAGTCAATATTCCTTTCTCACCATCAACACTCAGCCTTATCACCTATAAAACCTGGAAAATATAGAAACAAAACATAGAAAGAAAAAAATTTAATTCTTCTGATTTAAAATTTGGTATTCAGACAGTTGAATATAGCCAAATTTAGAAATTATAAGTTGTAAAATCAATCTGTCATTGTATAATTTATACACACATATGTGTTTACACAGGAACCATGTATGTAAATATGTTACAGATATCCACATGCACATTGTAGAGAAAATTGAAATGTAGAAACCTAGAGCAAGAAACATTTGGTTAGACTATTTTTAAGCTGTACATACTATGACCATAGTGTCTAAAATTTAATATCTAAAGCTGTGTACCAAAGTCCTGAGAGAGGAGGCTATTGTTGAAATCAAGTCTGATGAAAATTAATGTTTTGTTCTTTTTTTTTTGAGACAAGGTTTCTTTGTGTAACAGCCCTGGATGTCCTGGAACTCGCTTTGTAGTCTAGGCTGGCCCCCAACTCAGAGATCTGTCTGCTTCTGCCTCCCGAGTGCTGGGAGAAAAGGCTTAAGGCAAACCTTAATACATTTTAATCTAACAAAAAGAAAGTCACCTTGAAGTAGAGGACACCTGTTTTGTGCACAAGTAAGATCTATAACTAGGCCCAAAAATAAAGAGACTTCCAAGTAGAATTCCACTAGAACATTCTGATGACATTTCACTCACACTTTGAATTGTACTTTGCTTCTCCTGGGAGCAAGTAGAAAATCTGAGGATGCTAATTCATGAGCAACTATTGCCCACAGGTCCTCACATGTGTCACTGTGTTTGCACTTCTCAGCTCTGACAATCCTCCATCTTTCACACAAAGGGTAAAGTGCCTACAGCTACTCTTTCAAATTCTCAGAGAATTCAAAAATTGTGTGTACCGAGCCTTCCTAAGACTGGGACATTTTTCATCCAAATGGTTCTTTCTAAGCAAGCTTTTAAAGTAAGTTCTCAGACCAAATATCAATAAGGTTATTTTTCCCCTCCAGAATCAGATTCTAAGGATTGGATTTTCAGGAAAGCAATTTGTCTATGGGAAGCATCAACTCATGTTCCCTCAGAGGGTATTGGGAGGTGTGGCTTGGAAAAGGAAGAACCAAGCAAGGATACAGTGTGAGGCTCTGCAGTTGCTGCCAAGAAGCCACAGTTGTGTTTTCTGTACTTGTCAGTCATGGGTTAAGGGTTCCCCATGCCATGGGATAAACCGTGTGACAGCCCATTCAGGCAGCAAAGTGAGTTCAGAATGCTGGAGAGCATGCCACCAAAAACTAGATGCAAGTGCTTCCACTTGAGATTGAAAGTGCACTGGGAAGCAGCCAGCAAGCAAGTGGCAGAGAGATCTGAGGACAGGGAGAGGTTCACAGTGTGTACAGCACAGGACAAAGCAGAAGAGAAACCGTAATTTTATTCATATCGGCATATGCTCCATAGCTTCAGTTCCATTTCTTATTGCCATCCTAAGCAAGGGAGGACTTTTTTGTGTGGGAGGAAATAATGTTAATGGTAACCTAGAGCTAATTTCTTGCCATGTTTGGTTAAGTACTTTGCATGTTTTGTTTTTGTTTTTTGTCTTTTTTTTTTGCTTTAGGCCACTGAGTTATAAGCTGCTTTTTTCCAGGTCACTCAATTAAGTTGCATCATAGCTGGGTCTTCAGTGGCAGATACAGAACAACTTCCTTTTCTTAGTCACTGTGTAAAGCTGCCCCCAGGTGTGTTCTCTAAGGCTTGCAGATGAAACCTCTGACTTAGTCTTGCAAAGGAGAGGACTTTAGAGGGCCAAGTTTTTTTTTTAAACTTTATTTATTTTTATTTTATATGCATTGGTGTTTATTTGTGTGAGAGTGTTGGATCCCCAGGGATTGGAGCCACAGATAGTTGTGAACTGTCATGTAGGTGCTGGGAATTGAACTCTGGCCCTCTGGAAGAACAGCCAATGAGTGCTTTTAACCTTGGAGCCATCTCTCCAGCCCCCAAAATGGCCAAGTTTTAATAAAGACGAGGACACATTCTTTCTTAGGGCCTCATTTCCTGAACAGCATTTACCAAAGATTGTTAGTACTTTGTTTTTATTGTGTGTGGTTTGTTTGTTTGTTTGTTTGTGTCTTCATTGCTTCAGTGTGTCAGCCACCAGAACTGTATTCGGGCTCTCAGCCCACTGATGTCCAATGTGTTGGGAGTCAGTTAGTGTCAAGTTCTCTTTACGGCTCAGGCTGTGGTGGGCCACAACAACAGGATTCCTTTCCCTTTGAAAATTTGAGTAATAGATTTTCTGTGCAGTGACTTTGTAAGAAAGGACATATTACTTAGCTTCTCTGAGTATCAATTTCTTAGTGAAAAGTGAGAATAATGGCACCTTCTTTATAAAGGTGTTGAGATGCCTCACTGTGATAATTGTACCGAGGGTCTAGTATATAATAGGGCTTAAAAGTATAGAATGATATCAGGTGCAAAAGTACAGCTGCTGTGATGGCTGCTGAGAGAGGAGTTTGTGACTTTCCTTTGCGTAATTAATGTTTAGACTTTACAAATGTTTTGCTATGATTTGTATGTGGTTTTAATTTGTTTCCTGAAGCTTTATTTGCTGGAAGCTTGACCTGCCCTGACACCCTAGTGTGGCAGTGTAGAGAGGGGGGAAAACCTCCTATGCAAAGTGATTGGGTGATAGGGTATGCTTCTTGGAGGAGATCAATGTATTTGCAATAGGAACCTGGTCAGTTCCCATGAAAGTGCGGTTTTATAAATCAAGGCCAGTTCAGGCAATTGATCTCTTCTGTATACAGTGCTTCCTTTCCCGCTGGTCTGCCATATTGTAATACAGACATGAGTGCCCTCAACACAGGAAGAACTGATGGTGCCTCTTAGCCTTGGATATCCAGTCTCCAAAACTGTGAGTTAAATAAGCTTTGTTATAAAGTGGCCCACCTCAGGAATTTTATTATAGCAATGGTATTTTATTACAGTAACAGACTTATACAGGGTTCCCCATGGGCTCTGTCTTCAACAAGTCTGTCTGATCCGTGACATGGGCCATGCCTTTGAAGGCTGTGCATATGTCTTTGCCTTGTGCAGAACCTCAAGTCTCACGTAACCTAGAGTTGACAGTGGTTTCTTGTGTAACCTCTCCTGCTGCCAACAGCAGGTGGAAAGCTGAGTCGAACGTGTAGTTCCTGAGCCTCACAGTTCAGTTCTTGGAGAGATTCAGGTTCCTGAGTCATTAACCACTTAATACACTTAGGAGACGGTAATACCGGAGGCCTCCTGTGATTATCAATGAGAAAGCATGTCTCAAGTAGGTCGAAACAGATTTATTCCCCTACTCTTCTGTCCATTCAGGCTAGATTCTTGTTGCCATAGTAGCAGAGACAAGAGCAAGTGAGAGTTCTTGAGTGCCCTGGATGTTTTTGTACAAGAGGAGGAGTGAGGTTGAACTGAAATGTGGACTTAGAATGAGATATCATTTTCATCTGCCTCTCTCTGTAGAGGGCAGATGTCATGATTATGCCTGAAATAATTCTTTTCAAAGTAAGTATATTCAGTCCTTGGATTTGAAGATTAAAGGGAGGGAGGTGGAGAGACCAGAGCTCTCTTGCTCCTTCCTGAAACATTTCATACCTAGTTTTCTTCTGGTGACATTTTTTTTCTCTCTTGCTTGTGTCAGGGAATTAACACAGCAGTTTGGAGAAAGTTTAAAATTCATCCGCATTCTTTGTGTTCGTTCTCTCTCTCTCTGTCTCTCTCTCTCTCTCTCTTTCTCTCCCCCTCCCCGTCTCTGTCTCTCCCTCTCTCTCAGTCTCTCTGTCTCTGTCTCTATCTCTCTGTCTTTCTCTATCTTTCTGTCTCTCTGTATCTCTCTCTCCCTCTGTGGTCTCTGTCTCTGTCTCTATCTCCCCCTCTCGCTGTGATATATATATATATATATATATATATATATATATATATATATATATATATACACATGTTATTTAAACAAACAATTGAAAAGTTGACTTTTGTTTAGAGTTTGGTGGAGAGTGAGTTTTACTTACATATTGAATTGTCTGTCTGACCTGTGTGGCTCCTCTTCATTTGGGCTGGCTTCTTTGCCCTTGCCTCAGTGGAGACCTGAGACTCAGGTATGGTTGGAGAAAGGTTAGGGTGAGAGAGATGGAGACTGGGAGATGGCTATGATGCTGAGGCAAGTAAGAAAAGAGACACCAAGCAGGCACTGTCAGCCTGCAGGGCTCAGCTAGCCTCCAGGATGTTCCTTGTTTAAGTTATTGAACATTTTAATATTAGTTTCCTCATCTGTAAAATAAAGTTAGCCTTACTCTAGAGTGATCTTAAGTGTAGGACAGAGCGCTGTGTATATACTCCTCAGTGTGGCCACTAGCCTGTGCTAGGGGCTCAGTAAACTTCATTGCAATATGTTAGCTTCATCAGCACCATAGAATAATTTTAGTTATATGCATAATCTGCCTCTTAACAGAACTTGTTCATCTAGGTCAAGCACTTCTGTTGATAGATTTTGGGAACACAAAGGAATTTCAAAAATTTAAATAGATTTTTTTACTTGCGATACTTTATTAAGCATATTTAAGAGGCTGGGATATTTTAAGGGCAAGAAAATAATTTTTGATGGACAAGAAGTGAAGACAACACGTAAAGCCAGGTACGTGAGTCTAAACAGAAGTTCCGTGCGGTATGTCTAAATCTGTCCACTAAGCTGTGATTTTGCTGGAATTCTCTCCTCCCTCCCTCCTCTTTCTCTCCCTCCCTTTCTTTCCTACATGAAGGGGGCCCTCTATCATTCCTCCTCTTAGGTTTTTAGAAAAATTGGATACATTTTAAGTTTTAATATTAAATTTAATTTTAATTTTTGGGTCTTTTATTAGGCCTGAAGCTCACTGGTTGACTAGATTGGCTGGACAGTGAGCATCTGCTTTTTCCTGTCTCTGCTTCTCAGTGATGGAGTTACAGATGCATGCTGCTATACCTTGCCTTTTAAAAAGTGTGAGTGTTGGGGATCTAAACGCTGCTATACCTTGCCTTTTAAAAAGTGTGAGTGTTGGGATCTAAACTCAGGTCCTTATTTGTACACAGCTCTTTACCCACTGAGCCTTAACTTGTCTTCATGACACGAGTGCCTTCATGGCAACCTGGAAGCCAGCTTTTGAGTTTAGATCTTTTGGATCCCTTTGTGGGGAATGTAGAGGAACAAGGGGGGTAAGACTGGGTCTTATCCTCTGGGCTAAAAATCTCTTTTTCTTGAGCATAAGAGGCACTTCCTATTACCAAGTAAAGAAAAATCTGGTAATGCAAGCATGTAAAAATTCTTGTACAAATTAATGAAGGTCTGATTAAAATATATGAGTACTCTGCATCTAATAAGCCTAGCAATACATTATTGCAATTATATTCTAGTAGCAAAATGGCTTTTATAGTATCAGTATGCCACTGCTTGCTTATAGCTCAATAAAGTACTTTTTAAAACTAATAACACATTGCTGAATTAACTAAAAACTTTTTTTATGTGGTCTAAAATATGAGTCATATATTTCAAGAGCTCATTCCCTCATGTGTTGACTATTTATCGGGCGCCTCCCCAGTAGGTCCCTGTGAGCTCCTTGGCTGGGCACTCTTGGTGCTATCAATTACAATGGGAGAGTAACAGGGTGTAGAACTGCATTTTGTGAACACTGACTTTCAGGCTCAGGGATACAAACATCTAGAAGCTTTCTAAAGAGGATTCTACTAAATATTGGGTGAAAAAATATTTATTGATTCATAAAATTTAACAAATCATTATTCCCTATGGCCTAACTACTTTGCGTTAAGCCTGCCTGTCAAAAGTTCTGTTATCTCTTAGCATTTCCATGATAAAGACCAAGCTTCCAACACATGAACCATTAGAGACACCCTTAAACCACAGGCAGACAATAACAGGTTTGATAAAAGGAAGTTAGGTGAATGCCAGGCATCTATCTGAGGATGTAGGAACTGTTGATGGAAAAATGACTCTGAAGTCTTAGTGTTTAGCATGTCCATAAAATTGTTCCCCACAGGCTCATGTTTACTCCTTAGCTGGTGGAGCTTTTAGGAGCCTATAGAACCTTTAGAACCTATAGAACCTTTAGAAAGTGAGCTTAACTGAAGGAAATAGGTAATTAGGAGTGGGACTTGGAATGTTAGAGCCTGGTTCCTGTCTTATTCTCATTTCCTGGTCTCACATAATATGAACATCAGTATCTTCTGTGAGCAGAGGTCAGGCTACTCATGCCTCTTCCTGATGATGGACCAAAGTCCTCTGAAATCATGAGCTTCCAAAGACTTTCTTTCCTTAAGTCCTTTCAAGCAGCTATTTTGAGCACTGCAATGCAAAAGTAACTAATTCAGTTTCTGTAACCTAACGCAGAGACAGAGGCTTGTTGCGAAGGGTTAGCTTCTGATGCTATTGGCATCTGGCCACTGGTGCTCTGCTGGTCATTAATTTAGTTTTTGCTTTATGGTTGTGTATGCAGATGGGAAGCAATGGAGAGCAAAGCAAGGAGTGTGAGGAAGTGAATGTGAGGGGCTGTGAAGAGTTAACAGCAAACTCTCATTCAGGGCACAGGCTCATATTTTAACCACATTAGCGTTCTTTTATCATTTGTTTTCTGGTTAGCATTTTGTTATGGCATTCAAGATAGTTTCTGCAGAAACATAATCATGTAATTTATTGAAATCTTGCCAATTGAAAGCTGAAGGAAAAAATGCACAAAGATCAAACCGTTCAGGTGGTCACAGTCACCACCACCCTTCATTCATCTTCCAGTGCTGTGAGAGGTCGGACAAGGCAGTAGCGACCTTCTTCAAGAAGTGACAGTAGTGCATCTTTTCTCCTCACAGCTCCGAAATTTCAAAATTTCCTCAGGCATACAGACTCAAATCCATATTTCATCTGTAAGGATTATATGTGGTTAAATAAATTCTTTTTTTGAAATATAACTACTTTGGAAAATGGATCTTAGAATCCTCTCAAGCCTGCTACTTTATTTTTAATATTTTGCCAAAGTCAGTCACACTGAAAAATGGAAATTTAGGAGTGGTTACTGGAATGGGAGCTGGCATGTGAAAGCGATGAAGAAGGTCCCAAGTGCAGGCTTCTGGGGCTATCAGGACCACATAAAGGAGGGAGGAAAGAATGCAGGCGGACACCACACAGCTAACTTCTCTCTAGTTTGCCATTTTGTCTTAGACCAAACATGTGAATGGTGTAAAGTCATTTAACGACCCCTCACTTCCTGGCAGAAGAAACATGAGTTAGATAGAAGAAACAAAGGTATCTCATTTTCCTTTACATATGTTTGTGTGTGTACAGGTATACATGTGTGAATGCATTTGCATTTCTGTGTATGCAGATGGACATGTGTACATGTGTTTGTGTTTTCACGCATGTGTGTGCATGTGTTTGTGACTGTTTTTATGTTTTCAGGTGTATGTGAATGCATGTTTATGGGTGTTTTTGTGTGTGCACCTATATTTTGTGCATGGGCTGATGTGGAGGCGAGAAGGGCTGCCTCACGTGTGGCTCTTCCTCAGATGTCTACCTTGTGTTTTGGGACAGGTTTCTCACTGACATGGGCTTGGTCTCCTTGCCTGTTTCAGCTAGGCTACTTGGCCAGCAAGTTCCAGGGCTCTGCCCCTTCTCGCCTCCCCCCCCCCCCCTTGCACTAGGCTTGCAAGCGAGTCACAACTTTTTTCACATGGGTTTTGGGAATTGAACTTGTATAGTAATTGTTTTATTGTCTCTGAGCTAATACCTGAGTTCCCAGGTTAGAATGATCACACTTTGATGAGGTATGAAATAAGCAGACTAGGCCTCAGATCCTCATTCTTGTTTTGTCTTATTTTTCCTCTCCACCACTAAAGGGCAGAGATGGCAGCAGAGGCAACAGTCTCCCTGGGAGTCAGTGAAGTAAGTGTAATCCTAAGGTCCCTTAGACTTGTCACAATTCTGTTTGCTTTAGGTAGTGGCTAGTACACTGTCTTATAATAGATGAAAGTGTTCTGACTTATTAAGTTATTTTAACTCTTTGAGAGGGAATGTGTCATTGGAGGAAATTTAATCTCTCCCCCATTTTTTGTTGAATAGTAGAGGCAGGACTCAAACTCATGACCATCCTGTCTATGACCCCTGAATGCTAGGATTCTAGGTGAGCCTATGCCTTGCTCTTTGAGATTGTATTTCCAAGTACAGATCCTGTGACAGACAAGATGGCCCAAGCACCGCTATTGTCCTTTTCATGCTACCTGAGTTTTAGGGTAAAAGTCCTGGCTTTCAGAACCCAGTAAAGTAGGTTTGGCTTTCTATTTATTATGCCAACCATAAAGTAGTGCTAGGGCTGGAAAGACACTTTAATCTGGGTGGCCACTAAGGGAACACTAGATACCTGGGCTCAGTGATCCCAATAACATTCTTTATTGTTAAAAATAAGAACAAGAGCCTAGACACTGTAATTAGAATTTTAGCTCTTCTGTATCCTTAGGATGACTGTGGGCAAGTAATTTAGTTCTTTGTGCCTCAGTTTCCCACTTGGAGAAGCTGACAGGAACTTTCAGATTTTTTTGTTGTGGTTGTGTTTTGTTTGTTTTCTTTCCTTCTTCTTTTCTAAAAAAAATTAATTTCTTATAATTTATTCAGATTACGTCCTGAATGTTATCCTCTCATTGTATCTTCCTGTTCTCACCCTCCCTCCCTCTTCTGCCCTCTTCCCCTCCTCTTAGACAGAAGGGGACCTCCTCTCCCACCATATGGCCACAGCATATCAGGTCTCATCCTGGAAGCCTGATTTTCCTTCCCTCTGTGTGCTGCCGGGCCTCCCCACCAAAGGAAAGTATTCAAATTGGGGCCACCAGAATTCATGTCAGAGGCAGTTTCTGTTCCCCCTACAACTATGGAGAATGAGGTGTCCATTGGCTAGATCTGAACAGGGAGTCTAGGTTTACTGCATGCATTGTCCTTGGTTGGTGCAGCAGTTTGCGCAGACCCCACTGGGTCCAGATCTGCCAGCCTTGATGGTCTCCTTGTGGGGCTCTGGAACCCTCTGGGTCCCTCCGTTCCACCCCACTCCCATTCTTCTGTACTACTCTCAATGTTCCACCCAGCATCCAGCATCTGTCCCAGTCCCCCACTGTTGGGCTAATATCCACTTATAAGTGAGTATATTCCATGCATGTCTTTCTGGGTCTGGGTTACCTCACTCAGGATGATCTTTTCCAGTTCCATCCATTTGTCTGCAAACTTTAAGATTTCCTTATTTTTAATAGCTGAGTAGTATTTCATCGTGTAATTGTACCATGGTTTCTTTATCCATCCTTTGGTTGAGGTACATCTAGGTTGTCTGGCTATTATGAATAAAGATGCTACGAACATAGTTGAGCAAATGTCCTTGTTGCATGGTGAAGCACTGATGCCTAGGAGTGGAATAGCTGGGTCTTGAGGTAGCACTATTCTCAAATTTCTGAGAAAGTGCCAGATTGATTTTCAAAGTGGTTGTACAAGTTTGCACTCCCACTAGCAATGGAGGAGTGTTCCCTTTTCTCTACATCCTTGCCGGAACTTTGAGATTTTTCAGAAAATGTTCATAGCTGACAGAACAGGTAATCCTGGCCAGGCTATGAGGTCTGGTTGATCATAATCTCAGGGCTGGAAGTCATTGCCTGAGGGACAGCATTATCTTCATTGAGGCCATTGAGAGATTACCTCCTCAGGGGCTGGCCTGGGCTTCTATTATGGGATAATCACTTCCTCTTGTGTGGGTGATGTCATCATGGGGTGACCTTGTCTGTGAGGTTCTAGTTTAGGCCAGTTTGAGGCCCTTGTCATAAAGACATTTACTGGCCAGATCTGACATTCCTAGAAATCCCAGGTAACTGTAGAAGGAAGTGACTCAGAAGGAAAAAAAAAGATAGAGCTAAAATGGAGCCAGAGAGGAACAAAATGGGGTGAGTTAGGTCGGTGACTGGCCTGCCTTCACTGAGGAAAAGACTTCCAGGGGCCACAGCAACTGCTGAGCCTCACGGAGGGCTTCAGACTATGGGAAAGACATTATTTTGCTTTTCCAAACTAAATTTTGTATGTAAGGACTCAGGAATGATGTTTGTTTTGTTTCATTTTTTTTGTCTGCTTTTAAAAAAAAAATAAACTGAAAATGTCAGTAATTTGCAGCAATACTCAATGAAGGAACATTGCAAGCCTCAGCAGACAGTGGTGAGCTGAAGGCATGGTTCCCTTCTCACTTGTATAAACTTGTCTACATGTTTGTGTTCTATGAGCCCCAGCTTTGTCTCTGGGCATGTGACTGGTCATAATTGCAGTGTGATAGCAGTGTAAGAACAGCAATAGCCATTTGATGCACATAGTGCAGGCAGGGCCTGGCACACAGGGTGAGTGATGCGAGCACTCTCCAGCTGGCCTCTCTTCCCTCTCTGTGTCTTTGTAGAGGCATCACAAAGCAAAAGTGACAGTTTCTAGTTATCCATAAGTGTAACAACTGCACCATAAATTTGAATCTCGAGTTGTTTCTTAACAGATGGAAGTGTTGAACTCTGATGGTGTGAAAAGTACAAGGGTGGTAATCATAGGCAGAGGGCCTTATTGTTTTTTATTATGAGCTTAAGCCTTTAATGGCTGAGTCTTCTCTCCAGCCCAAGGACTTTAATTCTTTATTGTTAAAAATAAGAACAAGAGCCTAGACACTAATTAGAATTTTAGCTCTTCCGTAGCCTTAGGATGACTGTGGGCAAGTAATTTAGTTCTTTGTGCCTCAGTTTCCCACTTGTAAAATCCTGTAACATTGTTGTAAAGATTGAGTAAATTTTTTTATGTAAAAATGTATGTCACTGAGTCCACCCTTTCCAGGACAGAGGAAAGGATCAACTTTTATTGGGCTCTAAATGTATAATTTGGTTTTCTTGACTATATATTGCTGCTTGTGTTTTTCTGTAAGTCTAAAAACTTTAGAAACATGCTTTCTGCCAGAATAATAAAATCTAATTTTACCATAACAAAATAATAGGGAAGTCCTTGGAGCTCAAAGATGTTTTATTTTTTCCTTTTTAAATAGTTTTAGCAGAGCACAGTGACTCTCACTTTTAGCCCCAGCACTTGGGAGGCAGAGCCAGGAGGAACACTGAGAATTCAAGGCCAGCCTGGTCCACAGAGTGTGTTCCAGGACAGCCAGAGCTCCTTAGTGAGACCCTGTGTTCAACAACAACAACAACAACAACAACAACAACAACACCCAAAACAAATAAAAGACAATTTCGCTTAGTCAGCTGTGTGACTGAGGTCAGGTTTCTTCACCCTTCTGAACATGTTTCCTCACCCGTGGGACAGCAATGGTGCTCTTTATGTTAAAAGGTTATGATAAGCAGATTGACACACACAGAGCACTTAATCTAGTCTGAGCATGAGGACTGTATTGCTGGACACCAGCTTCCCCACTCTGTTGTGGATAAACGGATCCTGATTTTGTTCCTTAGAGACATGTTAAACGGTGTTCTGTGAGAGCGTTGGGCTACTTGAAGCATGGAACTGCCCAGAGAACTCAGTTATTAGGTACTGGTTTCAGCAGGATTGTACTGATAGTATCAGTCATATAAATGCATGGAGATAACAAAAAATGGCGTGTGAGTAGTCATTGTACAGATGTCATCTCCAATGTCCGCATGCTCAGCCCATTTTCCAACTTGATGGGTTCTTGTTTTTAATGCAAAACTCTATTTTTCTACATGTAAACTGTGCCTTTACCAAGTGACCCCTTTAGGCATGCTTCTAGTAATTGGCTCACACTATGTGGGGAACATTTTGTGCTGGGTAGATTGGGTCGGAGAATAAGAGGCTATCGGGATAGCAACCAAGATTGTGGAGACAACTCTTGAAGAAACAGCAATTAAATATGAACAGACATCCCTGCATAACTGTGAGTCTCAATTTCCTTCTATAAGATAGCACAGCATTTCATATACCTACACGTGTAATATCATGTAAGTTACACAGATTTTAGATGCTTGCTAGTACCTAGCGCATTGTAAATGCTTTGCAAATAGCTAGTATTCTATATTGCTTAGGGGCTAATGATAACATGAATGTTTAGCACTGAGTCAGTTTTTAAGTTTGTTTTTTTTTTTTTTTAATTTACAACTGACTGAATTGACATATTTAGACTCTCTAATCATGGAGAGCCTACTGTATACAGTAGTTATGTAACATTTGGAAATTGTCAATCTGAAAGAACACTTGGAATTTTCCATTCTATCTGGAATAATTTCCCACTCAAAACATAGGGACAAGGATAGAGTTGTGAGAATAAGTTGGTAAGAGTAATCAATGAACCCAAAGGGTGAAAAGTTGTAGTGCTCAGAGCCAACTTGAAAAAAAGTCACCATGAGATTACATCGAAGGTTAGAAACTCCTAATTTAGGTTTTGGGTCTTATCCTAAGAATTATCGAATCAGCGGTAGAAGTACTTGATAAATCAGGGACATTTTATATCTACTAGGCAATGGACACAGAACACACACTGCCTTGTGTGTTTCTCAAGTGCAGATGGTTTGAGGAAAATCAATGACGCTGAACCCAGTTTGTGGGCTTGTGCCAAAACCATTGCACAGTCCCTGGAGGAAAAGGGAGGAGACAGGATAAAGAGGCTAATAACACAGCTGCATCACCAAGACAGATGAAAAAAACCTGGTCAGCTCCTTAAGTAACACTCAGGGGAATAACCCTAAGATTTTTTTTTATTTAATTGATTTATTCAGATTACACCTTACATCTCAATTGTTATCCCCTCACTTGTATCCTCCCATGGCATATACTCACTTATAATTAGACACTAGCCCAAAAAGTATGTCCTATGAAATTCTACACTTACCAGGAGATTGGGATAAATGTGGGGACTTCCTATTGGGACTCTAGGTGAGAGAAGCATGGGAGAATGGGGAAATAGAAGGATCCAGAGGGTCCTAGAAACCTACAAGAAGAACATCATGGCGGGTGAATCTGGACCCAGGGGTTCTGCTCAAACTACTGCACCAACCAAGGACAATACATGCAGTAAGCATTGAACCCCTACTCAGGTCTAGCCAATGGACAGTGCATTCTTGACAGTTGTGTGGAGAGTGGGGACTAACTCTGACATGAACTCTGGTGCCCCATATTTGACCACTTCCCCTTGGTGGGGAGGCCTGGTACCACTCAGAAGAAGGGTAAGCAGGCTACCAAGATGAGACTTGATAGGCTGTGATCATATGGTGGATGAGAAGGTCCCCTTCTGTCACACACCTAGGGGAGGGGAATAGGGTGAAAGAAGGAGGGAGGGAGGAACAGGAGAACCCTGAGATTTTGTCCCTACCCTGTACTTGTCTGCTGTGGTCCCTGGCCCGAACTCCCCCTCACTTCAGTGGGAGTGAAAAAGAATCTTCTCAGAATTGGGAGTTGGGAAACTCTGAGCCTTTCTATGTGGCCAACATTTGTTTCCATTGACAGGTAAAAACATGAACTGTAGCCACTGTACCCATTTTTGTATGTTTGTGGATATGAATTTTCTTTTTTGACAGTATCTCATCAGAAGTACATTTGCTGGCAAAACTAGTTGGTTTAAAAAAATCTTCTATTTCCTATTAAAAACAGTTGTGTCCCTTATGTTTCCAACCCACTGAAAGGGCGTATATCCAACTGTAGGGTTGTTGGGCCTGAAGAGTAGGCTTAACTACTTGATCTCAAGAGTCTGGCAGAGGAGGATGTCGACCTCCCATAGTTGAGTGTGACATGCAGAAAAATGCCCTGGTAAGGATATGTTTGTAAAGTTAACAGGCTTTTTCATAGGAAGGCTAGTAAGCACATGGCTGGCTAATCAATAGCATATTTGTCTAATATCAAAAGTTACCTTTCTCTTGGTGAACAGAGCTTTTGACTTTCTGTTTGTTGTTGTTGTTGTTTTTTTTTCTTTCTGAGACAAGATTTCTCTGTGTGGCCTTGGATGTCCTGGACTCATTTTGTAGACCTGGCTGGCCTCGAATTCACAGAGATCCAAAGCTTTTTAAAAGAAAATTTTATAGATTTATTTATTTATTTATTTATTATGTATACAGTGCTCTGCCTGCATGTACACCTGCAGGCCAGAAGAGGGCATCAGATCACATTATAGATGGATGTGAGTCACTGTGTAGTTGCTGAGAATTGAACTCAGAACTTCTGGAAGAACAGCCAGTGCTCTTAACCTCTGAGCCATCTCTCCAGCCCCAAAACTGTTTTTTTAAAAATAATTTAAATAAATTTTTAAAGATTTATTTATTATTAAGTATACAGTACTCTGTCTGCATGTACACCTGCATACCAGAAGAGGCATCAGATCTCAGTATAGATGGTTGTGAGCCACCACGTGGGTGCTGGGAATTGAATTAAGGACCTTTGGAAGAGCAGGCAGTGCTCTTAACCTCTGAGCCATCTTTCCAACCTAATGTTGGTTCTTAAAGATAAGCTTGAGGATTGTTTTTGAAGGATATTGAGAATTCTTTTGGTGTTTCAGGCAGAATTTCCCAGTGCAGGATGAGATTCCAACAGGAAAAGGACTGGATACCTACAAACGCTGAGCCAAGCATAGTTGCCTTGGAAGTAGACTTATACTTAAAGTAATTGAATCAAATAATTAATTTCTCTAAACTAATTTGATGAATTTTAAAAAAAGATTCAGCTTTGTAATCAAAACCTTCAGATGATTTCTGTGTTCCCAGTCCTGCCTTAGGATATTTCTTAAGAATGAAAGGAAGGACTGGCTGAGAAATGTGCTTTGGGGAAGATAGAAAAGGGACTTGATAGACTACGCCTGTGCTTATGTATATAACTCACAGGGGTCCCCATAGTGTTGGCCCTATTCCCCTGGAGAGGCACAAATGCTCTTGCTAAATCAGGATGCACCTGGGCTCTTACCATTCCATCCTCTTTCTCACCCAAAGAGGGAACTGAGTAGTCGACTTTGTTGTCAGAAAATTTCTGCTGTGGCACCTTAAAAGCATTGGGTCATTGGAAGATGTACAGCTGTATTTACAGTGATAATTTGTTACAGATGATTTATTACAAGGCAGAATTAGTAAAGGAGATGACTGTTGGGACAGAGCCCTGAGAAACCAGACTGAAGCTTGCAAGGACCCTACTAGGTAGACTCACATAGGCTGCGCTTTACTTCTCCTGGCAATGGCATTCAGTGGTAGACAGCCTCTGCCTGGCACATACCAAATTTAACTCTAGGAGGACAACACATGATCAGCATAAATCAAATGTTCCTACAAACAATCCAAACATAAGAAACCACTCTCAGACATTCTAGAAATGATGTGACCTACCTGAAAGTCAAGTTCCTAGCCGGCAACTAAGGGTCAACATTCTAAGTCGGTCTTTTAAGTTTTTTGTCTTGTTAGTTTTCTGTCAACTTGACACAAACTAGATTGATATGGCAGAAGAAAATGCTTCCATCAGATTGACCTGTTGACATGTCTCTGTGGCATTTTCTTGATTGTTGATTAATGTGGGAGGCCAAACCCACTGTGGGCAATGTTTCTTCTGGACAGGTGGTCCTATGTAGTATATGAAAGGTAGCTAACATGGGTCTGAGAGCAAGCCAGTAAGCAGCTCTCCTCCATGGTCCCTGCCTCTGCTTTTGCTTGAATTCCTATGCTGAATTTCTCAGTAATAGACTGTGATCTGGATGTGAAATCCAGATAAGATTTTTCCTTCACAAGTTGCTCCTGGTCATAGTGTATATTACAGCAACAGAAACAAACTAGAGAAGGTTATTAATCAGGCCCGCAGTGTGAACTTTTTCATCTGAGTATTCCACCCACAGGCTTTTAGATTATGAGATAGTAAACCTACAAGAAGAACATTATGATGGGCAGACCTGGGCCCAGGGGTCCTGCTCAAACTATGGCACCAGCCAAGGACAATACATGCAGTAAACTTTGAACCCCTACCCAGATCTAGCCAATAGACAGGACATTCTTTACAATTGAGTGGAGAGTGGGGTCTGACTTTCACACGAACTCTGGTGCCCCATATTTGACCACATCCTCTGGATGGGGAGGCCTGGTGGCACTCAGAGGAAGGACAGCAGGTTACCAAGAAGAGACTTGATACCCTAGGACCATATACAGGGGGAGGAGTCACAGTCCCCTCAGTCAGTCATAGGGGAGGGGAGTAAGGGGAAAATGGGAGAGAGGGAGGAATGGGAGGATACAAGGGATGGGATAACAATTGAGATGTAATATGAATTAATTAATAAAATATATTTAAAAAAGAATATGAGATAGTAGCTCCCCTAGCAGGGCAGCAGGGGTATGCACATCAAAATACCACCACCACCTTCTTCTTCTTTTTCTTCTTCTTCTTCTCCTCCTCTTCCTCACCCTCCTCTTCTTCCTCTTCTTCTTCTCCTTGTTTTTTTTGAGACAGGATTTCTTTGTGTAGCCCTGGATATCCTGGACTCGTTTTGCAGACCAGGCTGGCCTCGAAATCACAAAGTTCTGCCTGCCTCTGCCTCCTGGGTGCTGGATCAAAGGCATGCGCTACAATGCCCAGCAAGTTCTCAGTCTTTTAAACTTAAACATGTTACTTATTTATTTACTTTAAAGTTTGAGCTTCATCAGCTAGAAATCCAGGTCTGCGTGAGGATTGCTGTGAAAATGAATCAGCAGACGTGTGGAAAGCACTTAGTACATCGCCTGATTCTTGGTGAGCACTCAAGAAATGATGGCTGCTCTCGGGGCTTGAGGCGTTTTGTTAAGACATAGCTTTTGGGCGCAAAGTGGAATAAGTTAGCAAGCTTTGGCAACAGGACTAAACAGAGCTATATTTTCCAATTCACTGGAGAATTTCTTAACCTGCCCCTTCACTTCCAGCTTTCCTATTTCTTAGGCAGAAGGCCCTATAACTGGTATGAACTGATGGGGGAGAAATCTAATAATAAGAACATGGTTAGCTGCTGAAATTCCTAGGTCCCAAGGGGAAAGAAGCCAAAGACACAAACAACCTTCAGTCTTAGAAAATTCCAGAAGAGATGCTCATTCTTGCTTAGCTGTAGCAAGTAACCCTGAGTTATTTCTTGAAGTGTTTTTTCAGACTCTGCATCCCTCACCTCACTATAATTACATTTCTATAACCTGGGCTGTATACACTGAGAACCCAAAATTTGACACTTTCAACAAATGCTACTTTGACATTTATTAACTAGTTAATCAATTTCATGAAAGATGAGGTTTTCTTTCTTTTTCTTTTCTTTTTTGATTGGGTCTTGACAGCAAGATTCTCCAGTCTCAATACTGGTTAGACAGAGAACTTAGGTCATCTCAGTAACTTCAGCAAGATGCTTTCCCAATTGGACTTCCAGATGACATGTTTTCAGAGAAAATGCCTAGCAAACTCAGCCCACCACAGCAGGATCCAGGCACTCTTCCTTCACAATAAAGGACTCTCCATCTACAAACCCAGCAGGTTAGAAGCTTGGGGTGGAAAGAAGTGTCTTATATTTGGATTTTCATACTAGTCTAATAGGTTTTTAAAAAGAATAGCTACTTTTCTAGTGGAAGAATATAGACTCACAAGTATTTTATTTTTTGCTGTCGTTAGTTCATAAACAGGAACTTGTAGAGGCATTCCCTTGGAATATGCTGCTCTATTCATAATAGTCAGAAATTAGAAACAACCTAGATGTCCTTCAACAGATAAATTGATAAAGAAAATGCGTTACATTTACACAAGTAATATGACTGTTATTAAAAAATAAAATCATGAAATTTACTGATAAATGGAGCTAAGAAGAATCCTCCTGATGGAGGTATCCTGAATCCAGAAAGACAAATGTGGGATGTATTAATTTATATGTGGAGATTAGCTATTAAGTCAATGATAATGAAGCTACAATCTGTAGAACCACAAAGGTTGGATATAGAATAAGGACTTGAGTAGCGTATATTATCTATATATTCCTAGGAAAGAGAAATAGAATAGATAGTTATGGATGGATTGATGGATGGAAGTGGGGGCTTGGGAGCTGGGAAGGTAGGGTGAAGTAGAGAGGGGAAGGGAAGAGAGGGACCAGGAAGAGAATACAGTGGAGGAAGATGGGTAAAATTTAGGGGATAGTATAGAAACGTAACTCAATAGAAGCTTTCTAAAATATATACATATATGAAAGTGATCTAAATGAAATCACCTAATAATGGAGAAGACAGAGCCCAGTTGGACATCTTTTGTCACCAAATGTAACTTTCATTAGTGGTATTGGTATGTATATACCAGTACAGAGACAGGACTTCACTGTGTAGCCTTGCCAGTTTTGGACTTGCTTTATAGATCAGGCTGGTCTTGAACTCACAGAGATCCACCTGATTCTGCCTCCCAGAGTACATGTGCATTACACTAGGTGTGGCACCTCACATTTCAATGAATATAATGAAGGTGCCTACACAGAGCTTTCTCCTGTATGTACTAGTGTCTTTGGTACAGGAACGTACTTTGCATGCTGCTAAAGGAGAAACATAAACAGCAACCCAGCCACAAACCCTACAACTGGCGGGGTCCTGTCTGAGAGATATGCTAGTGCACAAAGCCCGTGGGAGTAACCAACCAATGTCTGATCTGACTTCAGGCCACTTCATGAGATAGAATGCATACCCAACACTGCTTGGGTGACCATATAGCCCAGGGACCTAGGGTAAACCTAAATACGACTGCTCTAAACAAACAAAGAAAAACGAAGAAACAAAATGACTCCTAATGACATTCTGTTGTGCCCATAGATCAGTGTCTTGCTCAGCCATCATCAGAGCAGCTTCTTCCTGTAGCAGATGGGAACGGATATAGAGACTCAAAGTCATACACTGTGTAGAGAGTGAGAGAACTTGGAACATTCAGTCCTAAACAAGATGTCTCTATCAAATCACTCCCCTCAGAGCTTAGGGAACTCTGTGATGGAGGAGGCTGAAAGAGTGTAAGGGCCAGTAGGGATGGGGGACATCAAGGAAATAAGCCTTCTAAATCAACAAGATTGATGCACCTGTGAACTCAGCGAGACTGAGGCGTCTTGTAAGGGCCGGTACAGGTAGGTCTGCACCAGATGGGGTTCTAGAGCTGAAAGGAGCAGTAGTCACATGCCACACTTATAGTTCTGAACTACCTCTAGTTGATAACCACTTGGAAATGAAAATTCAGTTTTTTCCAAGGGAGTCTCACTGGGGAAACAAACTGCACTAAGTGAAGACTGCATGCCCAGCAGTAGATAGACAACATAAAACAAAGTCAACAGCATATTGAAGATTCCTAGTCTCATATTCCTCGTCTCAAGTCATGTCAGGGCTTTTATTTCTCCTATTTTTACAAAATTATCTTATTATTTGTAATTTTAATCTAATTATATATATTTCTTTCTTTTTACCCCATAGGTCATTTGCATATACATAATGGTTTCTAGTTTAATGTTTTTATGGGATTTCTGAGTGTGTGAATGAGTTTCTTTTGCCCCCCCTTTTTTGGTTTTGTTTTGTCCTATTCCAGTATGTTAGTTTTTGCTTCACCTTATTATATTTATTATTATTCCCTAGAATCCTTTTCTTTTTTCTAAAGAGAGACTTAAAGAGGGTATATCTGTATTGGAGGTAGGGAAGAACTGGGAGGCGAAACTGTAATCAGGATCTATTATGTGAAGGGGAAAACTATTTTCAATAAAAAGAAAAGAAAAGAATAATTAAGGACAGTGTGTGTGTGTGTGTGTGTGTGTGTGTGTGTGTGTGTGTGTGTGTGTGTTCAGGATCTCATGCAGCCCAGGCTGTCCTTGAACTCAGTATGCAAACAAGGTGCTAATCCTCATGCTTCTGTCTCCTGTTTACTGGGATTACTGCAGCATTCTACCATGCAAAGCTTCAATAACACTTGTTGAATAAAGTCATGTATAATTTCCTGTCTGTGACAACTTTTCTGGTACTCAGCCCTGTGCAGACCACTTTGTGTCATCCAAGTCAGTTCCCTCTCACATTTTCTTCCTTTTTTTTTTTTTTTTTTTGACAGGGTTTCTCTGTAGCCTTGGCTATCATGGAGTCACTCCATAGACCAGGCTAGCTTCAATTTCACAGAGCTCTACTTGCCTCTGCCTCCTCAAGAGCTGGGATTACAGGTGTGCACCTGCATACCTAGCCACATTCTCTTCCTCTTAAACAGAGACTGAAAGCAGGATTAGCAAAAGAACAGCAGAGTGTTTTTGGTTCCTTCCTTCCTTTTCAGGATACAACCTGGGGCCATGATTACTGTGTCCAATTTTTTTTAAAGCCAGTAATGGCATCTGAAAGGAAGATACTCATTCTTTGTAGTTCTTGAAAGATGATAAATAAATAAAGAGGACATGTCTGATCCTAGGTATGGTGCAGGAGAAAGTTTTTGTTTTTGCTTTTTTTTTTTTTGGGTTTTCAAGACAGGGTCTCTCTGTGTAGCCTTGGCTGTCCTGTACTTATTTTGTAGACCAGGCTGGCCTTGAACTCACAGCAATCCACCTGCCTCTGCCTCCCAACTGCTGGGATTAAAGGCGTGCACCACGACACCCGGCTGAGAAAGTTTATTATAGAAGGGACAACATAGGCAGAGTCAGAGATATCTGGGCGAGTTAAGAGTGAAAGACAAAAAACCAGCATAGTCCAAAATGGCTGTATTCTATAGGGAAGGGCAGCCCAGCTCTGGGTTTGAGGAGTTTAGGGTAGGGGGCCAAACTTGCTAGGTTGTTGATGGTCTTGTATAGACCCTGTGCAGTAACCCCTTCTTCTTGAGTCCATGATGCAATGGCTTCATCTTGCCCAGCAGCTGACTGACATCGCACAGCCCCATCCACATTTTCTGCCTCTTACAGTCTTCCTCCCCACTGTCCACAATGTTCACACTGAACAAATTTTTTCTTTTAATTGTTTTTAATAAAAGATCTAAATGAATTCCAAAGAGCTTCTAGGTAGTTCACAGTCTTAATATTTTTCATATGATCCCTTATACATAGCATTTGTATTACTTTTTGAATCTATGTCTCTGTAACTACACAGAATAAAATGTTCTGGAGTTAACTAACCCTTCTCAAACTGCACACCAACTGTTTAGGTGGTTCCAGCTGTGAATGGAGTTCTAAGTGCCCCCTCGTCCTCTCTCCACTCTCACATCCTTTCTCTCCCTCCCCGTTAGATCTGCTTCCCTATAAAATTTCATCTTGATCTATAGTACATACAGTACATCCGTAAATACATTTTTATACTGTGATCACACACACACACACACACACACACACACACACACACACACACACACACACAGAGCTATGGTTTGGATTAGTGACCCCTAAAGGTCTATATGCTAAAGGCATGAACCTACGAGTACGCTAGTGGGGAGTGGTGGATCCTTTAGGAGTGAGGGCCTAGTAGGAGGTCTTTAGACCACTGAGGGCATGTTGTAGAAGGAGATGGCCTCTCCTTACCTTTGCTTCCTGGCTCATGTTGAGTGAACAGGTTTGTTGTGCTGTATACTACCATCATGACTGGCTGCCTTGCCACAGGTACAAAGCAACAGGGTAAAACTCCAGAATTGTGAGCCGAAGAAACCCATCTATCTATACCTATATCATCTATGTTATATCTATCTAATCATATATCTATACATATAATCTAGCTCTATGTATCTATCATCTATCTATCTATCTATCTATCTATCTATCTATCTATCTTCATCATTATCATTATCTATCTCTATCATTTCTCTCTCTTTTGCATTTATTTATGCATGGTATTTTAAGACAAGGTTTCTCTGTGTGGCCCTGGCTGTCCTGGAACTCACTCTGTAGACCATGCTGGCCTTGAACAAAGAGATCCACTTGCCTCTGCTTCTCAAGTGTGGGATTAAAGGTGTGCACTAGCACGCCCAGCAACTCTTTTATTTTCTTAAACTGATGATCTATGGTATTTAGTTATAGTAATAGAAAGCCCACTAATACAGATATGTACACATGTAACTAAAACACAATACTGGTTAAGTGGGATACATTCTGATATTGTCTGCTCTAATTTACCCTTATTTTATTTTTTAAAAGCATATCTTTTGATACAAACTAAATTTCATTTCTCAGTAGTGGTCTGTACTAACCTTTTTGAAGAAAAATAGTACCTTCATTGGATAACTTTTGCAGTTCTCTAGAAATACTCTGCATAGCATTAAACATTTCAGTATTTCTGTAGAGGATTTTTCAAGTTGAAAGAGCCAAGGTGGAATCAACATTAGAGGTCCTTCACGAAGGTAGTACTGTCTTTTTTTTTTTTTTTTTTTTTTTTTTTTTTAAACACTAAGCACTTTAACCTTAAAATCAGAGTCCCCACAGAATAGTATCTATCATGGCACCAAATCCAGGTAGCCTATGAATAAAGGCTTGAAAACTTGATCTACTCAGGCTAAGGATTCTCCAAGAGTCTTCAAGGACATACACAATCTTGGAGTTTTAAAAATAGTTCCTGTAGCTGAGACTCACCTCTCCCCTGTAACCGCACAGCGAGGACTCAAGTGGCTCATGAAATTTACCACAGAAGATTCAGCAGCTGAGAAACAGTGCAGTTGTTTACTGGCTGGTTGTCATGGTATCACAGACCAGCTGCTACTTAGCAAGCACAATGGAAAGTGAAGAATCAAAATGAAAGTTAGGAAGAAAAATACAAGTTAGACATGGGCTGTTTTTTTTGACACTCTCAGGCACTGGCTATTTTGCTGCTTAAAAATTATTTTACTTTGTTTTATGTGTACAAGAGTTTTGCCAGCATCTCTGTCTGGGCACCATATATGTGTCTAATGTCCATGGAGGCCAGAAGAAAGCATTAGATTGCCTAGAAGTAGAGTTAAAGATGGTTAAAAGATGGAGGTGCTGTAGGGTCCTGAGAACTGAATCTGGGCCCTCTGGAAGAACAGTCAGTGCTTATAACCACTGAACCATCTTTTCAGTCCCCTATTTTATTTTTTATTCTGCTATTTAGGTGGAGCCTGTAGAAAGTGCTTTCTATTTCCTAGTGTTAACTTTCTAGTTACCATTTATCCAATGTCAGCTGTAGCCTGTCTACTTGCTCAGTACTTTCTATGGATTGTATTAGTTACTCCTCACAAAAAAGAATAGATAAGTAATTATGTTCCCCATTTTACCAATGTGAACAGAGTTTTAGGGGGTGCTGAGTGGCTTTCTGGAGATTACGTGGCTAGTAGGTGGTAGAGATGGGTTGGAACTAAAGCCACCTGAATCTAAACTTTATTATCATGGGCCCAACTTCAATCTCATGATCCATCTGCTTTCATTGCCCATTTGAGGGTGATTTGCAGAGAGAGAGAGAGAGAGGATGTTGAGGATGCTGTGGGAGGGGTCTGTATAGACCAGCACACCCTTATTCTTTTACTCTCAGCTTTTTAAGTGGTCCTATGATGTTGGCTATTTTGCTAATGAAACTTCTCTTTTGTTTGCTCAGATTCTCATTGTCAAAGGAATAATTGAACATTTCTGGGTGTTCGTACTGAAGTGCCTGGAACTTAGTGCTTTGGTGGTAGTCTGTCCGGGTGGGGAAGGTAAGTCAGGGAGAGGAAAGTGAGTGAGTTAATGAGCCTGGTGAGCGGTGATAGAAGATAATGTACAGGGGCACATCAAGGAAGGGACAAGAAGTCTGGATGGCAGAAATGCATTGGAATCTATGAACTCAATGAGTGGCCCTTTAGAGGTCTGAGCTTCCGTGGGCTGAGACTCTAGAGGATCACCAATGACAGCAGAGTTGGGGTCTCCAGAACTGACTGAGACTTAGTCTAGGAGAGGAATTGAATACTAAGTGATTCTAAGTGTGCAAGGAACTTCAGAAGCAATAGATAGGATCTGTCTTGTTAGGCATGGGGACCCAATGGCTTTGCCAAAAGAAGCACTTCTGTTGGGCAACACAAGAGCAGGTGGCAAGGTTCAATGTCAAAAATGACGATTCACAAAGGACAAAGTAGAATAGTTCCTGGTTTTGTGTTTTTAAAAAAGAATAACAGCATCCTTGGAGGACCTGGAAAACAAGTTTGTTTATGTGAGTGTGTATGGAGGAAGCTTTGAGGAACTGGGAAAGTTACTAGGAAGCTTTTTTAAAAAATGACTCCAAACCGTTTGAAAATGAGAATGACAAAGGTGACTGCAACATGGTTATCATGAAGTCCTTAAGCAGATTTAATGAATATGGAAGATTCAGTTATTTTAAAGGCATAATGTGTTGGAAGTTGGTCTGATATATTTCGATGCTAATCATTGTTTGTTGTCTCTGTGCCCCATTTGGCCTGGATGATGATAATTAACCAGTATTTGGAATTATGGATGGGAGGTAGCTTGGTAGAAATTATTAGAAGCAGATGGCATGGGGTTGGGGCAGGTATGGGATACCTGTCCCACTATGGGAAGTAGCTTAGGGGATTAATATTGGCTCTGCCCCAGGTTAACTAAGGCTATTTAAAAATATAACGGGCATCTGTGTCTTGATTGATTGCTAGCAGGTTAGAAAATTTGTAGGCCATAATAATAAACATTATTAGGCCATACTGGTAAATTAACCACAACAGTAATGCTATTTCAACTTGTTTGGTTGTTTTGCATTTTTTTGAGGCCTTGGGAAAGTGGCTTTTGTACGTTCCAGTAGTAGTCTTGTAAAGAAGTGTGATGGCCAGGGAGATTGTTCACTAGGAGAAAGTGCTTCTATTCCAGGCCTAATGACCTTAGTTTGTACTAGAACCACAGTGGAAGGAAAGAAACTGATTCCTGAAAGCTGTCCCTGACCTCTGTGCACACTCACTCATACACACACACAAGATAGATAGATAGATAGATAGACAGATAGATGGCAGATAGATAGATGATGTTGATGGATAGATATACGTATAAATAATACATAATGAAAAGGAGGTGGACGGAGTGATTGTGTCTAATGATTGTTAACAAGCTCTTTGGCTCACCATTGGAATTATGGTATCAGGTCTTCTCCTGGCTGGAGGAGGCTGTTCCCACAGCTTGTTGTTTAGAATCCTTGGCAGAGTAGAATATTTCCTCCATGGCGAAGGTTCCGTGCTCAGTACTTTACACTATTTTCTTTTCTTTGATTGATTCCCAGGAAGATAGCCAGATAAAGAAAGAACCATTTTTAATTTGTAGAGGCCATTGCTATTGGAATACATAATTATTTTGAAAGTGACTTTTCACTATGTAAGAGACTTTTATGTCCAACTCAGGGGTGACCCACTCTAAGATGCCAATTTTACACCTGTAAAATGGAACAATTAGTCTCCACTACCTGTCACCATAGTGTTATGAAAATGAGTTGTAAAGTGCCTACAGTATACTTTGAACATTTGCACAAATATAAGAACATTGCCATGGTGTGAAAACCGATAAAGCATAGCATGTAAGTGAGCATTCCCCCCACCCCAGAAAAACAGGGTATCTTTATTTTGAACAAGCTGACACTCTTATTTGAAGTTTCTAGAAAATGCCTGGGGAAAGGAGAGGGTACTACCCTAGCTCATATATACTCATGCCTTAAGCCTGGTCCATTGCTATTTTAACATGAAATATCAACATAGGAAAGGAATTATCTGTCTATGTCGGTTACCTTCACAGGTAATTGTTCTAGAATAGTACAGTATTGTTCTAGAAATTTTGCTTCTTGCTTGATGAGAGTGTCAATTAGACTTTAGGATGAAGGCCTCCATTACACTCCCACGTCTCTGTGACTTTTCCTATCTTTACACCTTGCTTCAATTTTCTCCTTTTTGAACATAACCTTATGGGTTGTCAAATGCTGGAGTTCCACTTTCTGCAGCATGTTCCATCTTGAACATATCCAAGGATGAGTCTTGACTTTGGCCTGAGGTAGATAAGAGAAGGTCTGAGAAGCTTCAATGGTTGGAGGATCATCACTGCATGGGGAACTGGAAGAAAGGATGCTGTGGCTGAGGATAGCAAACAACGCTGATAGTACACGGTTATTACGTCATTGTCAACAACAGCAGAACTTATTATACCTCAGAACCTGACAACCACGGTGCTAGTAAGTCATTAAAGCTTCAGAAAACATGTTACAGAGACTTAATTTATGTATGTGTGTATTATCTTGAAGGAATGAAACACATTGCTTGAGTTGCAGGGGTACATACATTGCACTCTAATAACGGTGCAGGTTTCTCCTTATGCTCCTGTTAGTTACATCAAAGGCCATTAGGACTTGTAAGACAGTTGTCCTCTTTATCTTAATTCTTTAGTTTAGGAATGAGGCTTTAAAAGAACATACTAATAATTACATAATGATACTGTGGCAAAACATAAAATAACAGTTTTAAGAATGGATCTAAATTGCCAGGCAGACGTTGGGAGGCAGAGGCAGGTGATTTTCTGAGTTTGAGGCTACCATGATCTACAGAGCAAGTTCCAGGAGAGCCAAAACTACACAGAGGAAACCCTGTCTGGAAAACCAAAAAACAAACAAACAAACCAACCAAACACACACCCCCACACCCAAAAAACAAACAAACAAAAAACCCCACAACACCAAACCAAAAAAACACCAACCCTCCCCTGCCCGCCCAACAACAACAACCACACCCAAAACCCCAAACCAAAAAGCCAACCAACCAACCATAACCACCCCACACAAAACAAAACAGTCAGGTTACAATTACTGATAGACTTAGAAATAGAACTTATCTTTATATTGGAGAAATCCTTTTATACTGTTTGAAGAGTACATTTATTTCTTTTGGTCAGGAAAAGTACTTAAGGCTGTGGAGACTCACAAGGGTGTTTCAGTGTAGAGAATAACTTTTTGAGATTTTTTTTTCTTTTTCATGGGACGAGCAGTCCTTTATCCATCACTAGGAGGTCAGCAAACATCAGAAGGGATTTCTCCCCTCAACAGTGGAGCATTTGAGCAAAATGTAATTGTTTCCCTTTCCTTGGAGTGTTCCTGCCCTTTGTGTTAGGTTAAGGAAGTTTTATCTTCTGAGTTATTGCAAGGGCAGTACAGACAGGCCCTTACGACATTTTGGATTGTGGACTTTATAGTCCTTTCCCCATAAGGTACAAGGGAATGGAGTTAATATCTGTCTTCTAGGTGACAGGAATCATAACATTTCTTTTTTCTTTTCTTTTCTTTTATCTGTTTAGGACAAGGGAATCTCAACCCACTCCTAGTGGTACATCTCTTTCTCTGTTTCCATATAAAATAGACTCAGATTGAAGTTTGGGGAGGAGGTTTCAGAGACATGTCTGTAGCATTGTGTAAGCTGTTACCATTTGTATTTTTGGCAGTAGAGGCTACAGAATCTTTTTTTAAAACCCCTTAACATTTATTCTTCTCTCATACATTGCACCCCAACCATAGTTTTCCCGTTCTTCACTCCTCCCAGTCTCTCCCACACCACCATTCCTCTCCTTCATGCATCTTTTATGACAACTGGGCTAGGCACCAATCCATGAGTATAGTATAGAATATCATTAGGAATCACTTCATTGACTTTTTTCCTAAGTGTGTTTGGTTCTTCCTTAGGTCTCTGGGCTGTTCTGCCTCTTGTTCCTAGTCAGCCAGGAGGTGTCAGGCCACAAGTTGGACCCATGGGCTGCCCACTCCTACAGGTTTTGTGCCACCTGCAAGCAGGACAGATTGTAGGTTGAGTGTTTTGTGGCTGTGCTGATGTCCCAGTCCCATTGTTAGGAGCCTTGCTTGGTTATAGAAGTTGGCCAGTTCAGGTTTCATATCCCCTATTCCTAGATTTCACTAGGGTCACTCTGGTAGACTCCAGGGAGTTTCCACTGTTCTAGGTTTCTACACTGTTTCCCAAATGACCCTCAGTTCCAGCCATCTTTCCCAGGACTCTCTCCCTCTGTCTCTTCCACCCCCACCTGGTTTCTTCAGTTTCCATTCCCACCCACCCCACAGTCTACCCACAAAATCTATTCTGTTTATCCTTCCCAGGAAGATCCATGCATCCCCACTTTGAGCTCTCCTTGTTACTTAGCTTCTCTGGGTCTGTGTATTGCAGCATGATTGTCTTTTACTTAACAGCTAATGTCCACTTATGAGCAAACAGCATGTTTGTTTTTCTGAGTCTGTGTTACCTCACCCAGGACGATATTTTCTTTTTTTTTTTTTTAGATTTTTAAAATTAATTTATTCATATTACATCTCGATTGTTAGCCCTTCCCCTGTTTCCTCCCATTCTTCCCTCCCTCCCATTTCTCCCCTTCTCCCCTCCCCTATGTCCGTGACCTAGGGAGACCTCCTCCCCCTATATATGCTCTCAGAATATCAAGTCTCTTCTTGGTAACTAGCTATCCTTCCTCTGAGTGCCACCAGGTCTCCCCATCTGGGGGACATGGTCAGAAAAGGGGCACCAGAGTTCGTGTGATAGTCAGATCTCACTCTCCACTCAACGGTGGAGAGTATCATGTTCGTCGGCTAGGTCTTGGTAGGGGTTCGAAGCTTACTGCCTATATTCTCCTTGGCTGGTGCCTTAGTTTGAGGAGGACCCCAGGATCCAGATCTGCCTGTCATAAAGTTCTTCTTGTAGGTTTCCAGGACCCTGTGGGTCCTACAATTTCCTCTTTCTTCCATGCTACTCTTGCCTAAAGTCTCAATCGGATATCCTCTCCTCTGACCCACTTTCTTGGTAAGTAAAGATTTTCATGGTACGTATCCCTTGGACTAGTGTTTTGATATGAGTGAGTATATACCGTTTGTCTCTTTTTGCTTCTGGGTGTACTCACTCATTATGATAATTTCTAGATCAATCCATTTGTCCACAAATTTCGAGAATTCCTCATTTTTAATAGCTGAGTAGTATTCCATCGTGTAAATATATCACAGTTTCTTAGTCCATTCTTCTACTGAGGGACACTTAGGCTGTTTCCATGTTCTGGCTATTATGTATAGAGCAGCTATGAACATGGTTGAGCATATGTCCCTGTTGTGTGGTAGGGCATTTTCTGGGTATATTCCAAGGAGTGGGATAGCTGGGTCTTGAGGAAGCCCTATTCCCATTTTTCTGAGAAAGCACCAGATAGCTTTCCAAAGTGGTTGTACTAGTTTGCATTCCCACCAGCAATGAAGGAGTGTTCCTCTCTCTCCACATCCTCGCCAACATGTGGTGTCATTTGAGTTTTTGATCTTAGCCATTCTGATGGGTGTAAGATGGAATCTCAGTGTCGTTTTGATTTGCATTTCTCTGATGACTAACGAGGACGAGCATTTCTTTAAGTGTTTCTCGGCCATTTGATATTCCTCTGTTGAGAATTCTCTGTTAAGTTCCAAGCCCCATTTCGCAACTGGGTTGTTTGGTTTTGTGGTGTTTAATTTCTTGAGTTCTTTATATATTTTGGATATTAAACCTTTGTCAGATGAAGGGTTGGTGAAGATCTTTTCCCATTCTGTAGGCTGTTGCTTTGTTCTCTTGACAGTGTCTCCTGCCTTACAGAAGCTTCTCAGCCTCATGAGGTCCCATTTATTAATTGTTGACATTAAGGCCTGGGCTGTTGGTGTACTGTTCAGGAAGTTGTTCAGGACGATATTTTCTAGTTCCATTTATTTTCCAGCAAATTTCATGATGTCATTGTTTTTTATTAACTAATTCATTTTAAATCCCTGTAGGATTTCCCCTCCCTTTTCTCCTCCTAGTTCCTGTCTCACCTTCCCTCTCTTCACCCTGTGCCTGCCTCCCTTTCTCAGAGAAGGGGAGACTTCCCATGGGTATCAGTCTGCCTTGGGATACCAAATACGACCGGATGCATCTTCTTTTATTGAGGCTAAGCATGACCATCCAGTTAAGGGGAAGGGATCCAAAGGCATGCAACAGAGTCTGAGGCAGCCCCTGCTGTTAGAAGTCTCACATGAGGACCAAGATGCACATATGTTACATACGTGTGGGCTTAGAACCATCCCATGTGCTCTCTCTGGTTGGCGGTTCAATCTCTGTGGGCCCGTATAGGTGCAGGTTGTTGATAAAGTTAGCAGCATAAGGAGGAACTTGTGCCGTTGTTGGAGTGTGGTGTATGTACCCTGACAACTTGGGCAATGCATTTCTGTTTTTGTGCCAATACCATACAGTTTTGAATATAGCTCTGATGTACAACTTCAAATCAGGGATAGTGATACCTCTAAAAGTTTTTCTGTTAGCCAGGATTGTTTTAAATATCTTGTTTTCTTTTTTCTTTTTGTTTTTGTTTTTGAGTTTCCATATGAAGCTAAAAACTGTCTTTTCAAGATCTATGAAGAATTATGTTGGAACATTGATTGGGGTTGCATTGAATCTGTTGCAGTTTGGTTTTGGTAGGATAGCTATTTTTACTATGTTAATTCTACTATTACATAAGCAAGGGGGATCTTTCCATTTTCTGATATCTATTTCAATTTCTTTTTTTCAGTGTATTGAATTTTTTTTTAAGATTTTATTTATTATGTATACAGTATGATCAGATCACATTATAGATGGTTGTGAGCCACCATGTGGTGGCTGGGAATTGAACTCAGGACCTCTGGAAGAGCAGTCAGTGCTCTTAACCACTGAGCCATCTCTCCAGCCCCCTGAAGTTTTTATCATACAAATGTTGTACTTTGTTAGAGTTATTCCAAGATATTTGTATTATTTGTGGCTATTGTGAAAGGTCTTGTTTCCCTGATTTCTTTCTCAATCATTTTGTCATTTGTGTGTTAGAGGGCTACTGACTTTTGCACCTGTTAGTACTTCAATTACTATATTGAATAGGAATGGGGAAAGTGGACAGTCTTGCCTTGTTCCTGAGTTTAGTGAAATTGCTTTGAATTTCCCTCCATTTAATTCAGTGTTGGTTATTGGCTTACTGTAAACTGCCTTCTTAATATTTAAGTATGTTCCTTGTATCCACAGTCTCTCCCAAACTTTCATTATAAAGGGGTGTTGGATTTTGTCAAAGTTTTTTTAGTATCTAATGAAGGACCATTTGTTTTTGTTTTTGTTTTTTTTCTCTCTTAGTGGATTAAAATGACTGAGTTTTTCTATGTTGGACCATCCCTGCATCTCTGGTAGGAAGCCTACTTCATAGTGGATGATCTTTTTGATGTGTTCTTGGATTCTGTTTGCAAGTATTTTATTGAGTACTTTTGCATGTATGTTCATGAGGAAATTGGTCTGTAATTCTCTTTCTTTGTTGAATCTTTGTATGGTTTGGGTATCATGGTAACTGTGCCTTATAAATGAATTTGGTGATGTTCTTTCTGTTTCTTTTTTTGTGTATACTTTGAGGAGGATTTGCATTAGTTCTTCTTTGAAAGTCTGGTAGAATTCTGTGTTGAAACCATCTGCCTCTGGGCTTTTGTTGGTTGGAGACTTTCAGTGACTGCTTTTATTTCCTTAGGGGTTATAGGCCTATTTAAATTGTTTTTCTAATCTTGATTTAACTTTGATAAGTGCTATGTAGCAAGAAAATTATCCATTTCTTTTAGCTTTTTCAATTTTGTGGCATGCAGATTTTGAAGTATGACCTTGTGATTCTTTGGATTTCCTCAACGTGTGTTGTTATGTTCTTTTCATTTCTGATTTTATTATTTGGATATTCTCTCTGTGTCTTTTAGTTAGTTTGGATAAGGGTTTGTCTCAAAGAAGCAGCTCTTTGCCTCACGGATTCTTTGATTCTCTTGGTTTCTATTTTATTGATTTCAGCCCTCAGCTTGATTATTTCCTGCTGTCTGTTCCTTTTGGGTGTGTTTGCTTTCTTTTCTTCTAGAGCTTTAGGTGTGCTGGTAAGTTGCTAGTTGGAGATGTCCCTAATTTTTTCACATAGGCACTCAGTGTTATGAACTTCCCTCTTAGCACAGCTTTTATTGCGTCCTATAAGTTTGAATATATTGTGCATTCATTTTCATTGAATTTTACAAAGTATTTAATTTCTTTCTCTTTTTCTCCCTTGGTTTCTATGAGTTTGTAGGATTTCTGCTCTTTCTGTTGTTATTGAAATCCAGTTTTAATCATGGTCATCTGATAGGGTGAAGGGGGTTATTTCAATTTTCTTCTATCTGTTGAGACTTGCTTTGTGACCGAGTATGTAGTCAATTTTGGAGAATGTTCCATGGGGTGATGAGAAGAATGTGCATTATTTTGTGTTTGGATGAAGTGTTTCATAAATAAGTGTTAGGTACATTTGGTTTGTAATGTCTATTAGTTCCAGAACTTTTCTGTTTAATTTTTGTCTGGATGAACTGTGCATTGGTGAGAGTGGGGGGTTTTGAAGTCTCCCACAATAATGTATGAGAGTTGATATGTGATTTAAGTTTTAGTAGTGCTTACTTTGCAAACATAGATGTCCTTTTGTTTGGGGCATAAATGTTAAGAATTGAAGGACCATCTTGGTGGATCTTTTCTTTGATGAATATGAAATGTCTTTCCTCATCTCGATGAATTTGGTTTGAAGTCTATTTTGTTAGACATTAGAGGGTCAGCACCAGCTCGTTTCTTAGTTTCATTTGCTTGGAAAAGTCCTTTTCCAACTCTTTAAGATAATTTCTATCTTTGATGTTAAGGTGTATTCCTTATATGCAGCAGAAGTGTGAGTCCTGTTTTCTCATCCATTCTATTAGATTTTGTCTTTTTATTGGGAAATTTAGTCCATTTATATTGAGAGAGGCCAATAACCAATGATTGCTAATTCCTATTTTGTTGTTGTTGTTTGGGTGTGGAGTGTGTGTGTGTGTGTGTGTGTGTGTGTGTGTGTGTGCATGCACACATGTGCATGTGTGTACTTCCTTCTTTGGTTTTGAAGGTGTAAAATTATTATTTCCTGTGTTTTCATAGGTGTAGTTAACCTCCCTGGGCTGGAGTTTTTCTTCTATTACCTTCTGCAGGGCTTGATTTGTGGATAGATATTGAAGGAGAGATAAACCTGTTTTTTAGGATCCCAAGTGCGGCATTGGAACGGTCTCATGAGAGAACAGGTGAGCTTAATTCACTAGAAGAGCAACCAATTTGTGCAGGAGCTTAATTGTTGCCAGCTGAAAAGATCCCGTGAACAGACTCTGGGAGGAAGTATATAAACAAGCCCAGAACTGGAGGTGGGGCCTTTGGATACTTGGCATAGATTTGGCTGTTCATCACTGCACTTCAAGATGCTCCTAGAGAGAACCACTTGAGGGAAGGCTTCGGGGTTCCGGCTCCTGCTGAGGTTCTGGGTTCTGGTTACTCTAGGTTCCAGCAGAAGAAATCCTGCAGATTGTGCCAGGAGAATTGTTCCTCGGAACAGATATCCTTATGGTTTGTTATTGTGTCCATTAATCCTCATTTTCTATTGTTTTGGTTAGTTGGGTTATAAGTGACTTATGCTCGGTCACTAAGTTGTTAATAAAATATATTGGTTAAGAAAATTGAGCATATAAGATATTGTTTAAATTTGACTTTATCACAGAATATCTTGTTTTCTCCATGCAGGGTGACTGAAAGTTTTGTTGGGTAGAGTAGTCTAGGTTGGCATCTGTGGTCTCTTAGTCTATAGAACATCTGTTCAGGCCCTTCCGGCTTTTAGAGTTTCCATTGAGAAGTCAGGTTTAATTCTAATAGGTATACATTTATGTTACTTGGCCATTTTCCCTTGTAGCTTTTAACATTTTTTCTTTGCTCCATATGTATAATGTTTTGACTATTATGTGGTGAAGGGATCTTCTTTTCTGGTATAATTTGTTTGATGTTCTGTAAGCTTCTTGTATTTTTATAGGCAGATCCTTCTTAGGTTAGAGAGTTTTTCTTTTATGATTTTGTTGAAAATATTTTCTGAGCCTCTGTCTGAGCTGGGATTCTTTTCCTTTTCCTATTCCTATTTTTCTTAGGTTTGGTTTTTCTATTATGTTCCAGATTCCCTGGATGTTTTGTGTCAAGATTTTTTAAGACTTAAGATTTTTTTGACCTTTGTATCAATTCCTTCTATTATATCATCTAAGCCTTGAGATTCTCTTTTATATCTTGTATTCTGTTGGTGACGATTGTGTCTGCAGTTCTTGTTCATTTACTTAGAATTTCCATTTTCAGGTTCCTGCAGTTTGTGTTTTCTTTATTGACTCTATTTCCATGAGATCTTCAGCAGTTTTATCTAGTTCCTTCACTTGTTTGTTTGTTTTTCTTGGGTTTCTTTAAGGGGTTTATTCATTTCTTCCATTTATTTATTCTTCAAAGACTTCTATCATTGTCATAAAGTTGGTTTCAAGGTTATTTTCTTGTGTTTTAGCTGTGCTGAGATATTCTTGACTTGTTGTGGTAGGATAGCTGGGCTCTGGTGGTGATATATTGCCCGGGCATTTGTTGACTGTGTTCTTAACTTGGCCTCTAGGTATCTGGGTTTGGGGTAATTACAGGTTTAGGTGCTAATTTCTGAGTTTATGTTTGCTGGATGGGTGTTTATTTTCTCTTGGTTTCTGTTTCTTCTCTGGTCTTCTTGCCTGGGTAGCCTGCAGTTCTGGTGGCCAGTGAGTCCTTTAGTCCAGTAGGGTGCCTCTCCTGGGGTTCTGGAAGCCTGAGTGACCCCTGGAATTCTGAGTGCTGGCATTGCCTCTGGGGTTCTGAGAACTAATTGGTGGGGCCTATGGGAAAGCAGGGGGCTTTCACTAGAATTGTGGGCTAGGATATGGTAATGATGAGAGGGGATACTGTTAGGAGAAGGATGGGCTGGCTTTGAGGAATTTTTTGTAGTCTGACAGCAGAGGGAGGGGAAGGGGCCTGCCTGGTGTCTGGGTGCCAGCATGGCCTCTGGTAGAGCAGGGTGCTTCACTTGGAGTTGTGAGCTAGGATATGTGACATTGGTACCCAGAACCCCAGGTAAGCTTCTGACCACAGACTGTCAACACTTCCTCATAGCTTTCCCAGTCTTCCTCCCCCTCATCACTATATGATAGAATTACATGAAATACAAGTTCCCAGTAAAAACTCAAGTAGACAGTTTGCATTCCTATGAGATGGAAAGAAGTCTTAGTGGTATAGAAGATTGAAAGGTGAAGCTGCACAGGGGAAGATGCCCTCAAGGATAGAAAGATGTAAAGACATTTTCTTCCTCAGTGTTATTTTAGCCTAAAGGTTTTTGCCCCCCTCCCTTTTTTTGTTTTATTTTCTGTTTTTTTTTTTTTTTTTTTTTTTTTTCATGACAGGGTTTCTCTGTGTAGCCCTGCCTGTCCTGAAACTCACTTTGTAGACCAGGGTGGAATCAAACTCAGAAATTTGTCTACCTCTGCCTCCCAAGTGCTGGGATTAAAGGCGTGTACTACCACACTCAACTAGGTTTTTATTTTTTAATTTATAGTAAGGTTAAGCTCTATTTACCATTTTTGCTTCTATATTTAGAAGAAAATGAGGGAGAGGGAGAGAGCGAGAGCGAGAGCGAGAGAGAGAGAGAGAGAGAGAGAGAGAGAGAGAGAGAGAGAGAGAGAGAGAGAGAGAGCGAGCGCTGAGGTATCCTTTCTGGATTAAACATCACAGGTCCGTCCAGGGTAATGTAGGTACTCATGCTGAGATCCTCACCTGCATTATATACCAAAGGTCCATCCAGTGCAAAGTATAAAGACAGATACAATCCTGTCAGGAAAAAAAAATAACAGAGATAGATAAAGCATCTGGGGTCTTAATTTCTCATGAATGAGAACAATTTCACCGATTTTGGCCTTGAAAGTTAGGAAAGCCTCTTCCTCAAAACATCACATAGTGAAGATCAGAACTAAAAATGAAAAGTCAGAGTCCCAAGGGAGATGCAGCAACATCACAGCAGAATAGTGAGGTGTTTGTTGCAGGGTTACTTATATTTAGGAGTCTTAGGTTCGTGGACAGTAGTGAAGCAGGGCTGTAGTGGACAACTTTAAGCTTGTAGGTCAAGAGATTTTATAACCAGCCAGTCATTTCTAATGTGCTTTGAGTCTAGAATGTACTGATATTGGGAATAGTTCCTTCAGTTCTCACCCTAAGAAAGATTGGTTTCTCCCGGACAAGCTGTGTGCTGTTCTGTCTGACTGAGGAACTGGCACGGATTTCTGTAGAGAGTTTCTATAGTTGATGCCACTGACACTCATTAGTCTTACTTGGGTCTTGGGCCAGAAAGTGAAAACGGAGAAACAAAGGTGATATAAAAGGCAAGAGCAGAGCAGAGAAGCTGAGGCAGAGTGCAGGAAAATCATCAGCGATGCTGCAGGAGCATCCTGGACGGGCCTTCAAAGAAACGTGACAAAGACTGAGACAGTCCTACACTGTCACCCTCCGCAGCCTGAGAATTCCTTCTATCTTTATCGCGTTGACCTGGCCAATCTCTGCTTTGTGCTTCACTGGGGAAAATGATTTCAGAATTAGCCAGAACACAGAGCTTGGATTTTATTAGAGACATTCCAATATAGACCTTTAGAAAGTAAGGCATACCTCAGAGCACGGGTATATTTTTCTCAAAGAAGGGCCATAGCGTACATTTTAGTAGCTCTGGAGCATGAAGAATGGAAATTGACAATTGTCATGTAAATATACTGACTTAATTTTTTTGGGTAATAAAATTGTCTCTGAAGAGGAAACCTCAAACATTAAGAACAAAGTAATAGTAAATATTTGTAGACAACAGTCAAAATTCTTAACTCTTCATGCTGTTAGAATCCAAAGTCAGTGTTTGCTAAGCAGCATTTATAGTTTATTTCTTACTATTTTCTATGATACATTTTATGGGAAACTCAGAAATAGCTAATGAATAATAGAGTGCTCAAATAAATTAAAGGAATACTAGGCTGAACAAATAAAACAAGAAATGTTTATTTTTGTGTGCTGTGCTTACCCAAAGAAAGGCTCAGTTTTTAAGCTTTCTAAACTTTCTGGACCAGGGAATACAATCAAGAAAAACTGGGATGAGCTGCAAATAAATTTAAATAAATCTATGTTTCAAAATAACTGCTCAGTTTTGAGTTGATTAAATATTCTTGTTAATTAATAATAAGGTTAAATTATTTTGCCATGTGTCTGTTGTCATCAAGTTATGTATGACACTTTCTAGACCTAAGGTTCAGGGATCTTGGAAGAGGAGGTGGAAAGTCTGTAAGAGCTAGAGGACCCAGATGTCTGCTGAGAGACTGAGTCTTTTGTATAGAACATGAGGCTGTAGCCACGATATTTCATTATTATGGCTGCCTCAACAAGACCTGAGCAATGACGACACTAGCTAACATGCCCATCATTGAGGGCCATTTCATAAGCTGTAACCTCTAGGACAAGAACTACAATCAGTGACCACTGAGAGAGGGAGAGTAAGTCCCCTCAAGGATGATCCCTCTAGTTGATTATCCATTAGCAAATGGTCAACCTTTAAACATACATATTTGCAAAACTAAACATACTCAGAAGGTTGTATTTACATATTTCTATGTATGTGTATATGTAAACACAATAATTAGACAAAAGAAAAACAGTAGATACGTGAAAATAAAAGGAGATCTTGGAGATGGAGGGAAATGGGTTAGGGAGGAGAATATGATAATAGTAGATTGAAAATGATCAAAGTCTGTTATATATATATATGAAATGATATAATGAAACCAAGTTTTTTTTTCTAATAAAAGTGAAAAATACTACCCTTTGTAGAGGATTTTAACAGGTCTTCTACTACTACAGATGTATGACCACGTAGTACATGAGATTGTTCTTATGTGCATGAATATTCTATCATGTTCACATAGGTATATGAAAACACATAATAATATTTTGTGTTGTTTCCTTTTTTCTGTCTATGTCTGAACTCACTTTTCCTTCTCTCTTTTTATACAAAAGGAGGAAATAGATAATTTTTAGAAATAGAAAGTATTACAAATTATTGCTGTATAAATCATTCAAGTGTATATATTTCTGTTTAATTTTTTTGTTTTTTTGAGACAAGGTTTCTCTGTGTAGTCTTGGCTGTCCTGAACTTACTTTGTAGAGCAGGCTAGCCTCTGCCTCCCTGAGTGCTGGGATTACAGGCATGCACCACTGTGTCTGGATAAGTATCTAGATTTCTTGGCTGTGAGTGCCCAGTCACTTTTTGTTTATTGAAATTAAAATAAAATTATATAAAAAGCCAGAATATTGGGTGTCATTAAAAGCAGATTTTATGTCTGTCCCTAAAACATTCTATCAATAAGTATTGCTTATATTTGGAGAGTGTTATGAAAGTCAGACTAGAGAAAAAAGTTTAAAAGATTTATTTATGTATTATATGTATGTGGGTACTTTGCATGTACATCTGCACATCATGTGGGTGCTGGGAATTGAACTCAGGACCTTTGGCAAAGCAGTGTGAGCCATATTTCCAGCCCCCAAGATTTTTTTCTGTTTAATCAATGTGAAATTGATCCTTAAGTATTTTGTGAGGTAAGAGTCTAATTCCATTGCTATCATATGGTGCCATCTGTTGTGAACCAGTAGCAATGATTCTAGCACCATTTATTGATAGTGACTCTTTACTCTAAATGTCTGTGGTGCCGTCTTTGTCATACATTATCTCTTTGCTAATACTATCTTGAAACAATCACCGTTACTTTATAACAAAGTTTGCATATATGAAGGTAGGTCTCTCTGCTTTACTCTGCAGGATGAAAACTTTTTTTTTTTTCAGACTTGGCTAAGTAGCCACAAAATTTGACAGTGGCCCTGGAGGCTGGATTTTTGAACTCTCATGGACATCATTTCATTAGTATTTCAAAGTTAAATAAAGCGATTGTTCTTTTGTTCTTTTTTCTTAAGGCCCAGGAATAGCTACTCTAGTGCCCATTCCTGTTGTTTGGTGCCCTAGAAGGAGGTCCTGTCATTTTGTCTTTCCACTGGATCTTCTCAGAGCACCAGCGACCCACAAATGGTTCTGTTTTAGAATTATATTGTTGTAGTCTTTGGGTTGCCCAGGGATTGTTTTGAATAGGTTGAGAAAACTCTTCTTTCCAAATAAACATTTTTTTCCCTCTAATGAGAAAATGATCAACATTTGAAATGTCTCCAGGGAAATGTATTGGCAAAACATGTTTCTTCCTCTGGAGTCTTCTGTTTTAACTAGGAGGAAGGTACAATGGTAGAGTTTATGTGGAGACAGAGATTTTACCAGCCAGGTCTGAAGGCTTCTAGAGAAAGATTTCTTCATGGTGTGTTTTGTGCTGCTTGTGTTTTTCGTTTTAAGGTATGAGTTGAGAAATGGGGTACAGAAAAGCCATGCCATACAACCTTTGATGAAAATGAATTGTTAAAAAAAAAAAAAAAAAAAAAAAAAAAAAAAAAAAAAAAAAAAAAAAGAAAAAAGAAGAAGAAAAAAAAAAAAAGAAAATGAATTGTTATTTCTGGAAACATTTGGAGTGTATATTCAGAGGAGAAAAATATTAAATGATTTCTCACTAAACACAGTGGATACAGATTAAAGCCAAAAGCTACACACTCATCAAAGAATATGAGGTGAAAAGCAGTCAAAGCTTTAAACTTAATTGGTTTTGTTGCTGGCTTAAGATTCTGGTCTTTACAATGGCTGCTCTTTTAGTGGATCCAATATAGTGCACACATGCTTTAAAATGTCAACGATTATAACCATAAACATTTAGAATGACATTGAGGCTCTTCCCACATCAAGGTCTTATGGTGTTGATTTTCTGATGCTTTATATAGAGTAAATCAATTTGCTTCCTGTTGTCTTTGGTTGCAGCAGTAAGTAGATCAAAGGATAGGTGGACTTGTGGATGTACTTGCAGGCTGTCTGGGAACTGTGATTGGAGTGGGTTGATTTTGTTAATGAAGGAGAAACTTGTACCCGGCAAGAGGAAATTACAGGGAACTAGAGGGATAGTTTATAGACTCTTAAGTCCACGTTATTTATGAGACGTACCTATGATCAACATTAAACTCACCCGTGAGTGTCTGTTACTGACATGAATTGGTTTTAAGCTGTGTTTGCCTTGGGGATGAAGTGGGGCTTGATGGCCAGGGGATGTCAGAGTTTGGAAGATTCAGTCCTTTCTTTGTCTCCTGAGTGTGAGGCTAGAGTGGCTCAAAGTGCTTAACACACCTGGGTTAACAGAACAAGTAGGGGAAGAAGATGTAGAAAACAAAACAAAAACACAAAACCAAACAAATGGCAGCAGTCATCAGATTTTTATTGTTTATTGTAAATGCTGATACTGCTTCAGCGAGACAGTTCATAGCTGTGGGCTAAGCAGTTATTTAGTTTAATTTGGGAAAAAAATAGGCAGTTATGCAGAAGCTGATTCTTCTTTGGCCAGAAAGGGGTCCATATATGTTAGGTTTATTTGACTCAAGTGTTATTGGAAGTGTGAGGTGCCTGTACATATTAAGCATATTCTCATAAGCAGCATCAGTACTGTGAATAGATATCCTTATTAGTAGGAGTAACCCCAAGCAGAGGCGCAAGGAATGACTAAAGTGCCAGCATCCTCGGCCCAATCTCTCTCTTTCTTGCTTCTCTCCGCTCATCATTCCTGTGAGCTGTTTCTCCACTCCGCTGGGGATGTGGCAGCAGGCAGCTTTGTCCTCTCCTTTTGTAGTTTGGGACCAGACAAAAACAGGTGTCCATCAGTTCAGTTAAACAATTGTCAGACAATGCAGGGCCTTTGCTGGTGTGATGTAGCCTATGCGTGCTATGTTCCCCAAGGAACTTGACTCTCCTAATCAACGGGAAGTAACTGAAAGATAACTTTGCCTCCTTTCCCCTCTATTACTCTTTCCTTCCTTCCTTCCTCCTTCTTTCTTCCTTCTTTTCTTTCTTTCTTTCTTTCTTTCTTTTTTCAAGACAAAGTTTCTCTGTGTAGCTTTGGTTGTCCTGGACTCACTTTGTAGACCAGGCTGGCCTTGAATTCCAAGAGATCTGTCTGCCTCTGCCTCTCCAAGAGCTGGAATTTCAGGTTTGTGCCACCTTGCCCAGCTTCCTCTATTCTTTTTTCTCTACTATCTGAGCTAGGGGATTAATAAAGGTGGAGGAGAGAAAAAATGATGCCTCAAAGCTGCTTGCATCCCATGGCACCCACAATACCTGTATATGCATGCATGCATGCACATTTTTTTTTGAGGGAGATATGACTTTTCAAAAGACCACAGGCTGGGTTGTTTGTTCTTCTTCTTTTTTTTTTTTTTTTTTTTTTTTGATGGTCTATCATACTCTCATTTGTCTATTTTTTTCTGAACTTGAAGTTGCTGACCAGATTCAATCTTAAAGTCTGAGCTCTCTGAGAGAAGCTACAACTGATGTCTCTGTTTCAAGAAGGCGACCAAGCATACAGAACCACCTTCAAATCATGATTATATACTGTATTGAAGCAAAATTACCTGAAGATAATATGACAAAAGCCAACTGTATGAGGCCTTATTACATATCAGATATAATCAGAGGGACACTACGGGTACTAACTTCTGCAGTCACAGTGGGTTTACTGACATTTCTGTTTGGCTTCTTTGGATCTATGAGTTGGAGCATGGTAATCCTGTACATAATGGCTAATATCCACTTATAAGTGACACATACCATGCATGTCTTTCTGGGTCTGGGTTACGTCACTCAGGATGATCTTTTCTAGTTCTATCCATTAGCCTGCAAATTTCGAGATGTCCTTGTTTTTAATTCCATTGTGTGAATGTACCACATTTTCTTTATCCATGTTGTTGAGGACATCTAGGTTTTTTCCAGATACTGACTATTACAGATAAAGCTGATATGAACATAGCAAATGTCCTTGTGGTATGGTGGAGCATATTTTGAGTATATGCCCAGCAGTGGTGTGACTGGGTATAGAGGTAGAACTACTCCCAATTTTCTAAGAAAGCACCAGATTGATTTCCACAGCAGCAGTACAAGTTTGCACTCCCACCAGCAATGGAGGAATATTCCCCTTTCTCCACACTCTCTCCAGCATGTGCTGTCACTTGAGTCTTTGATCTAAGTCATCCTTCTGGGTCTAAGATGTACTTTCAGGGTTGTTTTGATTTGCATTTCCCTGATGACTAAGGCTGTTGAACATTCTTTAAGTGTTTCTTGGCCATTTGAGATTCCCCTGTCGAGAATTATGTTTAGCTCAGGACCCCATTTCCAATTGAGTTATTTGGTTTGTTGGTGTCTCTAATTTCTTGAATTCTTTATATATTTTGGATATTAGCCCTCTGTTGGATGTAGTGTTGATGAAGGAAGTTCTTTTCTCATTCATTTGGCTGCCACTTTGTCTTATTGACAGTGTTCTTTGCCTTACAGAAGCTTTTCAGTTTGATGAGGTCCCATTTATTAATTGTTTATCTTAGTGCCTGAGCCGTTGGTGTTCTGTTCAGGAAGTTGTCTCCTGTGCCAATGAGTTCAAGGATATTCCCTGCTTTCTTTCTATCAGATTTAGTGTATCTGGCTTTATGTTGAGGTCTTTGATTCGCTTGATCTTGAGTTTTGTGCAGATTGATCAATACAGATCTATTTGCATTCTTCTACATGCAGACCTCCAGACCTTCAGCATCATTTGCTGAAGATGCTTTATTTTTTCAGTTGTATGGATTTGGCTTCCTTGTAAAAAATTAAGTGTCCCTAGGTAGTGGTTTTATTTCCGGGTCTTCAACTCAATTCCATTGATCAAGCTGTCTGTTTCTATGCCCATATCATACAGCTTTTATTATTATTGCTCTGTAGTACAGCTTGAAATCAGGGATGGTGATACATCCAAAAAATTTTTTTTAATTTTATTTTTTTAAATGTTTTTTAATTGAAAAAGAAAATCATTCATATTACATCTCAATTGCTATCCCATCCCGTGCATCCTTCCAATCCTTCCTCCCTCCCGCTTTCACACCATTCCCCTTCCCTATGACTGTGACTGATGGGGACCTCCTCCCCTTAGGGTATCAAGTTTCTTCTTGGTAGTCTGCTATTCTTCCTCTGAGTGCCATTAGGCCTCCCCATCAACGGGACATGACCCCAAAAGTTTTTTTAATTGTACAAGATTGTATTGATATCCTGGGTTTTGTATTTTTTCATATGAATTCGAGAATTGTTCTTTCAAGGTTTGTAAAGAATTGTTTTAGAATTGTGATGGACATTGCATTGAATCTGTAGATTGCTTTTGATAAGATGATCATTTTTACTATGCTAATCCCACCAATACATGAGCATGGGAGATCTTTCCATCTTCTGATATCTTCCTTAATTTCTTTCTTCAGAGAATTTAAGTTCTTGTCTTACAGGTCTTTCACTTGCTTGGTTAGAGTTATACCAAGATACTTTATATTATTTATGGCTATTATAAAGGTTGCCATTTCCTTAACATCTTTCTCAGTCTGTTTATCATTTATATCAAGGAAGGATACTGATTTTTAAAATTAATTTTGTATCTGGCCACTTTGCTGAAGGTGTTTATCAGCTGTAGGAGTTCTCTGGTAGAATTTTAGAGTCACATATGTATACCATCATAGCATCTGCAAATAGGGATACTTTGATATCTTCCTTTTCCAATTTGTATCCCTTTGATCTCTTTTAGTTGTCTTATTGCACCATCTAGAAGTTCAAGTACTATACTGAAGAGATACTGAGAGAGTAGGCAGCGTTGTGTTGATTCTTTGGATTTCCTCCATGTCTGTTATAATGTCCCCCTTTTCATTTCTGATTTTGTTAATTTGGATATTTTGTCTCTTCATTTTAGTTAGTTTGGCTAAGGGTGTGTCTATCTTGTTGATTTTCTCAAAGAACCATCTCTTGTTTTCATGGATTCTTTGTATTGTTCTCTTTGTTTCTAATTTATTGATTTCAGCCATAAGTTTGATTCTTTCCTGCCATGTAGCCCTCTTAAGTTTGTTTTCTTCTTTTTGTTCTAGAGCTTTGTTAAGTTGCTAGTTTGAGATCTCTGGAATTTCTTTATGAAGGCACTTAGTGCCTGAACTGTCTTCTTAACCTTGTCCCGTATGTTTGGGTATATTGTGCCTTACTTTTCATTGATTTTTAGAAAGTCTTTAATTTTTTTCCTTATTTCTTCCCTGACCCAGTGTTCATTGACTAGAGCCATTCAGTTTATGAACTTGTAGGCTTTCTGTTGTTGTTTAAACCCAGATTTAATCCATGGTGATCTGAGTGATCCTTAGGTCTGGTCCAGCAGGTCTTCTTGGGATGTGGGGTAGGGTTGTGGACTAGATGTTGGATGATCCACGGTCCCTGGATCCCTCCTTAGGAAGGTGGGTAGAACCTTGGGGCCAGTGGGTGGAACCACGTGTCCGTGGGGCCCCTTGAGGCTTCAACAAAGTTTTTTTTTAAGTAAAAATTACTTTTATTTGCTGTGTGTGCACGAGTGTGTAGGTATGTGTTTGTGTGAATGTGTGTTTGTGCATGCATGCATGCGTGCGTGTGTATGTGTGTGTGTGTGTGTGTCTGTCTGTCTGTCCATCTGTGTGTGTCTGTGGGTATGTGTGGTATGTTTATGGGTTTTTACATGTCTATGGAGGTCTGAGGACGACTTTATCAATTAAATTCTTGTCTTCTATCATGTAGGTCCCAAGGGTTGAACTCAGGTTAGCAGGCTTGGGGACAAGTACCTTTTATTCCCCAAGCCATTTTACCAGTCTTTCTGTCTTTCTCCTTCCCTCCTTCCCCTCCTTTTTTGAGAGAATTTCAGGTAGTTCAGGGCTTCAAACTTGCTATGTGACTGAGAATGGCTATCAACTTCTGACCTTTTTGCCTCTACTTCTCACGTACCAGAGTGACAGTTGTGCAACCAAAACTTGTTTTATTTTCACTTGCTTGGGGGACCTCTGTATTGTTTTCCATAATGGCTGCACCAATGTACATTTATACCAGCAATGCACTAGGTGTCCTGATCTGCATACCTTTGCCATCAACCCTGTATCACAGAGTTACTTTCTCTTCCTCACTTTTCTGGCACCAAGCACACTGTATCCCTCTCACCCTGTTGCATTTCCTCTCCACCCCCTTGAACTACAGGAAAAAGCAGTGCTCTCCTGTATTTTTCTTTTACACATCCCCATCACTCCTCAGCTACTACTCATGTTTGCTTGTTACTTCGTCTGCTTGGTGTCTTTTTTGAGCTTTAGACATTGTGGTGGTGACAACCAAACTTTTTTCAAAATTAAACTCAAGACTATTGTTTCTTTCCCTTCTCAATCTGTTCTGATTTTGGTATATTCTATTCATTTGACACACACCATTTAGGAGATGCCACCATTGTCTGTCTACCCTGTTACCCAAAACATGACAATTTGAATTCAAGTTTATCAACGCTCCTTCCAAAATATAGCTTAGTGCAAAATAACATCATTTCCTGTTAGTGTGTATGTGTATGTGCATGCATGTGTACATGTAAGAGAAAAAGAGGGGGGGCGGGAAGGAGAGACTATATAGGCCAGGATGGTTTCAAACTTATGATCCTCTTGCCTCTGATCTTGAGTAACAGGTGTGGGCTACCATGTCCAATTTGTAATAGCTTCTTTAAAAAAATAGATTTATTCTATTTTATGTGTATGCATGAGTCCATTTATATGTACATATGTATGTGTGTAAGTATGTATGTATATGCACACACATTTGTTGTGTGGTGTGTGTGTGTGTGTGTGTGTGTGTGTGTGTGTGTGCATGTGTGTGTGCCTAGTGCCAGAAGAAATAAGAAGGGGACATTGCACAGGAGTTGTGAGCAGCTGTGAACCACCATGTGGGTTCTGGGAACTGGACCTGAGTCTTTTGCAAGAACAGTAAGTGCTCTTAATTAGCTATACTTCCAGCTCCTGCAATTTAAATTTTCTTATGCATAAAATTATAGTTACAATTCCTTCTTTTTCCTCCCTCCAACCTCTCTCCCATAGCCCCCTTGCTCTATCTAAAATTCATGGTATTTTAGTCTTTAATAATTGTTTTACACCCCATATTCCTAAATAGATAAATAAATGCAACTTGAATGCATATAATTTCAGAGCTGACAACCTGGTGCTCCTGCATTGTATTTAAAATAACATTTTTACATATACTATTTTATTACTATGGTTCATTTAGTACACTGTAGTCAGAATAATATTTTAAAGGAAAAACATTTTGGCAAGTGCTCATGTTTCATTATATTCAGGATAAAACACAAAGTAAATAATGGCTAAGAAGAATACACAGCCTGACAACTGTGGCTGTCTTTCCTCTGTCTGTGATATTCCATGCGCTTAGGCCTCTTTCACTTCTGAGACTGGCTCTCACTCTCTTGCTCTAAGACCCCTGTTGGTGTGATCAGGGTAAAGTCTGCCTTCCAACCTCTGTATCCTTAGTACCCAGCACATTCCGTGATGTGATCTAGGCCTATTAACTCATTTCGCATGCATAAAAGTTTCATAAAAACTCTCTGGGCCTAGAAGTGATAGTATAAGGATGGGTTTGCTCACGACTTTGTTCACTCATTTATTCATTCTGCACACGTCTAAGCATCTTAAAATCTAAGGCAAGAGTAAATTATGCTTTTTGTGCATGCATATGTATGTATATTGTGTTATGTACACAAATGTGTGCAAATACACTATGCCAAAGATGGATGTCAAGTGTCTTCTGCTGTTTTTGCCTTATTCCTTTTTTTTTTTTTTTTTTTTTTTTTTAAAACAGGCTCCTTGGTCATGCCCACCTCTTACATATGTCCTAGGGATTTGAACACAGACCTTCTTGCTTTCACAGGAAGGCTTCTTGGAGCCATAAGCCCTAGTCCTCAAATATTATTTTTAATACCCATTAACTCTTTCATATCTTAATACTCATCAGCAAGTTATATTGAGTTCCCCAGAGGAGCAGTTCCTGTTAGGTACCATGTTTGTTCCATCTGTGCTGGCTATCCTATGTTTACTTGACACATAAACTAAAGTTATCTGAAAGGTAGAAGATAAATTGATAAAATGCCTTCTGATCTGGCTGTAGGGCATTTTCCTAATTAGTGATTGATAGGGGAGAGCCTAGCTCATTGTGGGTGGTTCCATCCCTGAGCTGGTGGTCCTGGGTTCTAAAAGAAAGCAAGGAATACCAAGTCAGTAAGCAGCACTCCTCCATGGCCTCTGCATCAGCTTCTGCCTCCAGGTGTCTGCCCTGTTTGAGTTCCTGTCCTGACTTTCTTCAGTGATGAACAGTATGGAAGTGTAAGCCAAAACAAACCCTTTCCTCCTCAACTTGCTCTTTGGCCATGGTGTTTTGTTGCAGCAATAGAAATCCTAACTCACCAGCAAGTTATATTAATTCCCACTATATGCAAGTTTTATTGCATACCCCAGGGGAGCAGTGCCAGATAGGAGCCATCTTTCAGGCTACTTGGATAGAAGAGGCTTCAGGAACACAGTTTCTTTTTTCTGAGCCCTGCACAACTCTGTCCCATTAACGTCTCACTGTTTTTAATTTCTTCCCACATAGTATAAACCTGTGTGTGTTTGGTCAAGCAAACATCTCTCAGACAACTATGGGCTAAGCTCTTAAGAGACATTTTATTTATTTATTTAACACATGGCTTGTTGTGTAACCCAAGTTGGTCTTGAACTCATGAGCTCCCTATTTCAGCCTCCTGAGGGTGTAGGTGTGGGTCACCATACCCAGCCCTTTCTGACTGATTTCTTGTAACAATCTCTGACAGCCCAATATCATTCTTGTAAGAACACAGAGAATTAAACAGCTCTCGATCACAAAGCTAAAACCTCTCTCATTTTGTTCTGATATGATGTTTGCATTTTCTAAAATCATGAATGAATATTTAAAAGTAAGCACATGGCTACGTTGAATGACACCTGGTAAATTCTTCTTTCAGAAGACATGTTTGAAAGGATTCTGTTTTGTGAGAGTAAGATGCTATCGATCCAGAGACCCTGCAGATTGCCCAGAACTTAGCTGTGCCACGTGCTTTGACCAATTCACTCCTTACCCAGCCAGGCAGAAACACGGCTCCACCCTTTGAGACGGACATCTGTTCAAATATAAATTTCCTGTTTGGTGAGGCTTCTGTTCTATTGAAGCAAAGGTCTCGATACGGCTGAACAAGTCAATCATTATCAACCTTGTTAGTGTGACAGCCCCCTGTGTATTGTTAACTGGAAATGAAACACAAACACACCAAACCCCTGCAGTATCTGCTTCACGGCGCATAAATCTACCGTGCATCATGTCACTTGAAATTTGATGGCAATCTACCAAATGGCAGGAAAGACTTCATACTCCGAGGGCTATGCAAATGAGCACAGGCTTGGAACAATAAGGCGAGGGGACACAGCCTGTCTTTTGCTCTCCCTCCCCCCACATCCCTCCCAGAGAGCATTCCCTAGGGTAATTTCTTAGTGGCAACTGGTGAATTATCCAAATACAAATGACCAGTGTTCAGTTCTACAGGCAGAGCTGGCTTCAGAGCGACTAAATAAGATGGAATCATTCTTCCTGCTCCTCACCCTCCAAACTGGAAGATGGCTTGCAGCGAAACCTCAAACCCTCATTAAGCCCTCTTAATTGCTTTCCTCGGCTCACTTTCCCTTTCATTTAAGCCTCAGAGGTGAGGGATAATCTGCTGTTAGTTATGCTAAGATAGAGATGCTTATGTCACCCCCTCTCTCCCCTCCTTCCCAGTTTACCACACGTCTATGGGAAAGCCTTTCTCTTTATTTTAGGTCTGAACCAGCTCTCTAGGCTGCTGCTGCTAATAGGTCTGGACTGAGGCTGAATTATTTACCACCAGTTATATTTTCTGGGTAGACACTGCATCTCTCTCTTTTGGCTCTCCTGGAAAGATCTGTAAATTGTTAGAATCAGGGCTGGAAGTGCTAAGGAATCATCCATGCCAGTTGCTTGTGGATTAAGTCATCAAGCAGTTGGCCTTCTGAATCTGTTCTCCTGGGTCATGGCCCACCCTTGTCAGGTCTGCCCCCAAGGGAGCTGGGACAAACCACTTAGAGTCATTAACAGTTCATGGGAGGAAGAAGCTGGCTGAAGTCTGGGGAGGCTGGGCTTTCTCAGCATGAAAGTGGACACACCAAGCCGAACAAGCAGAAGGCTGGCAAATGAAGCAATCACTTGGAATGGTGGCCAGATTATACAGAAGATACTTCCAGAAAAATCACTGCCTACCTCATCTAATTTTTTTTTTTCAGCTTCTAGCAGCTCTGTAGCATGCTTTCTTCTTTGCTTGTTTTTTTCCCCCTCTGTTTCTCCTATGTGTATGGGAGTGTGTGCATTTGTGGTATGTACGTACTTGTGAGGCTATCTGTAAGTGCATATGCACATGCTTGTGTGCTTCTGGAGTTGAGAGGTCAACATCAGTTTCTTAATCTTTTTTAATTGTTTTCTCTCTTGTGTTCAAAGATAGGCTTTCTCTCAGAATCTGGAGCTCCTCTATCGGGCTATGCTGGATGGCCTGCACTTCCTTTCCATCACATAGGGATGAGACTACATGCGTGTGCTCCTGCACCCAGTTTTTGCCTGGGTGCTAGGGATCTGAACTCAGGTCCTCACGCTTATGGGGTTTGTACTTTACTGACAAAGCCCCAGTAGTGGATGTCTATGGACCGAAAGTTAAAAAGGTTGTAGAGTATGACACTCCAGTTAAACAACTTTCATCGGGTATCAAGTCTCTTCTTGGTAGCCTGCTATCCTCCCTCTGAGTGCCACCAGGTCTCCCCATCCAGGGGACTTGGTCAAATATGGGGCACTAGAGTTCCACAGTCATAGGGAAGAGGAGTAAGAGGAAAATGGGAGGGAGGGAGGAATGGGAGGATACAAGGGATGGGATAACCATTGAGATGTAATATGAATAAATTAATAAAAAATATGGAGGATACACCTAATACTTAGCCCAATCTACTGTTAGATAATTACTTGCTATGAAGTGAACTTAACAAAAGGTGTGCTTTCAGCTTTACCAATTAAAGTGTCCATCTGCTTTAAAACAAAACAACAACAACAAAACAGCTTTCATCTTTTGGTGGTGGTTGTTTTTGAGAAAGGGTCTCCATTTACATCTCAGGCTTAGGTTAGCCTTCAATCAGTGGCCATTTCCTGTCTCAGCCTCTCCAGTCTTAGAGATTACAGGAATGGATCAAAACGTCCTGCTTCAACAACTCTTATTTATTTGTTTTTATTTTGAGACAGAAATTCATGTAGCCAGGACTGGTCTTGAACTTGCTATGTAGGTGAGGCTGGCCTTGAATTTCCAATCTTCCTTGCCATCATTTTCCAAGTTCTGGGATTGCATATGTGTGACATAATATCAAAACTTCCTTATTTATTTTATTTTGACACAAGGTGGCTTGGAACTTCCTACACAGACCAGGCTGGCTTTGAACTTAGACTTCTGCTGCCTATGTCTGCTGAGTGATTGTAAATACCTGCTCCCAGGCCTTAAAAACACTTACGATCTTTTCTGCTGTTGCCAAATATGGTTAACCACGCCCTTTATGGTTCAATTCCAAGGTCTGAGCAAAGAAGAGCTTATTACATTTCATAACAGTTTTCTAATTAAATATCTTTAGTGAAACATCTGATTTTTGAGAAGATAAGTGTAAAAATATATTTCATTCAACAATCTGACTATTTGAAACCTATTTGATTATAAATTTGAGATATCTACCCAGTGGATGAACATCTTCCTTAAATATTATAGCTTCATTGCACTTCATGATCAAAACCTAGCAAGTTCTAGTTCTTGTTGATAAATAGAGAAACAGTCTCTCTTTGGAAAGCAAATTATTATTATTTTTTTGTCCTGAAAAACATTTGACTTCGTAGGAAAGCTCTTAGTCTCTCAGAAGAAGCAGTTTATTTTTTTTCCAGGTGAGAGAATTCCTCAATTATATTTTCACATAACTCAGTAGTGCCTATACTTCTATAGATTTCAGACATATATACATTCTATGTAAGTTTATACAATGCAGACTAATTCTAAAGGTTTCATAAAACCTTGATGAATTTAGGGAGCCAAGCATGTGTTACTTCAACTTCTGGTTAATCTTTACTAAGAAGAAGAATGGTATGTTAAGTATTTTGTTTTGAGAATGGAGCAAGTCCCCCTAACCATTGTTAATCAGTAAAAAATGTTTGTTTATGTTTAAAAAAAAAGTGTGTGTGTGTGTGTGTGTGTGTGCTTGCAGACAAAAGAAGGCATCTGATTTCCTGTAGCTGGAGTTAGAGATGGTTGTAAACTCCTAACACAGGCTACCATTTTCTAGGGCTTCCCATGTAACTAGAGATTTCATAACACATAGGATGTTACCATCTCTGTTTTGCAGATGAGGAAGCTTCAGAGAAGCCATATGACCTCTCTATGATTTTTTCAATAAATGACAGAATCAACATGGAGTTTGGCTAGGTCTGACCTTTTGCTTGCTGTCTCCTCTCCTTGCCAGTGGCTATGTCTGTCTGGTTCATGACCTTACCTTAACACTTCATACTCTGCTTGGTAGACAGTAGGCCCTTAAGAAATGTTTGGTAGATTGACAGCGAGCTGCTAAAGCACATAAAAGAAGTATTCTGTTGGAAAATAGTAAATAGGCCATTGGGTTATATTTATTTTCTCTGAAATAGTTTTTTTTTTTCTTTTTTTGTTGTTGTTTTCTATTTTGACAGTTTTATTGAGGTAATAGCTTACATGCTATTACAATCATCAATTTATGGCACAATTCCATACAGGTATGGATGGTGTGACTGTCACCTCAGTTCAGTTGTAGACCATTCTCTTACCCAAAGTCACCTACTGTCAGATGCTGCTGAGCCCTTCTCAGCCCTAGCTCTTGCCATCCTGATTGTCCTACCTTTAAACTTTTGGCATTTCTCCACATCTGAAATAGTTTTTAAATGGTTAGATGCAGGATGTTTTTCCTCTCTAGGACATATGGTTCAGTTTTCTCTATTTAGTTTATTTATCTGAACTTGTCTTTGGCAAACAGGCCAATTTTGAGTTTAAGGAGAATAGTGCTGGAATGATACTGGCAGGAGCATTCCCAGCTCTGAAGACCCTAAGTGGCTGCCTCTGCACATAGGACTGTGACTGCCACCGCTAACTAGACATTTGTATTTCTTAAAGGCTTGAATAGGAGGGAAAAGCAAGTGGAGGCCTTTATATCCAAGGCAGCATTTTGATCAGCTTTGTGCCTTCATAAGTGCAGGCTAGGGAATGTGACTTATTATCTCTCATTAGAAGATGACTCTAATTTACAGGCCTTAGAATGAAGTTATGTGCATGCTGCACTTTTGAACTCATCATTGAGTATATTAAATCATATCAAGATGCTGTTTGTGCAGCAGGTGTACTGGTGACTTGAGCTCAGACAGGGCCTTGGGTATGAAATGTCGATGTGGTGACATTATTCCCTCTTCTTCTAGGCTTGTATTCCCTCCCCAGTAACATCTGTTTATATTTGTTATCGAGCCCTTGGGTATCACTTGTTCCAAGTCATGCTTCACTTCACAAAATCGCCATTTTGAGGATAGTTTCCTGCCACTCTGCATGTCATGAGAAAGCACAAAGGTGGGAAGAATCATGACATTTTAGCCCTTTCAATTTGGTGCTGATGGTTAGAGGGAGAAGGCTCTCCTCAAGTGGGAGAATGGTCCTAGGTGCTTATGGGGTCCAGAGCTCCCTCCTGACTGGTTGGCCTTCTAATATTGTTTAAAACTTAGCCTTTAGAACCAGGCGTGGTGGCGCACGCCTTTAATCCCAACACTCGGGAGGCAGAGGCAGGCGGATCGCTGTGAGTTCGAGGCCAGCCTGGTCTACAAAGTAAGTCCAGGATGGCCAAGGCTACACAGAGAAACCCTGTCTGGAAATAACAAAACAAAACAAAACAAAAAAACAAAAACAAAACAAAAACTTAGCCTTTAGGACAAGGAAGTCAGACTGGAAAAATGATAGTGAAAATGGGCGGGTTTACTGTGCTACCTGGTGGTCTCAGGGCTGTGACAGTGGCTAGGGCTTCCAGACTAAACAGGGCCCTATGCTGGGTGGCTTAAGTGGCAGAACTTTAGCATCTTGGCTCTGAAGGTCCCAGGTCAGAGAGTAAAGTGTCAGCAAGATTGCTTCTTCCTGAGTGTTGTTAGGAAGACTGTTCCTATCTGCTAGTGGTTGGAGAGCAAGGAGAATATGTGGCTTTTTTTTTTTTTTTTTTTTTTTTTTTTGGTTGATGGCTGCTGTGTCTTCACTTGCATCTTCCCAGAGCATTCTTTATTATTATTATTAATTTATGTATTTATTCACTTTACATCCCAGTCATAACCCCTCCCTCTTCTCCTCCCAGCCCCACCCATCCCTCCCCACTTCCCTATTCCTCAGAAAAGAATAGTCCCCCTACCTACGCACCCAGCTCATCAAGTTATATCAGGATTGAGTTCCTCCTTTTCCCCTGTTGCCTGGTGTCTTGTTTTGAAAAGAATGACATGGCGCCTTTATCTGATTGTTGTAACGCTGTAAGTCATATATAAAACTTCTACACCAGAAAAAAAAGAAAGCATGCTGAGCAAGCCATGTGAATTAAGCAAGCCAGTAAACAGCATCCCTTTATGGCCTCTGCATCAACTCTACCTCCAGGTTCCTTCCCTCTTTGAGTTCCTGTCCTTTCCCCTCCTTACTTCCTTTGGTGATGCACAGCAATGTAGAAGTGTAAGCCAATAAATCCGTCCCTCCCCAACTTGCTTTTTGGTTGTGGTGTTTCATTGTAGCAATAGAAACCCTAAGACAGTGTATCAGACTTTTTGGATTGGCGGGTGGTTTGTTCTGTAGCCTGAACCTTCCTTGTTCTGTCTTGCCTGGGACTTTGCAAATACTTTATGCATTTGTTAGTATGTTGATGTCCATAGGATATGTTGAGATTCTCATTGTAATGTAGGGTGAGGAGATAGACAATTAATCTTGGTAGCTTAATATGTTTTTAAGAACTTTCGAATAGTTTGGGATAAGCAGAATACAATGAAGAGTAGATGGGGCAAATTTATGAAAGGTTAAGAATATTAGATTTTATTCTGAAGACAAGCAATGGAAAAATGTGTTTTCTAAGACTTCTCACTTTGGAGATTCTTAAACCACTATCATTGAGGCCCTGAGGCAGGAGGTAGGCTATTAATAGCATTCCACATGAAAGATGATGGTGGCCAAAGATGTGGCATCAGACATGAAGAGCCTTGGGAAACCCTCATAAAACAGCTGCAGATACTTGTAATTTATCAGCTGTAGAGATGAGGCGAGATGAGGGAATAGCAAGATAAATGACTCTGTTTTCTGACATTGGGTTGGTTGGGTGAGTGATGGGACTATAAAGATAGAGATTGCAGGAGGAACTTCATGACAGAGTGGGCAGAACAGCTTGTTCTCTTGTCTCTATTGCTTTGGAGATCTTCGTGTTTGACTGAGGCATTGTGATTGCTTCTGTATTTTATTACATAGCCCAAAGCAATTCGTCTACTTCCTTCCAATAATGTTTTGCTTATTGTGATGGCTGATTTTGGTTGTCTATGAGATACACCCTTGGGAATGTCTGAGAGCGTACTTCCAGAGATGTTTGACTGAAGAGAGAAGACGCAGCCTGAAAATGGGCAGCACCATCCGGTGGCTCGGGCTCCCAGGCTGAGGAAAAAGGAGATAAATGAGTGGAGCACTAACTCTGATCTCCGTCTGCCTCCTAACTGCAGGTACATGCTGACCTTTCACTTGTGCTCTTGTATCCCATGCCTGATAGACTGACTACATCTCCTTAAACCATGAGCCAAGTAAACCCTTCATTTAAAAGTTTGCTATTCTCAGTTATTTTATCACAACAATAAGAAAATTAACCAATACATTTATCCCTCTACTTATAATTCCTATGTATGCTTAACTTTTCTACATGAAATAGAATTTCCTGAGCCAAAGAAAACTTACTACCACTTAGAATATGGTTGTACCAAAACATAGCATGGTGCGACTGCCATTTTTTGTGATACCTCAGTTGTGTTATTTACATGCTAATTTATCTATCGGAAGGCCTTTGAATTCATATTTTAGAAGTCTCATTAAACTTTTATGTCCTACTGAAAATAGCTAGGTCAGTTTCTTATTTCTTTAGTGTGGACAAATTCATCAGCTAGGATATTTAAAAAATTGTAAAACATTTTATTATCTATTTATTAAGTTCAGATGAATACAATGTCAGATGTGTATGAGTGTGTTTGCTGGTGATTTAAAAAAATGTATCTAGCTTTTTAGCTGCTTTTTTCTTTATGCTGTACTATCCCCAAGTACTGTTCATTTCATCCTTCTGTTTGTGACCTCATGAGTTCATGCTGCCTGCCACGTCTCCCAGGATCAAGGACTCATGCTAAATATCTGCTGTAGTAGTGCCCTGGTCCAAATAGATTAAGATTGTTGTGGTTAGCATAGATTAACAAAGAGTCATGGCCCAGAAAACAGAACACTGCAGCCTAAACAAAACCACTGTTTTCTTACCAAAGGAAAAGAGTACAAAGGGTGATCAACAGTTTTTGTGTACAAGAAAGCAAATAAGTGGCCACTCAAATGTAGGAGCAGAATTACAATGAGCTTGGAGTAGTTTAAATCTGTCTGCCTTTAACCTATCATTAGCTATCTGTCTGTCTATCATCTATCTTTAATCAATCAATCAACCAATCAATCTTTCTCTCATCTAACTAATCTATCATCTACCATCTATCATCTTCATCTATCCATCCATCTTTCATTTATCTGTCTAATTATCTATCATCTATCTATTGATCGATCATCTATCTATCATCTATCATTTCTATCCATATAGCAAGATGTTCCTGGTGCCATTTGCAGTTAAGTAAAGACATGAGAATTATTAATATTTGAAAGCTTAGGCCTTAGCTGGGCAGACTAGCAGCTAGCTCATCTCCACTATTCTAGCCCATGACCTGCATGTGGGTAGTTCTTTACCTTTCTCTTAGCCCTGATATGTCTGCTGCTTCTTGTGTCAGCTGGCAAATCCTCGTGTATGAATTCTTCTCCCAGAGACCCTCTCTCTGCACAGAAGTTCCGCCCTCCCTGGAAGATGCATGCTTATAAGATACAAGGCCAGTGATGGGCCATAGACCTCTGCTGGCACGGAATTAATGACTGAGTATACAGTCACACAGTGCACCCCAAAGTATTATCATTGTGTATCTATATGTATTTATCACCTATATATATACCAATTTATGTCTAATATTTATTATCTATCTGACTAATCTATCCATGCTATATATCCATCCATCCATCCATCTATACATACATTTATCCATCCATCCATTCATTATCTGTCTGTTTATCATGAGTATAGATACTTGTCTTTTAATTTTATTAGTTTCAATCCAGAATAATGTATCATCCTTAAATTTATTTTTTTTGTCCAGAAACATAATGAGAGAACTAATCAGTCTTTTATTTAAAAAGATAAAGAAAATAATTTGTCTCCATATTAGTAGTGAGCCAGCAATGTCTTAGGGACACATCATTTTCTATATATGCATGAATCTAGTGTCACAAAATTCTCTTAATAATTTCTGATATTTGTGGGATCTATCTTTTCACCATTTTTGGTAAATTGAGGTGGTGGTCACTTAAAAAATCCTCAAAAGGTAGTTACAATTTTCCACAGATAACATCTAGATGATGTTTTACTGCCTTGGCCTGGAATCTTGTTCAAGCCCTTGTGTCCATCTCCTGATATAAGTCAGGACTGTGTACTGTAGCTGTTTTATGTTACCTTTTAATAAACATTCCTTTCTGAGTTCAGATGCATATTCACCTTGTTCCTTTGGCTTAAACAGACTATATTTTAAGCTCCAACCTCTCTGGATTTATCTTTGCCTTTTGATTTTCATAGTGTATATCATAATGGATATATTGTTAAAACAACAACAACAAAAAAAGGCTTTCAAATCCAAATCAGGACTGTTGTAGTATCTGGTCTTGCGGGTGGAACAGCTACCAAGTTCTCAGTACCTCCACCACACAGCCAGTGGCCACTATTGGCCTAACTGACCTGAATCATGAAAGCAATGGTGGAGTGAGTTGGGAGTGAGGGTAAGAGGAAAGCACAAAGAAGTTCCTAACCATGGCAGGTATGGCTCATCTGACGTTCACTGGCTATTCTTTACAGCTCTGTATGTATTAAATATCACATAATCAAACAGAATTACCCCTATAAACAACACCTTAAAATAAAAGAGACATATAGACAAATCGTACTCATGACATTAATAAAATTTTAATAAGGGAATCCCAACTGACATCCATCTCTCTCTCTCTCTCCTCTCTCTCTCTCTCTCTCTCTCTCTCTCTCTCTCTCTCTCTCTCTCTCTCTCTCTCTCTCTCTCTCTCTCTGTTGTGTGCTGTTTCTATGTGTAGGAAAGAGGACAAGAGGACAGTGTTGGATATTGTTCCTCTAAAGCCATTCATTTTATTTTTTTGAGACAAAGTTTCTTCTTGGCCTGGCACTCACTGATAAAGCTAGTCTGGTTGGCCATAAAGCATCAGGGAATCTACCTGTCTCAGCATCTCTACTGCTGGGATTCTAAGCATGTGCCAGTATCCACAGCTTTCTTCCCCTACATGTTTTAGGGATCAAACTCAGGCCCTCCTCCTTGTACAGCAAGCACTTTATTGACCTATCTCCCATCCTCTGTCTCTATATTTTAAAACTTTGCCCATTTAGTCAACAAATGTTGCCTTCAGTGTGTGATGGAGCTATAGAGATGAATGACGCGTCTCTAGGCCACACTCAGCTGATCACCATGTGAGGGTAAATAACCACGTAAAGAGATAATTATATACTTTGACCAGTGACATCATACAATTACTAAAAAAGGGGGGAGGCTGTTATCAAGAGTGTGTGTGTGTGTGTGTGTGTGTGTGTGTGTGTGTGTGCAAACTTGTGCAGCTCATGTTGTTGGGACAGTTATAAAGTCACACAAAAGGCTCTCTAGGCTTCACTTGTGGTTAATGTAATCAATAACTTGATTGGGTTAGGGGAAAAACCTGGGGCGTTATAAAGGCAGGCCTTTGGGTGTGCACCATCCTGCTGACTAGTATCCTAGACTGAAATAAATGGGGAAGAGAAAAAGCCAGAAGAGCTCCAGAAGTCTACTTTTTTTGTTCTCCGATCACCAAGATGAGAGCAAGCTGGACTCCTGTGCCCTCCCCACCATGAAGCACTGTATCCTTCAACCCCGAGCCAAAATACACCTTTTCTTCCTTAAGTTGTTTTTTGTAAAGTATTTATTCTCAGAAATAAGAAAAGTAATGAATACAGCTTGTTTTATTTTTCTTTAATGATGTGAAAATCATGTTTTCTATAAGCCTCATTTTCAGTACTGGGAGCTGTGGGAAGTGTTTATCCTGATACCCCAGAAGTTGATGGAAAACTACATCATAACCAGAAATAGTGACTGTGAACCAGACTGTGTGCCTTTGAGGCACATTTTACAAATTCCTCTGTAGGTCTAAGGATAATGGATTCTTTGCCTTAAAGAGAATGACTCTGTTCTAGACACATTGAAAAACTACGAGAGGACAGTAACCGAAGGTCAGTCATGAGGAGAGTGAATTTTGTTTCTGTGTTTTCCCCTCAGTTCAGAAATACAGGGAAGCGGAGTGGACAAACAGGATGAGAAATCAGTCAAAGGGTTCAGTTAGAGGCACTGTTCCGTTTGGACTTGACTTGCCTCCAGAACCTCACCTGGAGCATTTCTACTGAGAGGGCAGCACTGGGGTTTTGCAAATTGAATTTGTTACTTAATGCAGGACTGACTTAGAGTCTTGGTATTGGGTTTGTTCTCAGAGGCAGATCAGGCCAACAGGCAGCAGTGGAATTTGATAAGCTAACTGGGACAGGGCCCTGGGGCCAAGGAAGAATCTAACTAATGTCCTCTGCCTCTTCATCGCTGGGGATTGCACAACCAGGTTCATTTACCAGGAGACGGATGCAGGGAGGTGAGGTGACGAGAGGTTGAATTTGAAAACAGTCACTCTCATTCTCCCAACACAATGTTTTCTCTGGTCTTATCAGGCTGAAGTGCTTGTCTGCATGTGCCTTGCTCATTCCCTTTCCATCCATCTCCAGCAGAGGCAGTGGTTTGGGGACCTTATTAAGAGGCTAAGATTTAAGGATTTGTATTCAAGACACTTGAATAGTGTAGTGTTGAAAAGGTAAAGCTAATGATAATTCCAAGCTCTTCCACTGCATAGTACTCAGTGCTGATACCTTGTTCCTGGAGAACATCCAAACACTCCTTAGCTTCTATTCCCCTTGACCCACTAATAATTTCCCTGGAAGGACTATGATGACTGACAGTTCAATGCCACAGTGTACAATTGTTGTGGAAACCCCAACTTGTCACTTTTATCACCATTTGGTAAGTGGGTAACTTCTCTTCCTATAAACTGAATGAAATTTGGGCAGCAGTCCCAACTTACACTTTCACAATCAACAGGAAATACAGTTAGGAAGCAAGTGCCTAGACATTTGAACAAAAATAGCAGTGAGAAAAAAGGTTCATTAGTTTTCCATGCTTACTTTCACATACTCATTTATATATTACAGAATTATTCATTATTAAATACTTGTTATATACAGAGCATTTAGTGAGGGATCTCTACAGTCAACATACTTTTATATTTTGTTAGAGTCATGGTGGTGGCAGCCAGGGAAGTTTCAGCTAATAGTTCCTCACAGGCATTGGCTCTTTCCAAGACATTTGTCTGATTTTATTTTAAACTTGGAAAGAGCTCTGCGAATGTGCACCTCAGTTCTTTATGCCTAGAGCTCCTTCCTCCCATTGCTTGGACTTAGTAGCATTTTTCATTCTTTTATACTGAACTCATTCAAATACCTTCAACTTGATGACGCTTCTTCTTTCTCCATTTTCCTTTTTTTTTCCCTCCTGAGACAGCATCCTTTTGTGTAGCTTAGGCTGTTCTCAAACGACATTTTTGACTCTTCTGCCTTCTTCTGAGGGCTGGCATTACAGGCATGTGCCGCCACACCGGGATCACTTTGTCCTTCTTAATCCCCAGGACAAAGCTGGGTGCTTCTCCCAGTACCTATGGGTGTGAGTCTGCTCACAGATACACTTGCTATCCACATCTGTGTCTGCTGTACTGAGTTCTGAGGTGGTAGATGCTGCGCTGTTCAACTCTTTGTCCTCGGGATACAGCACAGCTTGTGTCATTGTGTGGGAAGCCCGTTCAGCGCTGGCTCACTAATTGAAATGGTGTTGATTCTGCCAAACTCCTCAAAAGGATCACATTCTCTTTCTTTTGAGAACTGAGCTTGTGAAGCAACTTCCGATACAACAACTTGTTTCTTAGTTTCCAGATGGCAGGGCGAAGGTGCTCTTAGAGGAAGGAAACAGATGTTTCTAGTAACAGGCCTATATTTCCAGTGTGAGAAAAAAACCCCAGCATTTTAGCTTGTAAATTGGACTTTGTTTCTGCCACAGTCACTCCCTCAACTTTGGAAAACTTGTAAGTCTGTGCATGAGACTGAACTGTAAAGCCATAGTAAACCTTGTGGAACCCAGACTCTATATGGTGAATTACCAATCAGTTTTTTCAACAGATGTTTTGGTGCAAAAATTGGCTCATCCTGCACATCGTGATTTATAAATTCAGCACCAGTCAGTCTTCATCATCCTTGTTTGATGAGTAGTATAGCATTAAAGGTGTCCAGCCTTGTCCCCTGTAAGTAGATATCTCATCATTGTTTGAATTTAGCAATTCATTAAGTTCCACTAAATTCCTTACATCTCTTAACTCTGTTTCTTAGCCTAGAGATAGTTGATTTAAAAAATTCCTAGAAACTTCCCCCTCAAATCCTAACTTTTAAAAACTCTTCCCCATGCATATTTATGAACACTTGGAGATACCATCTTTAAGCCAAAAAAAAAAAAAAAAAAAAAAGAAAAAAAGAAAGAAGGAAAGAAAAAAAAATAAAAGAAATCTAGGCGGAGTGAGCAGAAGCAAAAGAGTATCTCTAATGTCGTTTTGTTGGAGACTGCCAAGAGTTTCTTACGAGGGTTGTGAGCCAAGCTGATGGGTTGTGTATAAATAGAAGAAAAGAAAAAGCCTCAATGAAAGTTATTCAGTTGTTTTAATGAGTTTTGAATCCACGGGATTAAGAGAAAATTTATCTGACTTAATTGAGTGACACTAATTGGCAAGGAGAAGGAAATCAATAGGCTGTGCTGTGTAGTGATCCAAAGTTCATATTTTCTTCTAATTTACTTCTGACAGCTTAGCCTTCTTTGTGCTCTGTGAGCAGGTTCTAAAAATAGTATCATAGTTACTGAGATATACCAGGGCGTATTAGGAAACACTCTGTGTGTTTAGTTTGTTTTTATGTTTTAAAACATAAAAGGTTTTTAAGAGGTCAAGTTTTTGTGTTTTTTGAATTGCTTCCTTGAACATAAAAGTAATTATCATGTGCTAAGTTCATGAGAGGATGGAGTGGTTTGCAGTAGTGGGAGGTTGGATAAAACTGGCCTAGATGAAATAGGATGAAAATACAAGTGGCCTTTGGTATCGGGGTGCTTTGTGCCTACTGACTCAACTAATGACAGAAAACATTAACGAATGTATATGTAATGATCATTTTCAGAATTCTTATCATTATTTCCCTTAAAAAGCAGAAAACCTCTTGTATTTAAGTTTTTCTCTTTTACATTTTTATTACATATTTACTTATTTAGTGCGTGTGTGTGTGTGTGTGTGTGTGTGTGTGTGTGTGTGTGTGTGTGTGTGTTCAGGTGTCCATGTGGCAGTGGAGACTAGAGGACAAACTGTGGTGGTCAGTTCGTTCTTCACACCACCTGGTACCCTGGGCTGGAACTCAGGCCATCAGGCTTGATGGCCTTTACCCACGGAACCATCCTGCAAGCCTACATTTATGCTGTGTTAGGTAATGTAAGTAGTTTAGAGATGAAAGTAAACAAAAGGGTGTGCAAATACTACTCCATGTCATGTAGGGGACTTGAGCATCTGTTACTTTTGGTGTCTCTAGGGGTGCTGGAACTTGTTTCTGGTGAGGTACTCAAGGGCAGCTATATCAAGTTTTCTTTGGCTGAAGATAGGATGATCCTAGGTGAGTCCTGTGGTCCAGTATCTCCCAGCAAGTGAGGACACATGGAGATGATTGTGCTAGTAGTTTATATGGAATCAAGATCCCAAGAGAAGGGTTGTTTGATGCACAGGAGATGGCCTCTCTGCAGCTCAGGACCTCCAGATTTAAATGAGTTTCTTCACTGTGGCAGAACATAGAAGCAATAAGAATCTTTTAGATTTCAAAATATCATGTAAATATTACATAGTAGATATTTCAGGAATAATTTATGAAGGCATATGACCTCCACATGACTCTAGAGAGAGGACGACCCCCACCCAACTGCAGAATGGATATTGAGACAGAAATTAAGCTTATTAAAACTTGGATTATTGTGCACACCTGAGTCAGTGGACAGAGATGAATGTTCACTCTAACCACATTTCCTGGGGCCAAACATCTCAGATCATTATGTGCTCATGAGGAGACATAGTTTTATTTGATTGCATTTGTTCATTTACTATAATTTGATAATATTTCCTATGAGTACACATTTAAATAATTATTCAACTAAAATGATGTTTTCAGAGTCTGGCAAAGGGGGTTTGGAATCAGAAGACTCTAGTCATGTATGACACTTCAGTACATGGTTTAAATTTGAATTTCGTTAAGACAGTGCAAATCCGACCAGACTTGTTATTTAAATGTGGGTGGAGTTATATGCAGTGAATGCTTATTAAAATCATGAGTATAGTACAAAGTGCCAATGACTTCTGTCATAGACATCTTGTCCCAGATTTTAGAAGGGGTTCTCAGAGTTTCCCGTTAAATCTTTGCTTAGGAGTACATGAGATTTTAGTGGTTATTCTAGATTTTGAGGACTTGAAGTGGGAAGTTAAAGGTATGAGTCTGGGGTTAGGAAGCATGCTGGCCCTGCCCTCAGGGTCCAACAGTTGACTGCGGAAGGCTGGAGTTCATGTCCTGTGAACATGGACCTCCTTGGTAGATTATCACTCTGTTAGTTTGATGTGAGGCCTCAGGGACACCTGGGTATATATGGGCTCCCACACTGGTATCTGAGTTATTGCCTCTGTATAGATGCACTTTGATGAGGATATGAAAATCTATTCCACTGACACAGATCATGTGACTGGGAAGTACAGACCAAAACCTGGTTTGATACCTACTAACAGTCTATGGCATTTTCAGAGTCATGGTTGGTGCTGATGTTGTGCGTGAATCAGCATGTCTGGGAAATCGATGTCTATTGAGGCTTGCACTGCTTGAGAGCTCACCTTCAGCAAAGGTCTTTCTCTTCTCCTGCTGGACTACCTCTATGCGGGGGATGTGATAGCTGTTTCTGTTAAGTAGCTTGTAGGGCCTTGAAGGCCTGCATTACTACATCTCAAGTGTGTTTCTCAGCCAAAGAATGGATAAAGAAACTGTGGTACATTTACACAACAGAAAACTCAGCTATTAAAAACAAGAAAATTTTGAAATTTGCAGTCAAATGGATGGAACTACAAATGACCATCAATCCAATAACTCTTGCTTCAGAACTTCAGTTGAGAATTATGAAATTGAGCATTTATAGGAATGGTTCTTTTTTTCTTGTTTTTATTCTCTTTTTATCAAAAATATATTAAAACAACAGATGAGCATTCCCAATTTTTAACTATATCTCTGTAGATAACACCCCAAACCCAGATAATCTATTAATATTACTTTAAACCTCAAGTTTTGAAGAATGGGAACCGTCGGGTGAAAGTGAAGCCCACATTCTAAAACAGCAGACTACATGACCTGTCCTAAGTACTGGGGCAGAGCGTGGCGAGGGAGATGGCTGAGCTGGATTAGGACCATGTTCCAGGGAGGAGTCACCATTGCAGTCTCAATAGATGTCTGCAGCAAGAGTTTCTTTCTTTCTTTCTTTCTTCTTGTTCTTCTTTTCTTAACTTTCAAAGAGATTAACTGCATAATTCAAATATTGTTATACAAGGGGGGAATTTTTCTTTTATAAAAAATAGCTTTTTTTTCTTATATAATGTGTCTTGATTAGTTTCCTCTCCCTCTGTTCCTTCTAGTTCCTCCTCATTTTGTCTCCCATCTTTTTTCCAACATAAAATTTTTATTAATAATTTGGGAATTTTTAATAATGCACCCCCATTAAACTTGCTTCCCATTCCTCCCAGGTCCATCCTCCCACCTTGTACCCCCCAAACCAAACTAAACAAACAAACAAACAAAACCCTTACCAAATCCAATTTGTGTTGCCTCTATTTGAGCATGGTCAAGATCCCAGTGGCCAGCCCCTTAAAGAAAACTTTCTTTCCCATCTGCCTGCCAGAAACTTTCAACTGTGAAGAGCTGCACTTAGCATCTTTATCACTGTTTTTAAGGACTCTCTTCAAAAGCTTATGGTCAGGACTGTTTCTCCTTTTTGTGGGGAGTGGGGGTAGGGAAGCCTCCAAGGTCTCACATTCTCAGTAATGAGTCTGCACTCATTGACAGAACTGCAGAAGCAGCTTTCTTGCCCATAGCAGCCAGTGGTGGCATGGATAAAGGACTTTTACATCAATTTTGGGCTACAGCATGGATTGTGAACTTCAATATGGTTTCCAGTGGCAGCACAGACCTTGGACATTAACATGGGGCTCCAGTGGCAGCACAGACCACAGATACAAACACGGTTTTCATTGGCAGTATGGACCATGGACAAAAACATGGCGGACAAAAACAGTGGTCTTGGTGGACCACTGACATCAACATGGCCCATAGCAGCAGCACAGATCTTGGACATTAGCATGGACTTCAGTAGAAGTGTGGACCGTGGGAGTCTTTTGAGGAGGATTAATCCAGAAAATGAACTATTCTTCATCCCAGGTATCTTGTTGTTTAGAGTCAGTGAGGTTGGGCAGTGTTTTGGGGGTGAAGGTGGGCGTGTGGGTGTAATAGTGGGAGTATCTCAGACTGCCAGCAATATAAATAATGACACAAGGGCTTATTAATATTTTATCTTATTACTTAAAAATTTATTCATCGTTAATTTATTTACTTTGCATCCTGATTATAGTTCCCTCCCTCATCTCCTCCTGGTCCTACCCTTCTTCCTCCCTTCCCTGCCCCCTAGTCCTCAGAAAGGGGGAGCCCTACTCACCTACCATCTGACCCCAGCCTATCAAGTCTAATCAGGACTGCCTGCATCCTCTTCCTCTTTGGCCATGTCAGAGGCAGCCCCAACTCCCCTTATTATGGGACCCACAAGGAAGCTGTGCTGCCTATTGACTACAACTGAGCAGGCTTATTAATATTTTAAAGACTAAGTCTTTTTTCTGGGCAGATTTCCAGCTAGCTTTCTAGCTTAACCAGACTAAACCTAGCACTCTGTCCTGCTCCATGGCCAGCATTACCTCTCTGCACCTGTTCATGTCCATCTGTTTACCTCAGTGTCTCGCTGTTCAATCTATCATCTCTGATTTTCTCAAAGAGTCCCTTTCTCTTCCTGGAAGTTCCACCTTCCACTTTCTGCCCAGACATTGGATGTTAGCTCCTTAATTAAATCCAATCGGATCTAATCCTAGATTGCCTTAGGCAGGTGAGGAAGGAACAAATATTTACAAAATATGAGACTGGTGATGGGTCATAGCTGTGTGCTGGTACATAATTAACAAATTAATATACAGAATCACACCTTCACATAGTGCACCCCAACAAGGTGAGGGGGCAGAACCCACACAAGCTCCAGTCTGCTGTACACCACCCTCCCTTCAGTATCTTCATGTACCAAAGACACCAGCATGTACAGATGAAGGCTTTGTCTAGACACCCTCTCCATAATCAATAAAATGTGTGGGTGTCTTGAAACAGACTTTGCTGTCTACTTGTGGAGAGCAACTTATAGTCTTGGCAACAGACTGGGTTGTTTAGGAGTTTCCACTGGGCTCCTTTAGAAAACAACTTAATTGTATATAACCCAATCTTTGTCCTAGAAGCTTTATTTGGTGACAAGAGATGTTCAGTTGGTGTAGGCTTAGAACTTTTTCAAACCTACTTTATTTGGGGTTCTTTAATGCTTATATTTCCCCTCCAACCCTCCTACCCTAGATAGGAGAGAAAAGAGGTTAATGGAAGTAAGAGTAGATCTTTTTAGACTAAGTTCCTTGGAGTGATTCTGCTGGCATAGTCAGCAGGATTCCAGAATACCGTTAAACAGCCCAGCAATTCAGTAAAGGTGACTGCAATTACAGCAGCCAGAACCTGGAGCAGCAGCCAGAACCTTGAAGTATTCACTGGAATGGTTCTCTCTAGGAGCATCTTGAAGTGGAGTGATGAATAGCCAAGACCAAAAAGCCAAAAGAGCCCAGCCTCTTGTTTTGGGATATATATATATATATCCTCTCAGAGTCCATACTAGGATATTTATCAGTTGACAAAGACCATGTCCCCACAAAAGGTGGTTCCATTTTGAGTGGACAAACATCACCAGTTCTCACAAGTCTGTTTCAGCAGAAAAACACTGCACACCCTTATACAAGTCTGTTTTACACTCCGCACTTGAGATCAAAACAAAAACAGGTTGACATCCACTACAAGTTGGGGCTCTGCCATCCCCATTGTTTGGGGATCTCAGATAATTTTTATATATGTATATATTTTAGGAAGTTTCTCCTGTATTATCCTTCAAATGAGTCTTAATTTTAGTCATATCTCCCCATATTCCTTCCCTCATCCACATCGCTGCTCCTCTTCCCTACTTGATCCTTCTGTTCCAGTCTCCCTATCAACCCATAACTATCTATCATATTTCCCTCTCTTGGGGAGATCTATCTGTCCCCCCTAAGCCCTTACTCTATGCTTAACCTCTGTAGTTCTATGGGTTGTAGCCCGTTATCATTGACTTAAAAGATAAAATTCACATATAGGCAAATATATACCATATTTGTTTTTATAATGCTAGTTTACCTCCCTTAGGATGATTCTTCCTAGTTACATTCATTTATCTGTGAATATCATGATTTTATTTATTTTGACAGCTGAGTAATACTCCTTTGTGTAAATGTATCACATTTTCTTTATCCATTCATCTGTTGAGGGACATCTAGATTGTTTCCAATTTCTGGCTATTATAAATAGAGTAGCAATGAACATGGTTGAGCAAGTGTCTCTGTGGTAAAATGAAGCATCCTTTGGGTATATGCCCAAGAATTATATAGCTGGATCTTGAGGTAAAACAATTCCCATCTTCCTGAGGAACTACCACACTGATTTCCATAGTGGCTGGACAGGTTAGTGCTCCCACCAGCAACGGATAAGTGTTGCCCTTACTCCATATCCTTGCCAGCATGAACTGTCACTTGTTTTATTCATCTTAGCCTTATTGATGGGTATAATGATATCTCAAAGTAAATTTGATTTGCATTTTCCTGATGACTAAGAACCTTGAGCATTTCTTTGTTTATTTGAGTTTCCTCTTTTGAGAATTCTCTGTTTATTTGTATAGCTCATTTTAAAAATTGGGTTGTTTTCTTGATATATAATTTTTTTGAGTCTTTTATATATTTTGTATATTATGCCTCTATTGGATGTGTAGTTGGTAAAAAATTTTTACCCATTCTGGGGGCTGCCTTTTTGTCCATATGAAAGCATCCTTTTGCTGTGCAGAAGCTTTTCAGTTTCATGAAATTGTACTTATTAATCATTGGTCTTAGTGCCTGTGTTATTGGCGTCCTGTTCAGAAAGTTTTTTCCTGTGTCAGTGAGTTCAAGGGTATCCCACACTTTCAGTTCAGTGTATATTTTTTTCCGAGACAGGGTTTCTTTGTGCAGCCTTGGCTGTCCAGAATTGGCTTTGTAGACCAGGCTGGCCTTAAACTCACAGAAATCCCCCTGCCTCTGCCTCAATGAGTGCTGGGATTACAGGCGTGCGCCACCACACCTGGGAATATATCTTGTTTTATGTTGAGGTTTTGGATCCATTTGGAGTTCAGTTTTCTGCAAGGGGGTAAGTGTAGAACTATTTGGATTCTTCTACGTGCATCTGTAGTGCCACCCCCCTCAGTATGTATTTCTGGCTTCTTTAGCAAAAATCATGTGCCTTTGGTATGTGGATTTATGCCTGAGTCTTCAATTTGATTCCACTGATCAGTGTGTCTGTTTTTATGCCAATACTATTCAGGTTTATGTTGGCTATAGGCTTGCTGTAAACTGCCTTTACTATGTTGTGCTGTGTTCTTTGTATCCCTAATCTCTCCAGGATTTTATCATGAAGGAGTGTTGGATTTTTGTCAAAGGCCTTTGCTGCATATAATGAGATATATAAATTTTTTTGTGTATTTCAATTTGTTTATATGGTGGATTGTACCTATCAATTTATATATATTGAACTATCTTTGCATCTCTGTGATAAAGTGATCAGTGGCAGAAAGAAGTTTGGAGGGGAAAATAAACTACATACAGCAAGAAGAACCACAAAACAATCAGGAATTATATAAATGTTATATTCATAGTGTTTTGGCTATTTGTATTTGGCAATGAAGAAATCATCTTTCCTATCTGATGATAGGAAAATTCTGAATGAAAATCAATATCTATCATATCTCATCTCTATCAACTTAAAACTTAGTTTTTGTCCTATCATCTCTATATATCTCCATATCCCATCATCTTTCTTTTCAACCCCTATCTGTATACCTATGAAAGAAAGATAAAGGAAAAGAGAGATATCCCTTAGTCCAACCTGGTTTTCTCTCTGAATAAGACCAATTATAACTTATAGCCCACTCCCAATGAAAATAAGCATCTGTAGCCCAAGAGAGCAACCACAAACCCACTTAAGGGAAATGAGGTGTCATTCTCGTAAGGTTTCTTCTGGCTAATTTGGGAGAAATAATGCCTTTGCTGGGGCCTAAATAAAATTGGGGAAAATAGTTCAGCAAGCTAGGAATAGAATTTGAGGTCCAGTTTCTAAATGTTGAGGAATTCCAGGCTTGATAGGAGTCCTGTGTGGGACTGAATGCTGGAACAATTGAGATTGGAAGTTTTCTTTGAAGCTGTCTTGGGAACTGTCCTGTTCTGATGAGTACAGCAATTGGAGCACCTGTGCTGGAACACGAAGGATGCAGGATGTCAGTGTCCAGCATGC